>NC_045441.1:141924655-141937013 GCF_002776525.5 Piliocolobus tephrosceles | reverse complement strand
AAAAAAAAAAAAAAAAAAAAAAAAAAAAAGCATCAGCATGTAGAAACTTGTTTCCAGATAGGCTGTCTCTGTTTCCTAACAGAGGTTAAATGAAGGAGCAGGACCAGCCAGGAAGTGCAGAGCTGGGAGCCAGTTCCCCACTGAGAAACTCCCAACCCCAGTGCGCCCCCACCCTGAAAACCCTTCCCAGAAAAGCATCTCAAAGCAGTTTATCTCATCATCCAGGTGGAGCAGTGTTTGATTTCAGAGTCACCTGGCAGCAGCCTACATCTTCTGGAGCCTCCAAAGTCTTTATATTGTTGATTTATTTGCAAAGGTGTTAGAAATCGATTATTATACAAAATATGATAGCTGTGTGTGCCTCTGTGTGTCTCTGTGTAACTGCACTTGTGTCTGTGTGTACCTGTGTGTTTGTCTGTGTGTGTTTGTCTGTGTGTCCTCCTGAACCATATTTTAAATTTTCTTTTTCAGCAGCGTTTTTGAGGTACAATTGATATGCAAATGACTGCACATATTTAACACGTAAAACTTGATGGGTTTGGACATATGCAAACACCTGTGATACCATCACCAAGCAGGTACCAGGCTTGCTTTCAGCCAGTTTCAGAGCCAATTTCCTAGTTGTCCTTGGGAAAAATCTACAATGTGGCCTAGTTTTCTTACCTAAATCATGTGACCATCCTATTGCTATGGCTTAGAGATGGGCTAATTCTCTAGAGAATTTAGCTGAGCACCAAACACAGGACACAGATTTATTATAAGACTTGAAATGCTATGATGTGGCCCTGACTTTGTGAAAAAACAAAACGGCTTATGTTGTTAAAAACCTTGAATTTTTAAAGTTTGTTTTCCTGATTTATTAACTCAACAAATGCCCTCCACGTTTTGTAGACATAGAGGGTGGATAGAGACGGATGGCTGCCATTTAGGACATTTGTGACTACGGCACAAACATGGAGCAAGAATGTGTGTAGAAGGGGATCTAGCAGCTGCAGGGCGTGTGGGGAAGGGGCTGCATCCTGTCTCCACCGGTATTAGTCGGTTTTCACGCCACTAATAAAGACAGACCTGAGAGTGGGTAATGGATGAAAAAAAAGAGGTTGAGTTGACTCACAGTTCCATATGGCTAGGGAGACCTCAGGAGACTTACAGTCATGGTGGAAGCACCTCTTCACAGGGTGGCAGGAGAGAAAATGAGTCCTGAATGAAGGGGGAAGTCCCTTATAAAACCATCCAGTCTCGTGAGAATTCACTCACGCTCAGGAGAATGGAGTGAGAGAAACCATCGCCCATGATTCAATTATCTCCACCTGGTCCTGCCCTTGACAGGTGGGGATTATTAAATTCAAGGTGAGATTTGGGTAGGGTCACAGACCTATACCATATCACCACCCACTCCCTAAGTGGCTGTTTCTTAAGGAACTGCTCCTTATCAAGATATGGTGGGACACTCCCTAGATACAGCAAGACGCCCTCTACTCAGGAAAGCGTGTGCCACTCATTCTTCCGCTGCTCACAAAAGCTGATCTGCAGGACATGCCACCCTAATCTTCTTTCAGGTTCAGGTGGGTTACAGAACCTTTGCAAGCCATGTAGGGTGAAATATTGACTTTATTTTGTCTTGACACAATAACATATATTGTAACAGTTTTTAAAAATTAAATTTTTGACTTACCCTTAAAAGCCAAATAAAACAAATAAATTTGGCTTATTTCTCCTAAAAGTCAATGACATAAAAATGTATGATGGACAGAGTTGTGTCTCCACCAAAATTTTAATGCTGAAGTCCTAACCTCCAATATTTCAGAATGTGACTGAATTTGGAGACAGGGTCTTTAGAGAGATTACTAAATTAAAATGTGTTAATTAGGGTGGGTCCTAATCCAATAGGACTGGTGTCCTTATAACAAGAGGAGACCAGGGCACAGACACACACAGAGGAAAGGCCATGTAAGGACAAAAGAAGAAGACAGCAACGTTAAGCCAAAGAGAGGGGCCTCAGGAGAGACCAACCCTAATCTTGAACTGTGAAAAATAAATTTCTCTTGTTTTAGCTACATCTGTAGTATTTTGTTACAGATGCCTTGGAAAACAGATGCAAGTTATTTGAGGGTTCTGGACGTTCCTGTTAATTAAGCTTTTGCTATTCTCTGCTAGTATAATACAATTATGCCATTGTTACCAATTTGTCTCCAACTAATGCATAGGTGTGAATGCAGATATCAAGATAAGATTCCAACTGTCATCACACATTGATATACAGATCTGAGCACCACTTAAGTTCAAAGTACTGATTCCCTTGAATTTTCTTTGTGCCTAAAGAAAGCTGGATCTTCCCTAGATATGCCAAAGGATGGCAGGTGTGATAGGAAGATAAAAGGGTCGTAAAAGGCAGATGGCAGCATCTTCTCACATTGTTGCTGCACCGTGCTCCACCGTCCTCCAATCCTAATCAGGACACAGCTCATATAGAGAAGCGTGTCCATTCCTGCAACGGGCAAGGAGAGGGATCTTATGGGAACTGCTTTGTGCTGTGACAGCACAGCCACTGGAAATTGCCAAGAGTGTGGTTCCTGTGGGTGCTGCATCCATCGCTGAGACACAGCTGGGTCTGCTGGCCACTGAGCAGAACCTCTGTCCAGCTAAGGATAGCACACACAGTCGGAATGCCTGAGTAGCTAATTCTTCTCTGGATCTTGGGGGATTAGACTTAACCGGGGCTCCACAGCTCATCCCTTCTGGCCATACTGAGCGGAGAAGCCATCCTACTACCCCAGGCAAGAGTGGTCTCCTTTGGAGAAGAAGGAAAATTACAGTTAATCTCTACATTCCTACAGCCTGGCACCACACTTGGCACAATATGGTGGGCAGTACATACTGCCATAACTAGAGCAAACTAGCCCCAACGCTGCAGCTCAGTCCTTTTATGATCCTGGGAACGAGTTGCTGAAGTTGCCTTTGCTTTGCTTTATAGCACAAGTCACACCGAGTTAAATGAGTGCTGCCTGTGTGAGTTTGGGCTTTCTGAGAAACTGCTGCTGAGACAAGATTAAGCACACAAGGATATTTGCAGTGGAGACTCCTGTGAGTGACCCTCGGGGAGCCATCAGACCTCAATGCAAGTCTGATCACAGGTGAGGGAGAGAGGAAAGAAGCGGTGTGCGAAGTGTCCAGGACCACTGTGCGAGGCCCTCGGGGAGTCCTTGGGCGAGTCATCATTGGAGGAATCCCATGCCTCCCAGGAATGGTCCCGCCTTAGTAAACCTACCATAGTCAGTCACTGGGTGGGAGCAGCCTGTGGGACAGGAGTGTCCTCTGTATGATGCCACGTGGAACTCAGATCAAGCAGCTCAAGTCCCAGGTTAGTTACACTCCCTGCAGCTGGAGGTCTGGTCTGCCAGGTGCATTCTGATGGCCACCGCAGTCCACCTCTTGCACTGAGCTGATTTACTTCTCTGCGCAGCTTTGAGAAACAGTTCCTCTGTTTCCTATGGGCTTTTCTTCCTGAGAAACTCAGAAGGAGATTTGTGGGAGGAACCACAGTTGTGGTGGATCTCAGGGCCACATGACATTCATCTTTCTTGCCCCAGCCTCCTTAGTCTATGAATTATCCTCACCCTGAGATATCACCTCAGCACATCTTGTTGGCTTTCTTTGTCTGGATTTTGTAATCCAAAGTTTCATTTTGAGGGTCCCTAACACCTCATAGTTATGTCCTTCCCACTCCAGGATCACATCCCATGTCCATCCATTGTCACAATGGGACAAGGACTTATGGGGAGGAGCCAAAGGGTCATCTGGGTTCCTCTTCTGTTTCTCTCTGTCTGCATTTTGTAAAAACAGTCCCACATACTTCTACTAGTTAGGTTCAGTTACTATCACTATGGTGACTTCCTGTCTGCTGGTCTCTGGGCACAAGGAGCCCCAAATGCCCTAGAGGCAGCCATCACTTGCAATTCAATTGGACCCTTGCTATGGCCACCGGTAAGTCTGTTCTCCATTTGGGGACCAGATGGACTCTACACACTGCAGAGTCCAGAGTGGAGAGCATGGGAAACCCCCAATCTCCAATGGATCAATCTTACTGGTCATTACAGTATTTTCTGCTTCCTGCCTTCCAGTGCTAAGCACCACCCCGGGACACTATTACTTCAGGACCCCATCACCCCATCAATGTCAATGAGCCCAGCCTTGTGCCTGCCACTTCTACACTCATTCCTGGCCTGCCTGCAAAGGAGAGCCACCAATAAATTTCCTGAGGATGTTGTTCCCCCTCTCATAGTCACATCTCTGATGGGTTTGGGTGACACGGAGTCATCTGAGCCCTCTCTTGGGACACACTCTTCCAGTGAGCCTTCGGCTTTACATAGCCATGCATTTTGGCATGACCTCCTCTCTCAATCTCTTTGTTCCTTTCTCTACAAACTCCACAATAGCTGTGTCATTTCTACTGCCCCAAGAGCTGGCCATCATTAGCTCCAGACTTCTACAAGCCACCCCAGCATCAATTTGCCCCATCTCTTGGGGTCCTTGTTAAATCCTTGTTAAATGCATATATATACATGAGTATATATATGCATATATATTATTTATGCACATATACATGTATAAATAGCAATTCATTGACTTAAGGGATTATATATATTCTGGTCCTTTTGATCATCCATCATCAAATCCTACGTTTTGCAAACCTGTAAGAAGAGAGTCCATTTTTCTCTTATCAGGCCCAGAATGTCTCCAGCTAAGTTGTGCTAGTATTTTACCTGTCTGTTGTCTTGGCAGCTTGGAGAGGACTCAGGGAACTTGCTGAGTGAGACTCCCATTGCCTCAAGTGGGAGGAGCTTCTGCAGCCCTCTCAGCATAGCAGGAGGGTTGGCACTTGGTAGGGGGGTATGGACCACCTCTGCAAGCCCAGCAGATCCTTGAGCAGTTTCAGGGTCAACATGACCAGCGTCCACCCACATAGCCCTGCCCCAGGTTACTGGATTCCAGATTTCTCCCACCAGAGCTCTAACTTCCTATAAGCAACCTGCCCTGCCTGTGCCTCACAGCCTTAGAGACTCCTACAATCTCCAGCCTGCTGTTTACTTGTGCCTGTCCTTCTCTTGAACCATAGAGGTTCTCCGGATTTTCACTGAGCCATTAACTTCTTGTTAGTAGCCTCAGTCTCTTATTATCCTTCTGCAAGTCAATACAACTTACCAGCATCCAGCCAACTCTTCTGTCTTACAGGCACTGTTCCACCCCATCCCCGTATTTTTCAAATGCCTACATCCCTGCACCTGCCACAGCATTTCTCTCCACCCCAGGATATTTTCCTGGTTCACCATCAATTACATGTTTAGAACTTGGTCTCCAGCCTTGTGCCAAGATTATGCATGTCCCATCCACAAACCACGATGACACTCTCTTTACCTGCTGTGAGTGGGGGGAGCCCCTCCCAAATCCTATCTTACCTTCCTAGGCCATTCCCGGTGCCACTTGCATTAGTCTGGATCCTCCAAGAGGCAGATGTGCAGATGTGAATAATGTTGTAAATATTTTATTAGAGGAAATACCAATGACATAAAATAGGGAGGGAGCTAGAAGAAGCTTGGGAGACCAACAACCTCAATGCAAGTCAGGCCCCCAAGTGAGGAGAGGAAGAAAGGAAGAGAGGACACATCCTAGACCCCAGTGCAGTTGATGGAAGGTTTGGCCAGACCATGAGAGAATCCTCACTGGAGACACCCATCAAAGCGCCACGTGTCCCAGGAATGGGCCTGCCTCTGAATCGCTGCATGTTCAGTCATTGTCCAAAAACAGCCTCCAGGAAGCGCGACCTCAAAAATACATTTCAGATTGCAGCAGTTGGGGCCTTTGGTCTTAGATGGTCTGTGAGCAAGTCCCTGTGCCTGTCCCAGCACACACTTGCCATGTTCTAAAATGCTCAAAATGCATTTGCATTCGAAGTTCTAAAATATTAGAATGACACTTTCATGTGCCTAGATACTCAGACATTAGCAATGTAATTGTTTTAAAGAAGGCATTTTCTCATGCACATTTTCCTAATCAATAAAATATTTAAATGAAGTTATTATAGCCTGCATTTTTCACTTCCAGCTCAATATGCTATTTTCATTTTGAAGGAGAAAAGTAGCTTGTACACATTCTTAATTTGCTAATTCGGCCCTTTTGCTAAAAAACGTTGCTGGCCAATTATCTAAATTTATAATTTTCCTAAGATTGAATTACTCCATATCTCCAAATAACGAGGATATTCCATTTGTTAGAGACATGTGCCTAAGTATATTGCTTCAGGAATTGTCATTTTACTGTCCTGCATCATCTATTTATCTAATATGTTAGATCATTTCCAGCAGCATATAAGCATGCTCTAAAGTCTCCTATGCTAAGGGAAAAAGTCCTTCTGACACCCACACTTCCTTCTAGCTACTGTCCCATTTCTGTGGTCTCCTTTAAGAGGGTAACCATGAAACATCTGTCTCCTGCTCCTGTTCCCACTCTTTTCCTTTTTCTTTTCCCTTTAATTTACCCCAACCTGTCCACCGTCCACCTGACACTGCTCTTATAAGTGATATCATGTCTTCCATTGTCAAACTCAGGGGTTAATCTGGTCCCCATTTTATCCAACATCTGCAGATCACAAAGCATCATGTGATCACCGTCTTTCTGGAAACCCTTCCTTTGGTGCTGAGAGTACTATCTTTTTATTTGTATCAATGTAAGGGGCACAAGTGTAATTTTGTTACATGAGTATGTGGCATAATGGTGAAGCCTGAGCTTTCAGTATAGTCATCACCCAAATAATGAATAATGTACCCATGAAGTAATATTTCATCATCCATTCCCCTCCCACCCCGCTCCCTCAGATACTCCAGTGTCTGTCATTCCACATACTGTGTCCCTGTGTACATGCTATCTGGCCTTTTCTTTTCTTTCTGCTTCTGGAGCTGCTGCTTCTGGTTCTCTCCAATCCAGATCTGCCCCTGTCATTGGTGACTTGTTTACCCAACTGAGCACTCAGCATCACCAGCGTCTCTACTTGGCAATTAGTGGGCATCTCTAATTTATGTCTAAACCTCAACTGCTGATCCCCCCTCCCTTCCCCTCCCCAAACAGAACAACTCATTACTTATTTCGTGTTCCTCTTCTTGGTAAATGACAACTCTGTCCTTCTAGCTGTTCAGGGCAAACACACTAGAGTCATTTTTTACTCCTCCCTTTCTCTTACATTCTATGTCCAATGCAGCAGCAAATTCTGATTCTACATTATAAATATTATCCAAAGTTAGACAGCTTCTCCTCCGTCACTGCTTCCTTCCCAGATTAAACCTTCATTCTCTCCTATTATCTCATATTGAAACCATTCCTTATATTCTCTCTTTGTTTCCTCTCTTGGTGCCTCACAACATCTTCTTTATAACACTGCAGAATGAACTTTTATAAACACAAGTCAGAACCATAGGTAGCTTCCTATCTGGCTGAGAGCAAAAGCCCAAGTGTTTTTGTTTGTTTGTTTGTTTTGAGACAGAGTCTTGCTATGTCATCCAGGCTGCAGTGCAATGGCACGATTTCAGCTCACCACAACCTCTGTCTCCTGGGTTTAAGCAATTCTCCTGCCTCAGCCTCCAGAGCAGCTGAGATTACAGGTGTCTACCACCATGCCCAGCTAATATTTGTATGTTATTAAAGATGGGGTTTCACCTTGTTGGTCAGGGTGTTCTTGAACTCCTAACCTCAGGTTATCCACCCACCTCAGCCTCCCAAAGTGCTGGGATTACAGGCGTAAGCCACCGCACCCTACCTGCAAGTCTTTATTATGGTTTATCAGACTATATGTATTCTGCCCACACTGTCCCCCTCTTCACTACCAGCTGACTTCATTTCCTACCACTCTCCTTTCTCACTGTGATTCAGCCACCCTGGCCTCCTTGCCATTTCTCAAACTGACAAATCACTTACCTATCTGAGCCCCTCACACTTTCTTGCCTGTCTACCTGCAGTGCTGTTCCCTGAGATGGTCTCATCACTCATCCTCATACTTCCATTAGGTCGTTGCTGAAATATCATCTTATAAATGAGACTTTCCCCAATTGCCATATCTACAATATCAAATCCACTTACACCCTGGCACTACCTAGCACTTTACCACACTTAATTTCTCAGTACTATTTACACCACCACCTCTACAATATTTACAGAATCTGTCTCCCCATACCACAATGTTATCTCCACTCTGAGAGTTTTATGTTAGGTTAATGCTGCTGTTTCCAGCACCTTGGAGAGCACTTGACAGAGAGTTGGTGCTTATTCCATAATCATTGAATTGAACTGAATAAAAGAATGAGTTAGAAAATAGTGCTTTCTATTTGCTTAATTTCAACTGAAGGAATGTGGAAACACTGCAAAAAATAAAAGAGAAAGAGAGGCAAATGGACAAGTAAGACTATTATATACGTACTTAAGGGCAGAGCAACTAAATATATGGGACAAGTCACCTGACAACAAAGTCTACCAGAATAAACAAAGTTCCGAAAATTTTTCATCCATGACATACTTATAAAAGTACGCATCAAATACCACCAATTCCAGTACAAAAAAGTCTTCTGCTCTGTCTCTTAAAAACTAAACTGGTTTCTTTATCTTCTTACAAGGTATGAAGCACTTAACAGAAGTGATACTTTAAAAAGCAATGAATAAAGCAAACAATTAAGCTGTAGAATATCTATTCCTAAGCAGCTAGGGTTAGGAGGTTTAGTGAATAAAAATACAAGACACTCAGTTATGACTGAATTTCATAAACACAGCCAATTGTATTTTAGTATAAGTATGGCCCATGCAAGATATGGGACCTTGTGATCTGCCCGCCTCAGCCTCCCAAAGTGCTGGGATTACAGGTGTGAGCCACCGCACCCGGCCCCTTCTTCCTTGATTTTCCACCAATAAGAAACAGATGGTAATTTCTTTTTTTTTTCTGAGACAGAATCTCACTCTGTCGCCCAGGCTGGAGTGCAGGGGCCAGATCTCAGCTCACTGCAAGCTCCGCCTCCCAGGTTCACCTCATTCTCCTGCTTCAGCCTCCCGAGTAGTTGGGACTACAAGCGCCGCCACCTCGCCCGGCTAGTTTTTTGTATTTTTTAGTAGAGACGGGGTTTCACCGTGTTAGCTAGGATGGTCTCGATCTCCTGACCTTGTGATCCGCCCGTCTCGGCCTCCCAAAGTGCTGGGATTACAGGCTTGAGCCACCGCGCCCGGCCCAGATGGTAATTTCTTAAAAGCTAGTTGCAATGCGGAAACAAAAAATATATTCATGAACTTCTAACTGTATACTCATTAGACAATGAGAGAAAAAAATAATGACAGTATAGTATTTTTACAAAAATAATGTTGACATCATGGACTCCCATAAATCAATGCCCCTGGGTTCCTATGCCACACTTTTGAGAATTGCTGCTTTATGCCACTACTGCTACTGTCAGCTTTTAGAAGCTGAGAAGATAAAGAATGAGTAGAAAGGCAGTGGCTTTCCTCTTTCAATATATAAAATAAGAACAAAGACACTGAACATGGAGACCCATATTAAAAGGTTCGTCTCTGATTATCTCATGCCCATATTCTCTGCACGCTCTCAATACTGTCCTTGTTCAGTCCCTGGAGGTCATCCTTTTCGTTTTTCTTTTTTTGAGCCATGCCACATCCTAACAGTAAAGTTTATTTTTGTTTTTTAGATTTTTTTATTGTGTAATACATTATTTCCATTTCCAAACCTTGCACATGTACAGGAGCCTGCAAAGAAAATTGACGTCTATAATGGACTCAAAATACAGACCCTCAAGTGCTTCAGCAAGAAAATATTGTTTTTTGTTTTGTTTTTTCTTTTTTTTTTTTTTGAGACGGAGTCTCGCTCTGTCACCCAGGCTGGAGTGCAGTGGCGCGATCTCCTCTCACTGCAAGCTCCGCCGCCTCCCGGTTTCACGCCATTCTCCTGCCTCAGCCTCCCTAGAAGCTGGGACTACAGGCGCCCACCACCACGCCCGGCTAATTTTTTTGTATTTTTAGTAGAGACAGGGTTTCACGTGTTCGCCAGGATGGTCTCGATCTCCTGACCTCGTAATCCGCCTGCCTCGGCCTCCCAAAGTGCTGGGATTACAGGTTTGAGCCACTGCGCCTGGCCTATTGTATTATTTTTATTATACTTTTGGTGTTAAACACATTTTACTATATTTTATATATTACTATCTGTGTATGATTTATAATGGTGCATATGTATATATGTATATATTAGTCTTCACTTTTGTAAAGAACCTTGTTAAGTGAAACTCACACATGTCTATGCATATCATTTTGCAAGGTTCCCTGGTGACCAAAATATGAAACTATATATACACATAAAGAAAGATACACTTAACCAGAATATTTTTTATTTATATTTTATTTTACCTTAAATTCTGGGATGCATGTGCAGAATGTGCATCCTTTCCTTTGTGATGGGTCTTTGCCGATGCTGCTGTCTCTTTCTAAGGTGTTCTTTGCAAATACTCTCATGGTCTATGAGCACACATACCTGTGCAGGTGACACCCTCATGCAAACACCTGCACAGACACAAAACACACACCTTTAGGGTTCCAGCTTATTTCCTCAGGAATGTGTTTTCTGCAATTTCTGTCAAGGTTAAATCCTTTTTTATAAACATATTTTATATATTTGTTTATTTTTAAATCTTCTTTTAATACATTCTCATAGAGCGAAACATGTGTGCTTTACGGGAGAATGATACCTTGGTTTTGGACAACAGCTCAGCATACCACATGAAAAAGGACAGTGAATGGCCAGTACTTAGAAATGGGAGGTTTTATCATCTGATTGTATTTAGTTCTCAAATTTGCTTCACATTTTCCTTCAGTTTGACTTTACAGTCATTGTACAATCAGGCTATAAACTGATAGCATGGGCAGGCTTGGTTTTCCTCACTTTTGTAACCATAGTTCTTAGCATAGCTTCGGCACATAGTAGACACTCGATAAATATAATTAAATGAATAAATAAGAAATTAATTTTAATATCTTTAAATACTTTATGGTATCAAAGAGACAGAAAAAGAAGGTGCATTTTCGGTTTCAGTTCTCAACTCAGGCCTCCCCATTTCTCCTCGATGGCTCTTTAAAGAGATCGATTAAACTAAAACAGAGTAACACTAATATCCCCCCAAAATCCTTTGACGTGTAAATCAGATTATTATTGTTTTTCTCTTTGTATCTTCCGGGAAAAAAAAAATCCAGGTTGTTTCCAGATCTTCAGAAGGGACACAGTCATTTAAATTAATTCCTTTGTTTTGATGAAAGTAAAACCATAATTTCTTTCACATGATCCTGAAGTGATGCAGACTGAGCATGTGCTCATCAAACGTAATGTGTGATAACAGGCAGCCTCCCTCAGGAGCTCAGAGAGTTGTGCACGGGGAGTGAGCCTGTGTGTGTTGAGGGTAAGGGTGGTTACCAACTTCCCCTCGCTCTCCTCCTTCCCTGAAGAGGAGGACTTTGTCTCCGGTACGTTGCATTCGCTCTGTATCTCCAATATTTACTCCACTCGGGAGACTACAGTGAAAAGGCAGCAGGCGACAGCCCACATTGGTCTTGCGCTTCCGTCTGGCCATTGCCCTGTTTCCATCGTGAAATGCAGGCATTCAGGAAGCTTTTTCAGAGAACAGGGACCACAGTGAGCATGTGGCCGCCTTGGCCTTCCCTGTCAGGTTTGATCCTTGGTTTTCACAGCCTCGAAGACAGGGGGAGTAACCCACTGGTTTCTGTCTTCTGAGCCTTCAGCTGGGCAGGAGTCCCCCTGTGGAGAGAAGTTGTGTGTAGGAAGCTGCCTGTGAAAACCAAGCCCAGGGAGGGCAGGGCAAGCCCAGGGTAGAGCTTGTTTCCAGCCCAGAGAAACAGGGGAGGAGCCAGGATTCCCCGCTCTCCATTCGGGTGTGTTTTACGGGACAGCGATGCCTTGGTTTGGACGACTGTCCAGCACATAGCATGGAAAAGAACAGGAAATACCCAGGACTTAGAATCGTGTGGTTTCACCACCTCTCCAGTTCACAGAGTTGCTTCACATTCCCCTCGAATCCCAGCATGCTGTGCGCTGCCATTTCCAAATTCTCATTATTGAAAGCCTGTTTATAAAACTGTGGTAACTGGGACTTAAGCATCAGCGTCACCCAAGAACTTGTTAGAAATGCAAAACTTTGGACTTCATCCCAGAATCAGAAACTCTGGGGGTCAAGAAATCTGTTTTTTGATTTTTGGGATCTTTTTAGTTTGTTTGAATTTTTTTTTTTTTTTTTTTTTTTTTTTTTTTTTTTTG
>NC_045441.1:141816199-141924555 GCF_002776525.5 Piliocolobus tephrosceles | reverse complement strand
TTTTTAGTAGAGACGGGGTTTCACTGTGTTAGCCAGGATGGTCTCGATCTCATGACCTCGTGATCTGCCCTCCTCAGCCTCCCAAAGTGTTGGGATTACAGGCGTGAGCCACCACGCCCTGCTGAAATCTGTTTTGTTTTTTGTTTTTGTTTTTGTTTTACCAGACCTTCCAGATGATTCTGATACAAGCTAATGTTTGACAGCCACTGACTTAAATCATTGAATCCATTGGATTAAAACAAAAACATACGAAACATAACAAGAAAGCTCTGGCAGCAGAAAAGATCAACACGTTAAGCCATGATCACCCTTTTCCGTTTCAGTGGCATGATCGGCTTACCCAACAGGTCTAGAGCACAGCAGATGACTGTGGGAAGAAAGGCCCATGAGTTGGGATAGGAGCGAGGAATGACGAAGGGCTGCTTCTGGGTAGGAATTCCATTGATTTATTTATCCTCGAGGTTTGGATCAGGGCCCAGAGGCGGAATTTTAACATAGGCCCCAGTTTTCCGTTCTCTTTCTTTTTCTGGAAATCCCTGGGCATTGCAAATATTTCAAAAAGTTATTGTTTCTTCTGTTCTTGTCCCTTCTTTCCCAACGCCCTCTAGTCCTGGATTCAAGTGGGGACATAGTGGGGCTAGAGGGACATTAACATACTTCTTTAGACAGTGCCTGGAAACCTGTTTCTCAACTTAAGCAACTGATGGGCAGGGGACATTAGGAAGTGGAGGCTGCTGCAGTCTGCCCCTGTAGGGTTATGACTAGCTGGGGGTAGGGTCAGGGCCACTGTGATCCAAGATTCCAAGTGACATGGAATTGAACATTCCTTTCTACTTTCTGTTCATCCATGAAAAATTCAGGCTTGATCTTAGAAATACTTCACTACTCTAACTAATTGCCTTTTAAAGTTATTTTTTGCGGAAAAGTCATTGGGAGTGCAGTGCAAAGTGTAGTCCACCTTATAAATAATATTCATGTTTGAGGTTAAATTTCAGAGGTCCCTCCCCTGACTTGTCATATTCACTATCTATAGCTTGGGCTCACACCTTTCTTTTCCCCCCAATAAAGAGGTCCTTTTTGAATGCAAGTATCTTGGGAGTGGAAAATTAAAAGTAAGGCTGTTAGTGACCAGAATGGCTATCAGCCTCTCCTCTGATGCAAGGCATAAAAGTCACAGGTAAAATGCAGTGGTTTTTCAGAAAGGGTAATGTATCAGTTAGCCATCCATTAACACCTTAGTTTGAGTGAATTACATCTCAGTTGCCAATTCACACCCACTTAGGAATGCAGAGGAGAAAGTGGGGAGAAGGGAAGAGATAGGAATAGGGTGTTGATAGAATGGAGGAAGGGAACCAAAAGGAACCCCCAGGATTTTGCATGGGGCAGACCCAGAGAGACAGGCATGGATTAGAGAATTGCCCTCACCCCCTGAGGCCAGCATTAGCTGGTGTAAAACACTGATTCTAGTTATTACAGAACATTGACGTTCTAGAATATGTGCACATGTATGGAATACTGAGTGCACCAGGGGCTCCATGCACTCCCCTGGCCTCAGCCATTGCCTGAGAAACTGAGAAGCTGCCAGAGTTTCTTGCTGTGCTCCTGATGGCACAGCCTGTGCCTTTCTTTCCCATTTCCTCACCACCCTATCCCTAAAAGGCACAGGGCCCCACATGGGAGCCCAACTCCTGCTGGGCCTTGATTTGTAGGTCCTGATTCCTTGGCTCTGTTACCTCCCCGTCGCCCTCTTGCCTCCAGCATTTCTTTCCTGCGCCCTGGCTGGCACTACGTGAATGTTTGGAACCTGGGTTTAGGGTTCCTGGGAAGGTGTCCCTGAGAAGCTAATTGTGAAGAATTCGCCTGGGCAGTTGAAGCTTCTTCAGGTGCTAATTTCCAAAATACTGCTGTGACTGCCCTTTGTTTTGGTTAAAAAACAAATTCTCATAAAATATACATAACATAAGATTTGTATTTTAGCCATTTTAAGAGTACAATTCAGTGGCATTGATTACATTTATCATGTTCTAGAACAATCACCACTATTCCCAAAAGGTTTTAATCACCCCCCAAAAATTGTAGCTATTAGGCAATAACTTTGACCCTCCCATCCCTCAGCCCCTGGTAAACTCGAATTTAATTTCTGTCTCTATGAATTTGCCAATTCTAGATATATCATTTAAGTGGTATCATACGATATTTGTACTTTTGTGCCTGGTTTAGTCTACTTAGCACTATGTTTTCAAGGTTCATCCACACTGAAGTATGTATCAAAGCTTCATTCTTTTTATGGCTGAATAATATTACATTTACATTTTGTTTATTCGTTAATCTGTTGATAGACCTGAGTTGTTTCTATCTGCTTCCTGTTGTGAGTAATGCTGCAATGAACCTTGGTGTGCAAGTATCTGAATCTCAGTTTTCAGTTCTTGTGCGTGTATACCTTGAAGCGGAATGGCTGGGTCACGTGATAATTTTACGTGTACCTTTCTGAAGTGCCACTAAATTATTTCCTGCAATGGCTGCACCATTTTATATTCCCACTAGCAGTGGACAAGGGCTCCAATCTTCCACCTCTTTACCAACACTTATTTTCCACGTTTTTAAATATTAAACCCAACATGGCTACCCATTTTCGAGGAACCCTTTGGGGCCAGGGTGTGAGGGAATGTGTGCAAAGAGGCTAACTACAGGAAGAAGGGAGGGCACGGGCCTGTCTCCTGGGCCAGGAGGACAGGTTGAAGATCCACAGTGGACCTTAGAGGCTGACTCATCACGTCCAGGCTGCACTCAATGCAGTGACACTCCAGCCAGGTGACACGGTGGCTGTCGTGAACACCATGAAATAGAAACAGCAAGTGCTGATTTGTAACCTGTGATTTCTCACCCTTTTTCTTCTCCTGATTTCCTTCTATTTTACAAAATAGTAGAAATTTTGAATTAACAAAGCATTTGAAATTTCTGTTGTCAAAAATAGTCTTAAAGAATGGGTTTCTGATCACTGTGCAGACAGCCATCCACAAGTATTTATTAAGCAATTACCATATTTTAAGCCCAGTGCATTGCAGAGCTGTCTCTAGTTGTTAGCCAGTGGGCAATCTGCCAGAGCCCTGTCCTGTAACAAGCAGAAAAGGCAAGAGTGGGAAGAGAGCTGTAACCGGCCTCTGGGGAGGAGGAGGTGACCTTCGACACTCAAAATTAGCTCACAAAGCCTCCACTAAAGGTCCTGTCTCCATCTTGCACCAGCCCATACATCTACCTGTCCCTCAGAGTAGGATCCGGAGGGATGCAGAAACCTGGCTGAGATGGGCTCTTGCAGGAGGCATGAGAATGGGGTCTCGGCAGAGGGGCCAGGTTCTGACTAAGGCCTGTGAACCTCAACTGGTCATGGAAGAGTGGGAGAGGTGGGGGATAGGAAGCTGGCATTTTTTATTTAAATGCAAAAGAGTGAAATGATGAGCTGTGACAAGGGGCTCGAACCTGCCTTGTGATGAAGAGCTCTACCTGACACGAGGAGTGTGGGTGGGAGGGGTCGTTAGGTGTGCAACAGCCTTTACTTTGAGTGTCCATCTCTGGATGCTGAAAACACTGTCTGAGGACACAGGTTCAAAGTAATTACATCTATTATAGGAGTGAGTCCTTGCATTTCTTCAAGTTTTAATGGATACCAAGGTAACCTAGGACGTGGTTTTGAAAGATCATTCTGGATTTTAATATGTCTGGCACTTTTGATTTTTTCTATCTTTGTGGAAGAAGAGGTCCACAGCTAACAGAAATTTCAGAGAGCTCTATAATATTTACATTTTTACAGACTTTAATAGTCTCTTCAGGACAATCAATTTGGACCTGGGAACATACAACATTTCGATATCTGATGAATCTGGTATAACTAAGGTTATTTATCCTGAGGAAAATTTAACCTGACCTCTTACTTTGAAAAGCAAGTAAGAGGCCAAATTAAATTTCCTTCTCTACTGAGGAAATTTACAGGGGCAGTATCATGTAAGAGGAAGATGTAACTTTAAGGGAAGATGCCAAGGGTGACAGTTATGGGTTTCAATAAAGAAACTCTTTGAACTTGACTGGAAACACCCAACATTGAGATAGTTTTGTTACTCTGTGGAAGTTTTTGATGTATTCTCATAGGATTTAATGTAGAGTTGTCTTGGTATCTACCAAAACAATACACATTTCCCCATTTACTTCAAGTTTAGTTTATCCTTATTGATTGAAAACAATTATTAAAATTAGCTAGGTGATTCCTTGGATCTTTGACAATATTGACAGTTAACTCGAGAATCTGATCAGCTTCATGATTCTGTCTTACAGGGCAACTAAGATATTTAATCAGCCCATGATTTAAAAGGGGAAATTCTTTTTTTCCCAATGCCTCTTTTGTTGACCATTTCTGTAGACATCTCAATCAATAGGGGTAAAATTGTAAGTGGGGA
Organism: Piliocolobus tephrosceles; assembly: GCF_002776525.5. Lineage (NCBI taxonomy): Eukaryota > Metazoa > Chordata > Mammalia > Primates > Cercopithecidae > Piliocolobus > Piliocolobus tephrosceles. The sequence goes on along the minus strand of NC_045441.1, from coordinate 141,920,107 downwards.
TGGACCTTTTAAAGTTGAGCCAAGGTCCCTGTGATTGTTATAGTTGGGAGGCCATGGGTTTATTTGCTTGACTGCTTTTTTCCTACTCTATTGCTTTTTTGGAAATATTTAGCAAGACATGGAAGCTCTGGGAGGGGGTGATTTTCCATTCTGACTTATGTTTCTTTGGTAAATTACTGAGTTCTGGGCAAAGCTAAATAAATGAGCAGATAGGGCAATACCAGTCCCAGGATCTTTGAGGCCAGAGCATTGTCTGAATACCTCTTCTAAACTAACATGGAAATCTACCTCCAGTTTACCCCTTTTCTGTTTAAAAGATTGTGTTATAGCAGTCTATTCTCACAAGAAAAAAATTTGAGAACTGCTTCAAGAAGCAGTTGGATTAATTTTTTGCCTCTTTTTATTCCATCTCTGTGGGTATGTGTAGGCTCTCCTGGGTGGCAAATATAAGGGAGTGATCTGGAGAGGCATGTGATGGTCCATTGCAATCTCCAATCGACATAGTTACTCAGTGGATGATCCTATGCCACAGATCCCATCATGCTTCTCTTACAATATCATAGTTCTATATTCTGGAAGCGTGGTGCAGCAGTTGGCTTGCAACCGTGAATGCCAAATTGCATAGTATTTGTGAAAACACAGTACATCACGAAGTGCTTCATAGATGTAATGGCTTGCAAGATGAGCAAAACAACACACTGAAAGTGCCAAGTTTGAAAATCTGAATGTGGTAGTTACAATATAAATATGTTATATGATTCTAAATGATATATATTTTATTTATAATATAAAATTCAGTTGTGTAATTTAAAGTCTTCATAATTTTGCCTCCTAAGAATAGTAATACATATATTGAATAATGGACTCAGCACTCAAAAAGACCTCATTTAGTTAAAATAGTTGATAAAAGCTATAATGATTTTTTTTGATATTGCTAGACTTTTTTAAAAGAGTAGTTTTAGAGTCACAGTAAAACAGAGTGAAAAGTGTAGAGAATTCCTATATATTCCCTGCCCCAACACATGCACAGAACCCCAATCATTCACACTCCCACCAGAGTGGTACATTTGTTACAATGAATGAACCTACCCTGGTTCATCATCACCACCCAAAGTTCATAGTTTACCTTCAGAGTTCCCTCTTGGTATTGCATGTACCATGGGTTTTGACAAATCCATAATGTCATGTGACCACTGTTATAATATCAGACAGAATAGCTTCACTGCCCTAAAAATAGGTGGGGAATGGAGTATTTTTCACCTATTCATCCCTACCTCCCCACTAGTGATTTTTTAATAATGATAAATTGAAGCTTTTGTACTTAAGTTCACAGAAATTCAACTGCACAAAAATAGAATCAGGAGCTTTAGTTTATGTGACAAAGACCTAGCTGATGTGGCTAATTTTAAGCTTAATATAACCCCTCCATGTTACATGAATGTTAAAAGAGTATTCTAATCTCAGAAATACCCTACACTTAAAAAAAAACTTACTGTTTTGAAAGAATGCCAAACTTTTAGAAAATGTGCAAAGACATTACAAATTTTCAGTGTTCCCTTCACTCAGCTTCCCCTGTTGTTAATATCTCTTATAACCATGGCACAATTGTCAATACAGGGAAATCAACATTGGTATATATTAAGTAAATGATGAACTTTATTTAGATTTTACCAGTTTTCCTTCTAATGTTTTTATGTGAATCCAAAATGCAATCCAGACTTTTATGTTTGATATGGTTTGGCTGTGTCCCCACCCAAATCTCATCTTGTAATGTAGTTTTCACAATTCCCACATGTTGTGGGAGGGATCCAGGGGGAAGTAATTGAATCATGGAGGTAGATCTCTCCCATGCTGTTCTTGCGATAGTGAGTAAGTCTCACAAGATCTGATGATTTTATAAGAGTTTCCCTGCACAAATTCTCTCTTGTCTGCCAACATGTAAGATGTGCCTTTCATTTTCCACCATGATTGTGAGGCCACCCCAGCCATGTGGAACTGTGAGTCCATTAAATCTCTTTTTCTTTATAAATTGCCCAATCTCAGGTATGTCTTTATCAGCAGTGTGACAATGAATTAATACAATGTTGTAATTGGTTGCGTGTCTCCATCATCTTCTCCAATCTGTGGTCATTCCTCAGCTTTTCCTTGTCTTTCCTTCATATCTTTGCCACGTTTAAGGAATAATGGTCGAGTATTTTATAAAATGTCCTTCAGTTTGGGTTTGTCTGATTTTTTTCATGGTTACATTGAAGTTACAGATTTTAGGGGAAAATTTCACAAGGACGATGTGACGTTATTGTGATTTGCTTAATTTGTGCATTATATTAGGGGCACGTGATACTAACACGTTTTATTAGTAAGTAACCAAAGTGAACACTTCGTTAAGGTGTTATCTTCAAGACTGCTGTACTGTAAAGGCATTACTTTTCTCTTTGTAATTAATACATATTTAGTGGGTGATGCATTGAATCTACACAAAGTTTTTCACCTTACATTTCTGCTTCCTAATTTTAGCATTTGTCAGAGGCTCTTGCTTGAAACAATTATTGTTCTAGTGTTCTAATGATGATTTTCTATCTCCCACATTTCCTCCTTGGAAATTTTCATAAGGAACAATTTTTCTTTATTCTCCATTCGTTTATTTATTTGATTGTTTATTCTTGCCAGTATAGATTCTCAAGTTATGATTTATACTTTGAGTTATATTCAAACAATTTCAGTATTTATTTTCTTTTTCAGATTGTTTCTGGTTTGGTCATTGGGAGTTCTTTCAAGCTGGGTACTATCACCTTTTGACAAGCTCTTATCACTTTTATTTTGATTTCACTTTCTTACTTTCTGACTTTGCAAAAAATTTCAGGACCAACTTTTAATTTTTAAGTAGATGTTTTAAGGTTGATATCTGATTGGATATTAAGGTTCACATTCTCAATTCCACGTCTTAGGAGGGATATACATCCAGATGGTAGCCAATAAAATCATACAAAGAGTGTAAAATGCCCCACACTTTGGTCTCCTTGATATTTTCAATTGCAGGTTTAATTTCAAAATGGAGGTAATTCTCTAGGTGGAGAGGGGGAAAGGGGAATTAGCAGTAGATCACCCTGAGTTCACTCTAGTGATAGAATTTCATGACTGAAATGGCAGTGATGGAGGGGTATAGGGCCTCAGGGAGGAAAATAGGAAGAGTATTTGGAAAGGAACACCAGTCAGACCTTTCCACACTGGTGATATTATATTTGGACATGAGCCAACAAGTAGAGTAAAAAGCGCTGTGCAGTAGAGGAAAGGGTAAGAACCCTGTAGAATGGAAAGTCACTGCATGTCTCAGAGCAGTACTCAAAACGTCCTTCCAGAGATGACTGGGAAAGTATGTGTCAATTTGCAAAACCATGCTGGCATCTCTCGAAAACAAAAGACATGGGCAATCCCTTCCAAGCGATTTTTCTAGGGAAAATACCTTGATGGATTAAGCAATTTCCTTTTAAATATGTAGAAAAACATAGCCATTCATATATTTTTCCAGAATGTTTTCTATTTTTGCATTAAAGAAGTAAAAGCCTGTGGCAGGGAGGGGCAGATGCATCTAAAATTACCTCATTCTTTCTCAGAAACATTAAAAAGATATTTCAATTTCATAACATAAAACTTATTTGTGGTGATTTTATTGATGTTTTCCAAATACAGTAAACCCTAGTTCATGGGGCGTTCTATCAAGTGTTTATTTGCATTCGAAGCCTATTTGCTGGTAGTTTAGTGTTTCTATGGTACCTGCACCACCAAAAACAACAAAACAGAAATAAAGCATGGATTTCACAGTTTGCCTCATTATGAACCTTGATGTTCATAACTAGAACGGTTGGAGGAGGAACAAATTTCCCTACATCTTAGTGTTAAGTGTTTATATTTGGTCTCTGATTTATTTAAAATTGATCATCTCTTCATTACCAGAATGTTCATTCAATTTAAACATTCAGTTGCTTAACTCTGCAAATCTGACAGAATTTCAGATTATTGCAAAAAATAGCTCTTCTTTAAATGGGAGGTTTGGAACCTGTAGGACTTTGGAAATACAACCTCAATTTGCTAATACTGTTCAGTCTGATATTTCTCTTCTTTGAAGCAATGATTCTCTACCTGAAGGTGAATGAATGGATCACCCTACATCCAAATGATACCTTAAGTCTCTGGCACAACCAATGCCACGTCCCAACATTCATGGAAATAAACTATACCTGTGGGAAGAATTCATTTGCTTTTTAGCTATTTTCTCTTCCCGTATATCTAAGGCTTTCCCTCATCTGTCTCTAAAGAAAGGGTTCATCTGCCTTGCCATTCTGCATAATTGGCAAGCTAACGATCATTTACCCGTGATCTTTCTCAACATTTATCAATCTACATTTTCCTGAAACGCAAATGCCATTGTTTCTCCATCAGTGCTAAACAAGGTGGTCATTCTCTACCCTTCAAATCCCACCCCTCAGCACTCATCTTAATCTTCTATTGTTCTAGCAACAGTCAATATTTTACAGTTACCCAAACCATCCTCCCTCATATGCTATCCCTCTGGTGTGACTTTTCCTTCCTGCTCACCTCCTCCTCGCTTCCCTGTCTGGTTTAATTTTTCTTCTTCTTTTTTTTTTCTTGAGACGGAGTCTCACTCTGTCGCCCAGGCTGGAGTGCAGTGGCCGGATCTCAGCTCACTGCAAGCTCCGCCTCCCGGGTTCACGCCACTCTCCTGCCTCAGCCTCCCGAGTAGCTGGGACTACAGGTGCCTGCCACCGCGCCTGGCTAATTTTTTGTATTTTTAGTAGAGACGGGGTTTCACCGTGTTAGCCAGGATAGTCTCGATCTCCTGACCTTGTGATCGTCCCGTCTTGGCCTCCCAAAGTGCTGGGGTTACAGGCGTGAGCCACCACCGCCAGCCGGTTTAATTTTTCTTTATCTGTCAAACCTCATCCCCAAAGTAAATTCATTGATTTGGTTACAGTGTCACCTCTTTGTTACTATCGTGCCCTGTTGATGCTTCTATAAGAGAAACTCTAGCATTTCATTGTTATTGATGATATGCCAAACTGTAAGCCCCTCAAAGCCAGGATCTATGCCCCATTTATTCCAGAATTTTATGTGCCACATACCAGACTATACAGCAGCACCAAAGAGACACTCAGTGTACACTCAGTATTATTATATCCAGACTGTTGAAAGATGATGCTGGTGGCTTTACTGGAAACACATTTTTACCCAGAGAAGTCTTATAAAATTGAGTATTTGGGTACGTAAGCCAGTTATTTTCTCCAACATTTATTATATGAAAATAAAACCTACAGTAAAGTTGAGAGAATTCTACATTGAAAATTCATTTCCCCACCACCTAGATTCTACCATTAACATGGTGTTAGGTTGTCTTACCACATATTTTTCCCAGTTAGGCAAAGTGTACATATAGTAACGTGTATAAATGTTAATGATGCATTCTCCATGTTTTCAAAAATACAAACACTTATGATAGAAGGGAAAGAGAAATAGGCTATGCATGTTGATGTGAGGAGTGATAAATATGTACATAGATGGAAGGGAAGGTATTAAAGGCAGCTGTCTTTGGAGACTATCTGTCAATCACAGAGAAGTTGATCTAGACCCCTGACTTTATTGTCGATAAATTAACCAATGCTGTGCCTATCTACCTCTACCTGAACTTATTCTTATGCAAAATAGTATAAAATCCCTATCATTTGTGTTCATTTTATTTGGGTATTCTCATAATTGAAGCTTAAGGCATCTAAACTGATATATGAGCTTTTCGTCCTCTCTGTGGGATAATGACTTACAAATAAGTATCTTCAGATCAAGCTTCTATCCTGAAGCCTTGGTCTGTATGTAAAATATTGGAGAATTCTGCTTTGATGTGCCTGTTAACTGTCTATTTAATAAATCCACTTTATTGAATTCCTAGAATGAATTTTTGAGTACTTTTTCTATGCTGGCAACTATTCTAGATACTACGCCGGCAAACTAAACAAAAGAAGACAACAATCGACAAATGCCTAATGTCATTTCAGATGATGATACACGCTGCAAGAGGCTGTCCTTTAGTCAATATAGTGGACAGAGAATTACGAATGGATAGTGGCTAAAGGAAGGACAGTAAAGAGTTGACATTAGAGGGATGGTAAGGGAAGCACTCTGAGAAGGTGACTTTGATGTAGAACTTGAATGATGAGCATGAGTTATACATGAAAATATCTCAGGTAAGAGTGGACCCATCAAAGAGAACAAGAAACAGAGGGACTTAGGGGAAAAAAAAAAAAGCTTAATGTGTTTCATGTATACATTTCCTTTATTCCATCTTTACTTCTACTGTGTTAGTTCAACTCTTAATCAGCTCTTGCCACAATTAATTAAGAAGCCACCTTCCTCATTTCCTCATCTCAGGTCCAGCCCCTTCTAATTCAAATTCATCTCGTCTGCTAGAATGATCTTTTCTAAAAAGCTAGTCTAATCATGTCAGCTTTTTGCTTGATATTATTCAATGGATCTTCATTGCTTTCAGAATAGAATCCAAAACTCTCAGGACAGCACAGAAAGCCCTTCAAGATCTACAACGTCTACTACATAGGTTTGGTTCTTGCAATTCCCCTACCAACACCCCCACTCTATATTACAGCCATAATCAGTGGCTGGGTTTCCTGGTTCGTGCCCTGCTTTCTAATTCTCATGCCATTGTACATATTGCTTTCTGAGCCTGGAACATATACCTCCACCCCATTCTCTTTTTCTCAACTATCTTCCACTAGACTTTGCAGACTCAGCCTGGTATCTGTCTTACACAGCTTTCCCTGACACATTTATTCTGGGCTAATTGTTTCTCCTCTGTGTTTCCATTGCATTTAGTAACATCTTCTGATATGGTACTTATTACACAGTATTGCCAGTTTCTGTTTATTTGTTTATCTTCCCCACTGATATTTGGATAACTTGAAGGTGGGGATCTTTTTTCCCTTAATCCATAGAACCCATAAGAATGTCTAGCAACATAGAATATATATTTAGTAAAATGTATTTTTAAATATTTTTTTATGAAGTGAATGCACTTGCACAACTCTAAAACACTTATTTCATAGAGATCATAGAATTGAAAAGGAAGTTTTATAAAGGCAATGCTGCATACTGGAAATAGCGTTTAGAGTCAGACTAACGTGGGTAACAGTTCATACTTAGCTGGCTAATAGCTGTAACATGAAGGAAATTGCTTAATTATTCCATTTCCTTATTTATAAAACAGTTATAATAAAATTTATCTTAAGGTCATACATATTGCAAACAATATGGTAAAATAATTATTAGAGAGCATGTGATTTTGTATTTACTAAAATGTCACAGGATCATGCCTTCACACCTATAAAAGCTACTATTTACTGAGAAGTCAATATGGTTCATTCATGGTGCTAAGACCTTGATATGTACTGGTTCACACAATCCTCAAAGAACCTATTTGCAGTAAACACTAATATTGTGAACAAAATATTTTTTATTTTTCCACATTCCAGACATGTGATAGGATTCTATTCCTGGCCCCATTGTGGTAGGTGTGGCAAGTTCTGGCCAATGAATTGTGAGTATGTCACTTCCAGACTGAACATTTCATTGCTGACTTGAAATCTTCCTCCAAGTCTCTCTTTTCTCTCTGACCCAAAGATTAAATACATTACGATGATGGTTGCGGCGTCATCCTGGGCCCCAGAGGGAGGACAATGAGCAACATTCCGTGCTCACTCACGGTGGACACGTAGCAGGAATAAGGAATAAAACTATATTTTGACTCAATGAGAATTTTGATTTTTTTCTGCAGTGTTCTTAGCCTATCCTGACTGAAACACTAACTTCACTGCAGTGTACTATGACCTGCATTTATTTTACAGATAAAGAAACTGAGACTTAAAATGTTAATTTCCTATGACGACCTAGTAGCTAGTAAGTGACAGTTTGGCTTCTGCCTTTTTTTCTTCACCTATCTATTAAATCTCAGGCTTTCTTTTCCTAAATGGATGTCAGGCTCTCTTATCCTAAATTCTCCTGTCTTATAAAGAAGGTCCAGTTCAAAACTCAATTCTGGGCCTGGCGTGGTGGCTCAAGCCTGTAACCCCAGCACTTTGGGAGGCCGAGACGGGCGGATCACGAGGTCAGGAGATCGAGGCCATCCTGGCTAACACGGTGAAACCCCGTCTCTACTAAAAATACAAAAAACTAGCCGGGCGAGGTGGCGGGCACCTGTAGTCCCAGCTACTCGGGAGGCTGAGGCAGGAGAATGGCATAAACCCGGGAGGCGGAGCTTGCGGTGAGCTGAGATCCGGCCACTGCACTCCAGCCTGGGCGACAGAGCCAGACTCCGTCTTAAAAAAAAAAAAAAAAAAAAAAAAAACTCAATTCTGTATAGTGAGTTTTGTTCAATTGATTCTCATGTATCTCTCAATTCTCTGAATTGTATTGAATATATTGTATACTCTACACTAACAAGTGTACATTATCTTGCATTGTTTCTGTGACGTTCACATGAGAGAATTATAGCTTTAGAGTGAATGTGAGCTTCTTAAAGGGACTTTGCTTTCTGCTTCTTCACTAATGACCCCCTTATCCTCCTTCCCTGCAGCCAATGCAATACTAATTTCATAACATTTTGCATAAATAAAATATATTTTTGCTCAGAGATTAAGTTCTTACTAACCTATTATTTCATTTCTGATTCATAATTGAAACTAAATATTTTTAGTTTGCTCTATTACCAATAGTTTTTCTGATTTTGTCTCCAAAAAGATGGCGACATTAATGTCTGAAATTCAGTGCCTTATTTTCCCTGAAGCTGCAGTGTCCATTCAACTTCTTTTTCCAACAGGGATCTGAAAGCCTGTAGTATATTTACGTTAAGTTACAAGAGAGGGAAAAAGGTTATAAGAAGAGTGTTAAAGCTTTTTCCCCAGTACCTTTTTTGTCTTTTTTATGGGTGGCAATATGAAGGAGTGCAATGTGGCTAATGAATTTCTACCTGCATGAGCGTAAAGAGTTATACATCAGGCTGAGTGCTGTTATGGACCAGTCATGTTGCTCAGCGACTCCTACCCATTTTGTAAGAGTTCATAATATCCTCACTGCAATGGTGGTGCAAAAATAAGAACTGATTTATGAAGAAGGTTGGTTTTTTATACCAGTCATTAAGCTCTATTTTCCTGGTAGGAGTGGTGGTAAAAGTCTAATGCGACCCTGAGAATATCTCAAACAACCTAACGTGCCTGTGATGAGATCACAATGCCATCATATTGCTACCCTTAGTTACTGGTACATGCAGCATCCAAAATAAATATGACATGACGTAAGGCTTGGCCAGGGACTTGAGCAACTTGTAGCTTAACTTTGGGAAATTCACTCAATATATCTAAGTTTCAGCTTTGACAAATGAAACTTTTGTTTACACAAAGATTTTTAAAAATCGGATGAGCTAAAGAATGTGAAAGCACTTTCAAAATCAGAAATACCTTGCAAATATAGGGCATTATTATTATCAGTAGCTTAAAACATTTTGAGAAGAGAGACGGAAGCAAAATTTGTGATGTGTGTATTTGTGTTCTATGTAGCTGAATAGCAAAAATAAACATATATATATAATAAAGCCATCACCAAGATAGAAACATCTTTCAGTAAGACAAAGAAAGAAATGTTTCAAAGTGCTATCTTTGTAGACAAAATTGTACGATCACTTCTGCTTCTGGCAGGAGCAACTAATACCAGATTGACCTCTTGCTGTAATAATCAGAAAGCAGGATAAACGTATAAAAGAACTCTTTTCATATATTGAACAAGAGTGCAGAAATATAGTTTCTGAGAGAAGAAAAACAGATGAGATCAGCCTCATTGTGCCCCTGCCTTTGTATCTGGAATCACTCTGAACAGCAGTGCATGCAGGGCAACCCAAGCAGAGCACAGCAGGCTCACTAAATTGAGAAGGCTGAGACTGGGATTGGGAGTCCCTGGAATTTGGTGGGCAAGGTCTTGAGAAGAGAGACACTGTGGTGAGCCTCAGGGTACACAGCAGAGACCTCAGAAACCTCAGGCATAGAGTTAGGGCAAAACTAATTCTAGAGTAAAGACTATTCTAGATCCACATGAACAAAGATATACAAAAATCCTCCAAATGATCCAGCTGCTTGAGTCACAAGTAAATTATTTTCATGATAAAAATGAATAAACTTTAATACTCTTTAAAGTAAAAAAAACAAAATCTAGAATGTCACAAGGTAATATTCATACTGCCTAACACAAAATTTAAAAATTTGGCAAATAAGAAAATGTGGCTCATGACCAGGAAAAAAACCTCAGTAAACAGAGATAGGACCATAAATAACAGAAATTATAAAATTTGTAAAACTATATTTTTAGAAATCAAATAAAATATGTCCAAAATTTTAAAATAATAAAGATGATAGAAATAGAAGATATTTAAAAAACAAAGTTTATTTTGTCATTGAAAAATTTTAAATGATATTTAAAATTCACTACAGAAAAGTAATACCCAATTAGAAATAGGAGAAGGAAAAAAAAATTGGTAATCTGAGACCGAGCAATTTAGTCTATTTACTAGATTAAATAAATGAAATGAAATGAAATTTCAGGGACAATAAAATGAAAAAGTGAAGAGAAATTTAGTGACCTTTGGAAAAATTCAACTATTAATATAATTGAATTATCAGAAAGATGTGAGACTGAAAAATAATTGAATAAATTTCAGCTAAAAATACTATAAATTTGATTTATGAAACTGTAAACCTATAGGCTTAAGACATTCAACAAATCACGAGGAGGATTAAACACTCAGAAAATCAAATCAGATACATTAAAATAAAACTGATGAGAACCGTGATAAAAGAGAAATCTTAAAAGGAAAGAAAAAATAAAATAATATATAGGTAAACAGAGATGAAATGGAATGAAGACATGTCAGAAACAATGAAAGATAAAATACAGTTTAACAAACTCTCTAAAGGGTGAAAAATAAAAAAACTGTCCTATAGAATTTTATGCCCAGCAAAAATATCCCTCAAAACTGAAGGCAAAGATATTTTCAGGCAAACAATAATTGGTCGAATTTAGCATTAGCAGACATGCGTTCCAAGAAATGTTAATACAAAAATGTTAAAATGAAGAACAGAAAAGTATTGTCAATATGTAGCTAAATTTAAAATACATATGTTTTATTGTTTCTAAATTTGTTTAAAAGATAATTTACTTTTAAAAGCAAAATAACAATGTATCGGGGATTTCTAATATATGTAGAAATTACATGCCTGTCAGCGAAGCAATAAAAGACGAGAAGGGGAAAGAGATATACACTTTTGTATATTGATTGTGATAAATGAGTTTCATGGAGAAATATTTAAATACTAGAAGAACCATTCATAACAAAATGAAGAATAACTGAAAAGGCATTATAAAAGAAAAATTGAATATTAAAAATTATTTAATTAATCCAAAGGATAGCTGGAAAGATTAGTAACTGAGACCATATGGAATTGGTGTTAAGAGAGACACATAAATTAATGAAACGGAACAGAGAGACCAGAAATAGAGCCACATATACATGATCAAATGATTTTCAACAAAGGTGCCCAGGTAATCAGCATGGAAATGACAGAGGAACAAGGGAATTCCGTTCTGGCTCCTCAGAGGCCTCTCAGAAGGCACAGTCCAAGAATCAGGCTGGGGTCTTGAAGGAAGCGTGAGGGCAACGGCTTTTCTCGGGTATCATGCATCCAGGTTGGGTATGAAGCGTGAGACCCTCTGCAGACTGGTCCGTGAACTTCTCCGGATGCTTTCAATTTCAGCAGGGTCATGAGTTTATAAATAATCACTGAGAAATGTAATTTTTTTTATTTTTTTTTTTTTTTGAGACGGAGTTTCACTCTTGTTGCCCAGGCCGGAGTGCAAGGATGTGATCTTGGCTCACCGTAACCTGCACCTCCCGGGTTTGTGCAATTCTGCCGCCTCAGCCTCCTGAGTAGCTGGTATTACACACACGTGCCACCACACCCGGCTGATTTTTGTATTTTTAGTAGAGATGGGTTTTTACCATGTCTGCCACTGTGGTCTCTAACCTCTGATCTCAGGTGATCCACCCGCCTCGGCCTCCCAAAGTACTGGGATTACAGGTGTGAGCCACTGCGCCCAGCCTGAGAAATGCAATTTTTCAATAGCTTTGTGGCAGCTATTCACAAGGATGAGCCCCCATTTTTTGTCACATGCATATTCCCTTAAAAAAAAATCATTGCTTTTTGGACAGAGTACACTAGTTCCACAACTCTTTCAAGGGTAATAATTTAAAAAGAAAAGAAGCAAGAGAGACACAGAAATCGAACACCGCTGTGCACAGAACCAGTTTCCTGTGCCTGAGGCCTGGATGGCAAGGGGTCTTAGCCAAGCTCTCTCTCAGGCTGCTGCATTAAAGCCAAGGCTAGTTTCACTGTGGACTAACAGAAAGCTGCCTTGCTTTGTGATCTGGGGGCAAAAGAAGCATATTATGTTTAAAAAATTAAAAACGTGTAATGAAAGGTAATGGAGAGGAAAACACATTGTTAGATACTTCAGAGGCATATATATATATGCCATATTTATTTATATATATGCATATATAGAAATATATTCTCACACACACACACACACACAGAGGGAAAGAGGGAGGCAGAGATATATTATAGGGGATTGGCTCTCATGATTATGATGCTGACAAGTCCCAAGATCTATCAGGGTGAGCTGACAAGCTGGAGACCCAGGAGAGCTGATGGTGCGGTTCCATTCCAAAGGCCACAGGCCCCAGGCCCAGAAAGAGTTGATGTTTCTGCTGGAGTCTGGAGATAGGATGAAGCTGACATCCCCGTTTGAAGACTGGCAGGAAGAATTCTCTCACTCAGAGGGAGGGAGACTCGGTCTTTTCTATTCTTTTTAGACCCTCCTGCCCACATGAGGGAGGATGACCTGCTTTGCTTTCTCTACCAATTCACGTGTTCACCGTCTCACAGAAGCACTCAGAATCATGTTTGAGCAAATATCTGAACCCCCATGGCCTAGTCAGGTTGACACATAAAATTAACCATTACAGATGCTGTTGGGTTATGGGTCTTGACTGTACCTTCTGTTATAAGGTTAGATAAGTGAACCCCTTATGGTGAGAGTTTAATTTAAAATTTTCCAGCCTTACCTGTAGACTTTACACAGGGGAATAAATAGAAAACTAAACATTCCTATTGCTTAATGATTAAGTGAGAAGAGTGATCATGTCTCTGGAAGACATTTTCCAATGCCCACACCAAAACCGAGGGCGTAGGAGGGGAAAACCCAAGTCAACTGTGGTTTCCAGACCCTGCCTGGGGTCTGATCATCACACGTGCAACTGGTAAGTGAGCAGAAGAGCTCACCTGTGAAGAGGGAAGCGAAAATGGTTGTTTTTTGAGTGTTGAAACACCCACAGCTTTGCTTAGCTCTTTATTTCCCTGCCTCCAAAATGTAATCGCCCTTCACGGGTGAGAAATTCTGTTTATTTTAATGAGAGTCTCTTCTAATACTGATTTTTCTGGGACTGGATGAAGGCAGCAGTCAGAATGGATACTGAATTCTTCTGCCTTTGCTGGGATCCAGTCAACTGCTTCCAGGAAACCTTCCCACAGCCAGAGCTTCCACCTGCTTGCTAAGAAAGGCCATCTCGTCTGGAACTTATGGTCTACACCCTTCCACTTGACGCCTGATTGTACAGACCTTTGGATTCTATCATTCTTCTTGTGCTTTAATAATTCCACGCAGATAGAAAGGCTCTGGAAATGATTTCATTTCTGTGCCCTGACTCCCTGTGCCCACCCCCGACCCTCACCCCATGTCTCAGCTCCATCATTTTATGTGGAAGTGACACAGGGCTTGGTGAACTGAGTGGTGGGACCCCCTGTCGGTTGTGCCCTAGTTAGCTTCAGTGTTTAGTCTTCCTCTTTTCTTTTCCATTGCCCCTAATCCAGTCCAAAGCATCTAGAGTCCTGCAAGTCTCCTAAATGGTTTTAAGCACCTCTAATCCATTCTGTAGTCATCCTATTACAATTTGGGCCTAATCACTTTATTGCCTTGCTTAAAGCTTTTCAAAGATTTATCCCATTGCTCTTAGGACAGGAGCCAAGCACTCTAGTCCGCACGATCTGACCTCTCATCACCGCCCCTTTATCTTTTGTGCTCCGGCAACACAAGCCTCCTTCAGGTCCTCAGAAAAGCCAAGCTTCTCACTCTTCAATTTCCTCTGTCTATAATTTATCCTCTTTGAGTCCTCCCTTTCATTTTCTCATTCCAATATCTTAAATGTTTTATCACTCATATCACTTCCAAGGGAATTTGTTGTGACTCCTCAGACGAGGTTAGATCTCTCAGTTATAAACTCTGTCCACATCCTCTGATGCTTCTAACACAACATAATTGTGCTTAAGCGATTACTTATTAATACTAACGTATCAATAATCTATTCCTACTCATAATTAATTATTCAGGGGAGGAGCTGCTGCATTCCCAAGCAGTGGGGACCATAGCCAGAGTGGGAGCTGGAAGGTTGTGAGTCTTGTGCTGTGATCACCTCAGGGAAACTGAGGCTTGAGAACTGAGCTCTTCAGGAGCAAGTCTAGGACAGTAAAGGGTGGTAGCAAGTGAGTAGGGATGGGGCTCAGGCTGAGGCAGTCCCCTAGAGCGTTAGGGCCAATTATCAATGTAGAGCTGGATGGTGCTCAGGGACAACTGACTGTCAGCAAGTTGTGAACCTGGAGGAGGCAGAGAGGGATGGAGGGAAGGAGTCACTTCTGATGCTTATTTAACATGGCCCTGAACCAGCGGAGCACCCTGCAGAGGCAGCACAGAGAAAGGAGCAGCAAGTGGCCACAAAGATGGTGCTGTCCAAGCCTGATCGGGAGCATGCAGAGGAGCTGAGGCCATCTGCCAAGGAATCCAAGAGCAGCCAGACTGATGGAGCAGGTGCCGTGGAGGCGCCACACTGAGAAAGTGTTCCCAGGGAGAAAACCAGCAGGAGAGGCACTCAGGCACCTTCCTAATAAGCTTGAAGACACAAGGGCTTGGGCAGAGCGCCTAGAAAATGGCAATGTAGAGATGAGAAAAACTAGCTACTATCACAGGAGAGGAAACTTGGCCCAGAAGCATCCGGAGCCAATGGTGAGGGTCTCGTGGAAGCCAGGGCCTGCCAGGCTCTCCGCTGAGTTCTACTTTGTCTAAGGTCAGTTCATCCCTTTATCTTGTCGAAAACCATCAGTCATTGCTTCTTCATAGATTTATCTTTTATTACCCCTACCTTCCTTGAGGCCCTCTGATCACATCTATAGGAGGCTGTGTGCGATTGCCCCAAAGCTCGCTGATGATCTGTTCATTCGTTTTTCTGTTGAATCTTTTCTTTGTCTAAGTTTCATTTTGGATGGTTTCTGTTGTTGTGTGTTTTCAATTTCACTCATGTTAATTAAGAATGCTTAATCTGCCATTAATCCCATTCACTATATTTATTTTAGATATTGTAGTTTTTGTCTCTAGAAATGTCATGTGTATCTTTTTTTTTGTTTTTTGTTTGTTTGTTTGTTTTTTGAGACAGAATCTGGCTCTGTTGCCCAGGCTGGAGTGCAGTGGCGTGATCTCGGCTCACTGCAACCTTCTGCCTCACAGGTGCAAGTGATTCTCCTGCCTCAGCCTCCTGAGTAGCTGGGATCACAGGCGTGTGCCGCCATGCCCAGTTAATGTTTATATTTTTAGTAGAGATGGGGTTTCACCACGTTGGTCAGGCTGGTCTCAAATTCCTGGCTGTGATCTCCCTGCCTCGACCTCCCGAAGTACTGGGATTACAGGTGTGAGCCACCACTCCCGGCCTGTTGTATGTCTTTTTAAAGTAGCTTCCATGCTTCTATTTAGCTTTTTGAATACATGGAACGCAGTTATACAATGATTATAATGTCTCTCTGCTAATTCTAACATTATGTTTTTTCCTGTTTAGTGTCAACAGATTGATTAGTATCCTTATCATGAGCTGTAATTTTCTGCTTCTTTGTATGTTTAGTAATCTTTAACTGGATGCTGTACTTTGTGAATTTTAACTTGTTAGATACTGAACATTTTTGTATTCTTTTAAACATTATTGACATTCTCCCCCCAACCCCTGCCCCCAGGATACAATTAGAGATTACATTATGAACGACTATATGTCAACAAACTAGAAAACCTAGCAGAAATGGATAAATTCCTGGACACGTACAGCCCACCAAGATTGAACTAGGAAATAAAACACCTGAACAGACCAATTACAGTAAGAAGATTGAATCCGTATTAGCTGGGTGGGAAAATAATTTGTACACGAAACCCCATGACACACAATTTACCTATATAACAAACCTGAACGTGTCCCCATGAACCTAAAGTAAAAGTTAAAAAAACAAACAAACAAAAAATCCAGAAAGCCTAGGACTAGATAACATCACTGCTGAATTCTACTGAACATATAAAGAATTTATACCAATTCTTCTCAAACTTTTCCAGAAAACTGAAGAGAAGGGAATTCCCATTTTATGAGGCCAGCATTTCTCTAATTCCAAAACCAAACAAGGACACAAGAGAAAAACAAAAACTATATGTCGATATTCCCGATGAATATAGACACAAAAATCCTCAACAAAATACTAGCAAAAAATCCAACAGCATATTAAAAAAAGATCATTCACTATGATCAGGTGGGATTTATCCTGGGATGCAAGGATGGTTCAACATACTCAAATCAATAAACATGATACATCACATCAACAGAATAAAGGAGAGAAACAAGATGAACATCTCAATAGATACAGAAAGAGCATTTGATAAAATTCAACAGCCTTCATGATAAAAATTCCCAATAAATTAGGCATAGGCGGCATGTACCTCAACACAATAAAGGCCATATATGACAAACCCACAGCTAACATTATACTGAAACGTGATGAAACTGAACTGGAGCAAGGCAAGGATGCTGACTCTTAATACTCTTATTCAACATAATACTAGAAGTTATAGCGAAAGTAATTAGGCAAAAGAAAGAAATAAGGGGCAGGGAGGTGGGGAAGGCAGAGCATTAGGGAAAAGAGCTAATGCATGCTGGGCTTAATACCTAGGTGATGGGTTGATAGGTGCAGCAAACCACCATGGCACACATTTACCTATGTAACAAACCTGCACATCCTGCACACATACCCCAGAACTTAAAATAAAAATAAAAATTAAAAAACTATCCAAATTGAAAAGGAGAAAGTAAAAATTGTCCCTCTTTGCCAACAACATGATCTTATATGTAGAAAACCCTAAAACTCCAGCAGAAAGCCTTTAGAACTGATAAACAAATTCAGTAAAGTTGAGGGATACAGACTCAACAGCCAAAAATCAGTAGCATTTCTATAAACCTAACTGACTGAAAAAGAAATCATGAAAACAATCTCATTTATAATAGCTACCCAAAGAATACCTCAAAATAAATTTAACTAAAGAGATAACAAGGGATTAATAACCAATTATATAAGGAGCTCAAGCAACTCTATAGGAAAAAAGCCAATGATCCAATTAAAAAATGGAAAAGAAAAGATTGAATAGACATTTCTCAAAAGAAGAATACAAAGGCAAACAGGTATATGAAAAGATGCTCAACATCACTGATCATCAGAGAAATGCAAATCAAAACTATATAAGATATAATCTCACCCAAGCTAGAATGGTTATTAGAAAAAAAAGACAAAAATAACAAATTCTGGCAAGGATGTGGAGAAAGGAGAACTTTTACAGTATTGTTAGTGGGAATGTGAAATTAGTACAACTACTATGGGAAACAGTATGAAGGTTCCTCAAAGAACTAAACATGGAACTACTAGATCATCCAGCAGTCCCACCACTGGATATACAGACACAGAAAAGAAAGTTAGTATATCAAAAAGGCATCTGCACTGCCATGTTTATTGCAGCACTATTCACAATAGCCAAGAATGGAAATCAACCTAAGTCCAGCAGCGGATGAATGGATAAATAAAATGTGGTATATGTATATGATAGAATATTATTCAGCCATAAAAAAGAATAAAATTCGGTCACTTTCAATAACATGGATGAACTCAAAGGGCATTATATTAAGTTAAATAAGTCAGGCACAGAAACATGAATACCAGATGATCTCACTTATATGTGGAAGCTAACATAGTTGATCTCATAGAAGTAGAAAGAATAGTTGACTGAGCTCAGTGGCTCATTTCTGTAATCCCAGCACTTTGGGAGGCCAAGGCGGGCGGATCACCTGAGGTCAGGAGTTGGAGACCAGCCTGGCCAATGTGGTGAAATCCTGTCTCTATTAAAAATACAAAAATTAGCTGGGTGTGGTGGCCTGTGCCTGTGATCCCAGCTACTCGGGGAGCCGAGGCAGGAGAATCATTTGAACCTGGGAAGCGGAGGTTGCAGTGAGCTGAGATCGTGCCACTGCACTCCAGCGTGGGCGACAAAGCAAGACTCTGAAAAAAAAAAAAAAAGAGGAAAGAAATGGAGAAAAAGGAAGGAAGGAAGGAAGGAAGGAAGGAAGGAAGGAAGGAAGGAAGGAAGGAAGGAAGGAAGGAAGCATTGGATGTCCTTGTTCCTGGAGTGGCATCTTCCTCCTTTCCCTTGAAGGCTTCCATTGTGCTCCAAATAATTTACTTGACACAAAGGGTGTCTCTGTCACTCTCCAATCCTCATCCCAATGATGTCTTTGACCTCACTTTCTAGGCCCTCCTCCTTCCCCAGCATGAGAAGGAAACTTTTATTCCTTTCTTCTCCGGAGGCCAGAAATCTGCTGGGAAGAGGGTAACATGGGATTTTGAGGTTGAACTTGCACTGTTCTTACGGAGTCAGATTTTCCAAGGGAAATAAACCTGTCAATGCGTGAATGGTCCAAATATATCCCGAGTTGGCTCAAATCTGTTTTGTTTTATTTTATTTTATTTTGAGATGGAGTCTTGCTCTGTCACCCAGACTGGAGTGCAATGGCACGATCTTGGCTCACTGCAACCTCCAGCTCCCGGGTTCAAGCTATTCTCCTGCCTCAGCCTCCCCAGTAGCTGGGATTACA
Source organism: Piliocolobus tephrosceles (assembly GCF_002776525.5). Lineage (NCBI taxonomy): Eukaryota > Metazoa > Chordata > Mammalia > Primates > Cercopithecidae > Piliocolobus > Piliocolobus tephrosceles. Next base: position 141,900,936 of record NC_045441.1, on the reverse strand, counting down.
GGTGTGTGCCACCATGCCTGGCTAATTTTTGTATTTTTAGTGGAGACGGGGTTTCACCATGTTGACCAGGCTGGTCTTGAACTGCTGACCTCAAGTAATCCATCCATCTTGGCCTCCCAAAGTGCTGGGATTACAGGTGTGAGCCACTGCACCTGGCCCAAATCTGTTGTCTTTAACTTGCTGGAGTCCTTTAGACAAATTAGCGCCTTTCCCAGGTCATCATATGAGGCTTTAATGCCTAGAAAATGCAGGCCACTTCCTCCAGCCCTCCTCCTCACTAAGGAACAATAACATTTTTCACACGAGAAGCTACTTATGAGGCTTTAATCTAGAGTATCTTTTCATGCATCAGCTCTGGCTGTTGGTTTCAGTGGTTTAATTCTAAATCTGCTGCCAGGAATGCCGCTGAGAGTGAAAATGAGCCCCCTGTGTGCTGCCATCAAAGCTTAGGGCTTTCGGATGGCCATTAGGTGGCCATGAATCTCCTGAGTTTATTTACAAACGTCTGTGTGTATATCCATTTATTTCAAGATAGGATCTGTAGCCTTCCTTGTTCTCAAAGGGGTCCAGAATTCAAAAGAGGTTAAGAACTACGGGTTTAAATACTTTAAAATGGTCAATTATTTATTTAGCTTTTTAAGCCTATTTCCTGTAATTGAAATAACTTACAATACTTCCATGTGCCTCCCGGGGTCTCTAAATTGAGCTTGAGGAATATTTTTTGGATTCTTCTTCTCCCCTCTTTAGAAGCCGTTAGGGCCTGGCTTACAGAAAATAGTTCCTCTGCTTTGTTTGTTTACTCCAGCAATTCCTAGAGGGTCCTCATTTCTCTACCAAGTAACTCCAGATAGTAAAATAATAAAAATTCAAATCAGCTATATTTTGAGAACTTATGAGGAAGTCAAGAAACATGTCTATTCCTGTTAGAGCAGAGTATGACGCCTAGCAGGTGCCCTCTGGAATACAGCGTGGTCACCCAGCCCTGTAATGCTCAGTGCAGCCATGCCCTGAGAGGAATACAGACGACAGGGTTCACTGCCCCTAAGAAGTTTACAATCCAGTCAACCAGACAAAACCAACAATTAGTCCACCACATTATAATTCTTCAGTCGTTTCCCATGTGGAAGTGACTATATACATTTTAAAGATACTCCAGAGAGATAAAGTTCATTGAAGCCCAGATAAATCAGAAGATGTTCTTCGAGGAAGGGAGATATACATTGGGCCTGAAACAGTGGATCATGTTCAGATTTTGTGAATATTGAAGGCCCCCCTTTTATTTATAGTTTTTTTTTTTTTTTTTCCAATGCAGCAAGAAGAAATTAAAAGAGTAACTGCAGTACCTTTTCTGCAGGAGTGGAAGGATCACAGGATGGGCAAGAGCAGGGAGTTAACGGGACTAGAGGCTGTTGTCCACAGAGGGCTGTCTGCTTATGGGAGCTGGTCAATCTCTCCTTCCCCATTTATTTATTTCGAAAATAGGCAGACTGCCCCAGTTTGCCTAAAACTTCATAATCCTGTCTGTACTAAAAATATAAAAATTAGTTGGGCATAGTGGCGCACACCTGTAATTCCAGCTACTCGGGAGGCCAAGGTGGGTGGATCACTTGAGGTCAGGAGTTCAAGACCAGCCTGGTCAACATGGTGAATTAAATTATCTCAAAGTTCCCATTTGCCCCAACACCTACTGATGCTAAATTCACGTTGACCATTTTACTCTATCGTCACTACTGATAATAAGCAGAAGTGTAATCAAGCATCAAACAAGTGAGTATTGAGAAAGAAAGAGATACCCCCATCTGCTCTCACCCCAGGAAACAACTGCCCCAGTTTGCCTAAAACTTCATAATTAGCGAGACCTCTGCAGCACTAGAGAACCCTATTGTGTATAAATGAGTTATCTGAGAAAGGCAATTAAAGCTTTATCTGACATTAATGTCTTAGTGAAAGTTCATTAACAAATTTGTTTCAGTAAGGGGAATACAGACCTGGAAATCTTGGGTATAAGGTGGAAGATGCTGCCCTTAACAGATTGGGTGGATGAACCTAAGTGGGAATTGTGATAGGGAAAGGATGCCAATCATCAAAAGGGAAGAAATAAGAGGAGGGGCAAGTCTTATAAACACACTCTATGATTTGCCTTAGGTTATTGCATCTCATTGTATATCTGTAATGTATTTCACACTTATGGTGCCCAGTCTTATGAGCAAAATAACTCATGGTTTAGTTGGGGAAATAAGACATAATATAGATCTTCCAAATCTTTTGAGTTCATCCTATTACTAAGTAGGTATTTAGGTAGAAAGTGGCTCAATAATTGCCCATCAGATTAAATACATGGGCAAACAATGTTGTCAGAGAGAGTCAAGTGATTTTAAAAGATAAGTTAACGTACAGAAACACTTAATAGAAAACCATGTCAGATCCCTACTTACCCCACTAATATGATGCTGCCTTCACACTCTAGGAGACCTCTGTGTTCCCCTGGCCTGAGTTCTCCACCTAAGCAAAGGACCAGACCAGGCATGGTGGCTCATGCCTATAATCCCAGCACTTTGGGAGGCTGAAGTGGGTGGATCACTTGAGGTCAAGAGTTCAAGACCAGGCTGGTCAACATGGTGAAACCCCATCTCTACGGAAAATACAAAAATTAGCTGGGCTTGGTGGCACACATACCTATAATTCCAGCTATTCAGGAGGGTGAGGCAGGAGAATCACTTGAACCCCAGAGGTGGAGGTTGCAGTGAACCAAGTTCATACCACTGCACTCTAGCCTGGGTGACAGAGTGAGACTCCGTCTCAAAAAAAAAAAGAAAGAAAGAACCAGACAATCTCCCAGCACTGTCTTTTCTCATGCCCTAAGCCTTAATAAATCGTCTCTACCCTTCTGAGATATGCTGGGAAGCATTTGCTAGCTAATTAGCTCTGCCTTGAGTAGCTAACACACTTTTGGTCTTTACTCAACAAATCAGCAACCAACAGACGACAACAGACATTTCAATATAAATTTCCTCATAAGTTTTTCTGTCCTTTCCTATTAGTGAGATTATTCAGGGCTCATTTTAAAGCCTGAACACATTACAGACTCAATAACAGCTAGTTGATAGACTTTTTTTTTTTTTTTTTTTGACGGAGTCTCGCTCTGTCACCCGGGCTGGAATGCAGTGGCCGGATCTCAGCTCACTGCAAGCTCCGCCTCCAGGGTTTAGGCCATTCTCCTGCCTCAGCCTCCAGAATAGCTGGGACTACAGGTGCCCGCCACCTCGCCCGGCTAGTTTTTTGTGTTTTTTAGTAGAGACGGGGTTTCACCGTGTTAGCCAGGATGGTCTCGATTTCCTGACCTTGTGATCCGCCCGTCTCGGCCTCCCAAAGTGCTGGGATTACAGGCTTGAGCCACCGCGCCCAGCCATTGATAGACTTATTGGTACTGCCTTAGGCCATGGCATTTCTATAGGGGTATCCTCGATCACTCTGATATTGAGCTCCCCTCCTGAGAGCTACAGTTATACCAGCTAATCATCCTACATTCTCCAAAGTCCCTTTCTTCGTGGCAATCACCTTGACTTGGGAGTTTTAGACTAGAGAAATGCAGAGTTTAAATATCTTTTCGGAATTTATACTTTTTTCCAGATCTTCAAGAAAGTGGCTCTGTGACTCCACAGGTAACATCGAATGAGACATTCTGGCCAGAAGCTTAAGGTGACACTTGCCCTGCAGTCATCAAAAATAAGAGCTGCCTCTGCTGTCATAGCATTCTCAACCATGTGGTAGGAAGCAGGGCTGATCCTGGCCAGACTAGGAGTAAGCCATGAAAGACATTGATTGACAGGGTATGAGGACCCACTGAGGTTTCCAGAGACGAAAGGTGAAGAGAACTGACTTCCTGGAGCATGGACTTGATGCCAGGGTCTGTGTCACGTTTCTATGTACAGTTCCTGTTGTTGCATTACGTTAGCTTCTGATTCTCACAGGTGCGGTGATTGTCATTGCACTAATGAAGAATCACAGGCTCATGTATTTTAAGTAACTTGCAGAAGACCACATTGATTAATTTGTGGAAAAGTATGTGTTTGGGGGACACAGAGAACTGTGTCAAAATCAATCCTCCACTCTTTTTACAGCTCCCTTAGTCTCATTTCAAGGAAGATGGTGCCAAAAAGACCTGGAGCTCAGTTATTTAGGAAAGACAAGGAATAAAGTGACTATTGCAGAAACCCTGAGCTCTAGGGCCTTAGGCAAGGTACTTCGCTTTTGTGTACCTTAGTTTCCTCAGCTGTAAATTGGCTTCATAAAAGTGTTTCTCCGGTGGGCGCCTGTAGTCCCAGCTACTCTGGAGGCTGAGGCAGGAGAATGGCGTGAACCCGGGAGGTGGAGCTTGCAGTGAGCCAAGATCTCGCCACTGCACTCAGGTCTGGGCGACGGAGGAAGACTTCATCTTATTAAAAAAAAATAATAAAAGTGTTTCTCACTAAATCTAAGCTACCACCAATTGTAAGTCTTATCATTTATGTACTAATTAAAATAAACTTAGCAATTAAATATACAACTTTTGAAAAGCTCTTTTAAGCTTAACCTATTTATGCCTAAGGTTGCAATTTTTTGAATTTTTGCAGTCAGACCTTGCTGATGACCTTAAGCAGTAGGATGCAACTCCCACATGCTCAGCGTTCCATTATTGGATAATGACAAAATAGTGGTGTTGATTGTGCGTCACTGCTGTGCAAAACTAAATATATATATATGAAATGAATAAGTTAGTGTGTTATTAAAATTTTGTCACATCCAAAGTTTGACTGTTTGAACTTTTCTCACTGTCTTTCATCAATGCTCCCGTTTTCCCTATACCCGAGAGCGTCAGTCATGAATGTGTCAGGAAACAATACTCCATCCTGATTCCCTGTGCAGCGACAACTGGAACGTGACTCCACCCAGTCAACAGCAATTATAAGACATACGAATTCTATAGTTGCTAAAATTTCTTACAAATCCTTCTTATAATTAATGAAAATTATAGTGTCTGTCTTACAGGCATATTATGACAATTAAATATGAGGAGGCAGAATAAAATAGTATTAAACAGGCTGGGCATGGTGGCTTATGCCTGTAATCCCAGCACTTTGGTAGGCCGAGGCAGGGGGATCACTTGAGGTCAGGAGTTTGAGACCAGCCGGCCAACATGGCAAAATCCCATCTCTACTAAAAATAGAAAAATCAGCCAAGCATGGTTGTGCGTGCCTGTAGTCCCAGCTACTAGAGAGGCTGAGGCCAAGGAATCACTTGAACCCAGGAGGTGGAGGTTGCAGTGAGCCGAGATGGCACCACCGCACTCCAGCCTGGGTGACAGAGCAAGACTCCATCTCAAAAAAAATATATATATATATATTAAACATTCAATAAATTTTAGTAATTATATAGATAACCTGAGATCTTTAATAACAACACTTTTTATGATGTAAGTTTTATTTCTTATTTTTTTCTAGGAAGCAATTCACAAGGCTCATTTTAACCAGATGTCACCAGAATAAATAGGTTAGGCACATAAGAAGACAGAATGTGATTTCACTTATACTTCTTTACACCTTATTGGCAACCTCCCAGCCTCAAATTACTGCTTTGCATTATGGAGCAAAAATATGAAGAGGTTAAAATAATTAATGTAAATAAGATGGTGGACAAGTGCATTACTTCTCAGGAATAAAACCTTTGTATTTTAATGGAAGCCTTCAGGAAAGTCAGTGCCTTAATTCAAAGTCATAGAATTTTAATGACAGTGACAGACATGTGGGAGAGGTATTTTGGATAGAGGTGTTTTAGATATGTCATATCATATTATTGCTCCCAAGCAATAAAAGGATTATACAAGCTGTACAAGGATTATGCAACCTACTCATTGCCTGTTACTTGCAAAGCTTCCCTGTCACCCAACAGTAATCCTGGGTCACATGAGTTGTCTTTGGCAGTGAAATGAGAACAGGTGTGATATACACCTGTCCAGGCTGAAGCTTTAAAAGTAATCATGTGACTTGGAGCCCACACTTACTCTTTGTTCTCTTTTATGAGGATGGCATCTTCTAGCTCAGAGCTGCTTTTCAGCCTGGATCCTAGAGTGAGAAGACACCTAATAGCGTTGCTGCCACCAATACGAGACATCAGCAGGAAACATCCTTGAGCAAGATGCTAAGATGGGGCAGTAGGTATTATCACAGCAAAACTGACCAATATAATATACTTTGCATGCCCCCAAAATTACAGCCCATACTCAACACACAAAGAGGACTGATAGATCAAAAGTTTCCAAGTTGGAGAATTTTCAGAAATTCAGCTGCTTGTGCATGCCATAAAGCACAGCACGGCTTCACACAGGCATCTGATGCATGGTTGGCTGCGCCATAAAACAGACCTGCAAGAATGGGATAGATGCTGGGGATCTGGTAGTAGGAGGAGAAAGTTTAGATGTTTAGATAGGAATTCGATTCCAGAGACTTCAGAGTAAGGCAATGTTTAAAAAATGGTCACAGTTTGGGTCCCCAGGAGATACACTCTGAGATGTAGTTTTGCTTGCAGGAAGTTTCTTGGGTGTGGTCTCAGGATCAACTCCTGTGGGAAATGACAAAGAAAAACAGATTGAGCAGAGAAAGAATCTGAATGGTGATATGTTGGCCCCAGGAGTCTCAATAAAACCCATGAAAGTCCCTTGAGGTGTTCCAAATTGAGGAAAGACAGGTCATAACCCTCCAAACCTCATTTACATACTGCACATCGTATAGAAGGTGCCCACCATATGCACACCCTGATCAAATTGAGTCACTGAGCTCTTGTGAATAACATGGAGAGTAGAAGTGATTGTTAGCATATGCACGTGTACAGACACAACACACTTGCAATTGTTTGTTGTTTCCATAGACAATCTCTGTGTATGCATCTTAAATATTAAGTATAAAGATACCACAATATCTGCCATTACCTTGAACTAATAATAGTGCAACTCACAGCTGTAATCCCAGCACTTTGGGAGGCCAAGGCGGGCAGATCACCTAAGGTCAGGATTTTGAGACCAGCCTAGCCAACATGGCGAAACCCTGTCTCTACTAAAAAAAAGTACAAAAATTAGCTGGGTATGGTGGCGGGGGCCTGTAATCCCAGTTACTCAGGAGGCTGAGGCGGGAGAATCGCTTGAACCTGGGAGGCGGAAGTTGCAGTGAGCTGAGATTGCGCCACTGCACTCCAGCCTGGTGACAAGAACGAGATTCTGTCTCAAAATAATAATAATAATGATAATAATAATAATGCAATTGTGTCTCTTGTGAGACCACTATAAACTGAAATAACAATAAATACCAGAGGGCTGATAGCTTCTATGTTTTGGGGGCAGGGGTTAGTGGTATTGGTTGTTTTGATATCTGGCAGAGTCCCTTTTTCTTCTGAGGAAAGACCCAGCTGCACCTTTTCAGTAAAAAAGGTCCAACCTGCATGTGACCTTCAGGGACAGACTAATCAATCACAAGAAAGTCTTAGAAGAGTAAAAATAGGACAGGAAATGAAACTGCAATTCATGGGCTTATAGAAGTAAATAGAAATTGAAACAAATTTTTGGTCTTAAGACCCTACTTCCCAGAAGATCTAGAACCCAAATTCAAATGGGAAGGGACATTTCTGCCTTTGCTTTCCTCTGTCCTCAGATTTTCCTACAGTTGAACTTCTGTAACAGCCCTGCATGAGGAGGCGAAGGGTCAGGGCAGATGAATACTCTGGAGAACATGCAGATGGAATCAAATAAATTTGTACAATTTCCACTTCCCCATCAGTCTTTATTGAATTTTATATATCTAAGATGAATTATATATATATCTGAGATACATATCTAAGATGAATATATCTAAGATACATATCTAAGATGAATTTAATATATATCTCTAAGATGACTTAGAGAGCTTAAAGAAAAAAAGTAACCCACATTTTTTGTGGTAGTTTTTAGACAATTTGAAAACAACTTATTTCCCACTCTCAGAGGATATGCCCAAAGTCATGCACAGCCAAGAAACAACTTCCTCCCGAATAACTCCTGGGAGAACACAGAAATTCAGGCAGAAAGTAAATTTATTTTGAAATTAATAAATACAGGGACACAACTTACCAAAATCTCCAGGATGCAACAGAAGTAGTGTTAAAAGGAAAGTTTATAACCTTCAATACCTTCAGCAAGAAGTTAGAACGGTCTCAAATTAACCATCTGACTTTGCACCAAAAGGAATTAGAAAAAAAACAAGAACAAACCAATCCCAAAGTTAGCAGAAGGAAAAAAAACCTAAAATTAGAAAACTTAATTAATGAGAGATGCAAAAATTCTGCAAAAAATCAATGAAAACCAGTTTGTTTTTCAAAAAAATAAATATGACTGATAGACCTCTAGGTAGAATGACAAAGAAAAAGAGAAGATCCAAATAATCACAATCAGAAACAACAAAGATGATATTATTACAACGAACCCCATAGAAATATAAAACATCCTCAGAGACTACTATGAACAACTCTAGGCACACAAATTAAAAAATCAAGAGGAAATAGATAAATTCCTGAAAGCACAAAATCATGCAAGATTGAATGAGGAAAAAACTGAAATCCTGAATAGACCAATATCAAATTCTGAAATTGAATTAGTAATAAAGAAACTACCAACTATTAAAGCACTAGACCAGAAGGATTCATAGCCAAATTCTACCAGACGTACAAAGAAAACTTGATACCAATCCTACTGAAACTATTCCAAAAACCTGAGGAGAAGGGCTCCTCCCTAACTCCTTCTATGAAGCCAGCATCAGCCTGATACCGAAATCTGACAGACACACAATGGAAAAGAATAAAAATAAAAACTTCAGACCAGTATCCCTCATGAACATAGACACAAAACTCTTCAACAAAGCAAGTCCAGCTATTCCTGGGATGCAAGGCTAGTTCAGCATAGGCAAACCAATGAACGTGATTCACCACATGAGCAGAATGAGAAGCAAAAGCCATATGATAAATTCAATAGATGTAGAAAAAGCTTTTGATGAAATCCAACATGACTTCATAAAAACTGTCAATAGACTAGGCATCAAAGGAACATGCCTCAAAATAATAAGAGCCATCTATGACAAGCCAACAATCAACATCATATTGAATGGGCAAGTATTCAAACCATTCCCCTTGAGAACTGGAATAAGACAAGGATGCTCATCTCATCGCTCCTACTCAAAATAGTACTGAAAGTCCTAGCTGGAGCAATCAGGCAAGAGAAAAAAATAAAGGGCATCCAACTAGGAAAAGAAGTCAAACTCTCTCTCTTTACTGACAGTATGATTCTATATCTAGAAAATCCTAAATAGTCTGCCAAAGGCTCCTATAATTGATAGATGACTTTAGTAAAGTTGTAGGATACAAAATCAATATACAAAAATCAGTAGCATTTCTATGCAACAACAATGTCCAGGCTGAGAGTGAAATCAAGATTATAATCCCACTTAAAATGCCACAATAAAAATGAAATACCTAGGAAACCAGCTTATGAACAACAAAAAATCTCTGTCTTTGTTGTGTCACAAATGACTCCCATGACTGAGATGAAACTTTTACAGCTCATGAGTCCTCTTTGGCATTTCAGTATTACCATCAGTTTTTACTTCCTCCTGGCTGCAATAGGAAAAGAGGAAGAAAATCATTTATCCTAAGGAGCCAGTGCTTCTATTATTTTTTAGTGAAATTCTTAGTTTCTTTCTCCCAGGCCATTTTCTAACAGGGCCTTGAAGTGTCGTAACCTGTAGGAAATAAAAACTCTGAAATATTAATAATTTAAGAACAAGGTATTGTATTTAAACTTTCCACTGCTTCTATGTCTAAAATAGATATAAATTAACCAAGAGTAAATCTGATTGATTTAGATGAACTAGGTAATATGGTGTGAATTCCACAAGACTTAAAAAGCTGTGAGGTTTTAGTACTTCTGGCTTTATTCCAACATTAAGTGAAGAACAGCTAGCAAAACGTTATCAATGAGCAAAATTTAATGAGCTTGGTGAAAATGATTTTGAATTAAGACATTAATTAATTCTATGTAAATAGATTTGCTACAGTAATTGAGAACCATTTCCTCTCCAAAGCAGGTATAAATTGTCTTGTGTATAGTTTTGATTTGTTCAGAAAGTTTTTTCCGATTAAAAAATGGACTCAATTTTTGATTTAGCCTCTATCCAAATTGCCACACAATTTTATTAGTAAAATCTAATTTAATGAGGCTTTAGTAGGCTGATAATTAAATTTATTCAGCAAGGCAAAATATAAACAGATCTACACAGCTATACATAGATAGGTAGGTAGATGATAACACAACTAATGAAGAAATACCTTAAAGAAGTAGATCTCTTTTCATGATTTTAGTGATGTGACTCATACTAAAACTTGAACATTTCGGGGCTAATGAAAGACTTATGAGTCAATATTCTGAGGCTTTGGAATAGGTAGGATAATTGGAATCTAAATAGAACAAGAAAATAATAAGGTTAGGAGGACTCTTTAAATCCCCTAATCATAAGGCCAATTCCTCCTCCAGCCTGCCATAGGAATGCATTTTACAGGTCTGAAATCTTAAGGACAGAGGAGTGAATTCACGAATTACACAGTTTATTAGTTAGGAGTTGGCTGCATATAAGAAGAAAAACAGTTAACAGTGGTGTCCACATATAAGACCATATTTTGTTTCACAGAAAATAAATCCAAGGTGGGAAGCCTAGGACTGGCACGGTAGCCCCATGTTCCCATTTTCTTGGTTTCCTCCATGAATCCAAGGAAGGAGCTGCAATATTTCATCCACATGCCAGGTGGCAAGGAGCAGGGAGATGGAAGTGCAGAAGAGGTGCCTTCAGACTCCCTGTCCCTTGTTGAAGAAGCCTTTCTCAAATTCCCAGCTAAGAGTGTTTCACTGGCCACAGCAGTCATGTGACCATTTACAGTTCAACTTACAATGAAAAATGTTATATTTTAGCTCAATGCAGTTGGTGCCCTAAACACACACACACACGCCACAAAAAACAAACCAAAACTAAGAGTAACTGAAAAGCAAGACTTTTGTTAATTAAAAAAGAGGAAAAAATGTGAAATTAGGCAGATAATTGCTTTTTCTATCACAGAACCAGTTAATATCATAACAATAACTCAGGGTTCTTAAGTTACAGTTCTTTCTGTGACAACAGAGACATTGAGAATCCTGGAATATAAAAATCCTCGTTGGATATATTTGGAATAAAGTAGTGAGGATTTAAAGATGATGTGTCTTCTCTTTCCGCTATTCTACTGGAGAGTGTTGTGTGTTTTACAGAAGATCTGCTTCAAACTCCAGGTCTCCAACCCAGTAGTGTGATCGGGGCTGTGTTATCATTTATTCTTTGTGATGGTAAAAGTTGGTACCTGTAAAATAGAGATACCAATGGTTAAAGGAGGCTTTAGCTTTCCCCTACTGCAAATAAATATGCACTCTAAATAAAAACAATGCACTTCCTCAGTAAACCTGGCCTCAGAAAAACTCTATTTCCCCTTTCCAAGAAACCTGACCTTGACCCCTGAGACTTCCCTTATATAGATGTTCTGAAGTTGTCCCTGGAAGGGTCCCATTGGTATTATTTGTGTGGGCTCCTGGCAACTTCTTTTACAGAGTCCTAACACACACACACACACACACACACACACTCCTCCCCAGGAACAAAGAGAGTTTAGATGTTGGAAACTGAGGCCTGGTTGCCTCCTGAGAGTAGAAGAGGGAGGAGACAGCGGAGAAGGCACAATTGGTACCTTTCTGGAATGTTAAGAGCAGTACGAAACAAGACAAAGTTTAATTACCTATCTAGCAAACACCCCAAGTTAAATAATTAATAAGATGCCTTGTAATTATTGTGTAGCCAAATTTCAACAGCTTTGTTGAAATAGTCAGGTCCTTCTCCCAAAGAGAAACGAAGTTACTAGAAGAGACAAGAAAACTGACAATATCAAGAGGTGACAATGGAAACGTGAGTAAAAGGCAGACCCAAAGGAAGCAGAGCCTGTCCAAAACCATGTAGGTAAGGTAAAAGATGATCCCTCCTTATCGAACTATCAAAGGAGACCCCAGCCCTGGCTGACACCTTGGTGGCAGCCTGTGGGAGACTCTGACATGGGGAACCAGCTAAGGAACATTAGAGTTCTAACCTACAGAAACTGTAAAATGAATTTGTATTGTTGTGAGCCTGTAAGTTTGTGGTAATTTGTTACATAAAAATGGGTAGCTAATACATGTATACCATCTTTTAGAAAGACTTGCAACCAACCCAAATGTCCATCAATGAGAGAGTGGATAAAGAAAATGTAGAACATATACACCATGGAATACTATGCAGCCATAAAAAAGGATGTGTTCATGTCCTTTGCAGGGACATAGATGAAACTGGAAACCATCATTCTCAGCAAACTATTACAGGAACAGAAAACCAGACACTGCATGTTCTCACTCATAAGTGGGAGCTGAACAATGAGAACACATGGACACAGGGAGAGGAACATCACACACCAGGGCCTGTCGGGAGTGGGGAGTTAGGGGAGGGAGAGCATTCAGACAAATACCTAATGTAGATGATGGATTGATGGGTGCAACAAACCGCCATGGCAAGTGTATACCTATGTAATAAACCTGCATGTTCTGCATATGTATCCTAGAGTTTAAAGTATAATAAAAATAAATCAATTAAATTTAAAAAGAAGAAAGAAAGAGACTCCCCCTCAAAACAATAAAAAGGTAAAGGGAATATACATTAGATGTAACATTAACATCACTGGTAATAAAGAAAATAGAATTTATAATGTCATTAAGATACAAAAATATATTACAACTTGCCAAGAAACACATAATAAATTATATAGCTAGTTTTGGAGAGGACTTGAGGAAATGGAATGGCTAGTTTGAATGTAAATCACCACAATCTTTCTGGAAAGTAATTTTGCAATATGTATTAAAAGACTTGAAAATGTACTTTCTCTTCAATACAGCAATCTCACTTGTAAGAATTTCATTACGGAAATATTCAGATTATGTATAGAGATGTACCAAGGTGCTTCTCAGAAATTGTGTATTATTGTACAATTTAAAACAATTTAAAATTAAAAACGATAAATATTTTATACTGTGTTGTTGATTTAATAAGTTAGAATAGCTCCGAAGACAAAATTCTATATATTCTTCAAAATGTTTAAGGTAGAAAAATATTGAATGACATACAAAAGTAATTATGACTTATTAAATTACAATGCTATAAAACAGAATGCACATTAAGTCTCTATGTAAATCCTGTGCGCATGTGTGCATGCATGTAGCCTGAATAGAAAAAGAAAAAGAAAAACTAAAACAATTTGCAATAGGATGGTTGAGACTGTTGTCTCAGTTGCTATAATTATAGTATTATAGATAATTTTTATTTTCACATTTGGTCTTTTTTGAACATTTTATTTTCAAAATGATAAGATTGTTCTCATAATTAGAAAAAAAAATTATTATTGTTGATGATATAAGTCATTTCTTCATGATGCCAGGTGGATAGTATGTTACTGAATATTCATTTTTTAAAAAATGTATTAGAAACAAGACTTAGACAAACGTTAAATCAAGAAAATGCTGATGATCTATTGTCTCTGGTAAGTGATGAAGTTAATCTTCCATCTGCTCTTAATGGTTAATTTACGTCCACTCCTGCACCTGCCCAGACAATTCATCTTGGCAATGCCATGGAAACAAAATGATATCCCAACAGTGCTGGCTGCGGGTGAGAACTGTTGGACTGCTAGGTATAAAGGGCATAAAGTAATCAAAACCCATCCCCTTCTAAAACACTGAGTGCACAGAGTGTTCTTACGAACTTCTAAGAGAAGAAAATCTCTATGAAATATGGAGGTCATTTACTGCTCTGTGAGAGTTTTCCAGAATAAATTATTCACTGAAGTTTAAATGATCCCTGGTTGAAACTAGCAACTCTAAATACTCATCAACTGTGTATATGTCTTTTGCTTTCATGGAGTCTTCCATTATTAAATAACACGGTATCATTCATACTATTTATTCTTCAGCAAGAAACTTTGTTTCAATGTATCAGTCAGGAGTCTAGCAGAGCAGGAACATGATTAATTAATGCTCGTTTATACTCACCAATGCCTCCTTGAGAGCTGTTGATCTTCTCAGACTATCTCTACACATGGCAGGAGAAGATCACGATAAGGAGCTCAGTTGTTGCTGGATGACAATGATGAAAATGGTAACATTTTCTTTATTGCTGCTAAACCATGTATTGGAGAAAGCATTATACGACACTCTGCATGAAATTTACCAGCCCGTGTTAGCTATGTATTAAACAGATGACCCAAATGTTTCCAGGCGAACGGATAACATCCTATCTGGTAAGAATCAAAGCAATCATAGGCTCATCTGTAAAATACATACATATATATACGAGAGAATATTAAAGACATGAAGGAACAGTGGAGAATTTTCAAGACTCTAGACACAACCATGGCCCAATCGAAGCAGCTACTGGCCCACAATGGAGCTTTGGTTCTGTGTTATTATTTTTTACTTCTTATATTGCTTTATTGCAGGCTTTTGTCAAAGCAATCTCTAATCTATCGCGTGGCCCACACGGGGAGGACCTGTGTTTCTCTGAGCTATAACTTGTATTTGTTGAGCACGTACTGCACTTTGCTAGGATTTAGGGATCCCGTTTCTGCAAAATGCTCAGTCCCCACCAATAGGTACAGATGACATTGGGATACCAGCAATTTTTTCTCTGACTAACAACATTTGTCAGAATAACTGCACCCTGGGGAACAGGATAAAGGGGCCGATCTTGAGACAAAGCAAGGGATGGGATGGTGTAAAGTGAAGTTCACCGCCCCAGGTGTCATGCAGCACGCAGACCCACAGCATCACCTGATGGTCTGATAACAAACAACATTCAGCTCCCAGATAAGGTGAGCAGAGTGAACATGCAGGGCTAAGAGGAAGTTCACTGGTGTTCTCCCTCCAGGCCTGTGCTACCGTACATCCTTCTTGTAAAGCCACCACGATTAAGAGCACACTTAAAATCATAAACAGCTATGCAGCTTAACAGCTTACTAACCTTTTCCAAATCACCCTGTTAAGGGGTCTAAACACTAACTGCAGTGCCAAGCACATACTAAAAGACTCAATAGGTGGTGTATGAATGATGTATGGCCATGATTACTAATGTCATTTCTTTCTTTCTTTTTTTTTTTTTTTAGACAAAGTCTCACTCTGTCACCCAGGCTGGAGTGTGATGGTGCAATCTCAGCTTACTGCAACCTTCGCCCCCCAGGTTCAAGTGATTCTCCTGCCTCAGTCTCCTGAGTAGCTGGGACTATGGCACACACCACCATGCTAATTTTTGTATTTTTATTAGAGACAAGGTTTCACCATGCTGGTCAGGCTGGTCTCGAACTCCTGACCTTGGGATCAGCCCTCCTCGGGATCTGCCTTCCTCGGCCTCTCAAAGTGCTGGGATTACAGGCGTGAGCCACCGCACCTGGCCTACTAATGTCATTTCTTAACATGCTAAAGACATCCCCAGGCCTTCCGCACGTTCTGTGGGGCGTTCAAATAAATACTGACCTGTTATTGAGTTATTGACGATGCAGAAGATATGACCTAAGAATGGAATCTAGAAATCTGCAGCAGCTATGCTGTTTTTCCATAAACTAAGTCAGTTTTGCTCTGAGTTAGTTTCTGGGATTCTGCCACAGTAAATGTAGTAGATGAGTCACCTACTAAAGGTTAGCAGGAACATTTCCCTGCTATGAGTCTGATGTATCCTATGTGTCTCCTGGTTAAGAAGGTATGGCCCAAGGCCATGAAATCTGCATTCACTTGTTCTCTGCCCACCACCTACAACGTTGGTGTTAAACTAAAGTTGTCGGTGTTTGAATGAATGACGTCAGTTTGGTGAGAATATCTACCTGTACCATGTGAGTTAGGAGGTGAAACGCAGGCTCACTACCTCTCAACATACCAAGAGTCAGGAGAGAGTTCAGTAGAATCAGGTTTCCTCTCTGAAGTTAGGTGACTATGAATCATTGCCATTGGAAGCCATCATCCTCAGCAAACTAATGCAGGAACAGAAAACCAAACACTGCGTGTTCTCACTTATACATGGGAGCTGAACAATGAGAACTCATGGACACAGGGAGGGGAACAACACACACTGGCGTGTGTCGGGGAGGGTGGATGGTGGGAGGAGAACATCAGGAAAAATCACTAATGCATGCCGGGCTTCATTGATTGATAGGTGCAGCAGACCTCCAAGGCACATGTGTTCCTGTGTAACAAGGTACCTGTACATCCTGCACATGTATCCCAGAACTTCAACTAATTGAGAAAAGGAAGCTTTAGTGGCCATCTGTGGTCAGTCAGTAGAAGAGTGTGTCTCAGGTGTCCCACAGAGCAGCAAACTCCCCACCCACCGCATTCAGGTGGCCTTCTCACGTGTTTGCCTCCTAGAGTTTGCTACTCCCTCAGTCTTACTGCATCTGGCCAGGCAGAGAGTGGGAAATGCACTTCCGGACACATTTCACTTAAGAGTATGGACTTTCCTGACCACTACTTATGTAACATCATGACTGTTGTCTAGCATGGTGACCACACATCATGATGTGGTGGATAAAAGGGTTCAGGCCCTGGCAGCAGACAAGCTAGCTTCAAATCTATCTCTGCTGTGTGACATTAAAAATGTTATGTAACCTCTCTGATCCTTACTTTCCTCATTTATAAATTAGACATAACATAGCCACCATTTCATGGAGTGATTATAGGAAATAAGTTAATATGCATAATTTGTAACAAGGAATTTGTGTTTGTAACAAGTAGCAACATAATTTGTAACAAGTATGTTATAGATTCCTAATAATTATTAGCTCTTATTATCCAACTATGTACTCAGGAGTAGTTTGTACAATAAAATACTCCTATGGCATCATTTCTCAGGAGTCCTGGTCCAACGAGCCATTCATCACTTAAGGAACCATTCTTCTCTTTCCAAATAAGGCCTGCCTCTGGGATATGTCCCATCCAGCCAGAGGAAGGATAAGCTGGAAAAGGATAAGGAAGTCTGGAATGAAATGTCGCAGGCTTATAATGATGTTTATTCACCTATGTATTTGGAAGGTGTTTATTAAGTACTTTGTATACCCAGGTACTGGGTTAAGCACAGATGACATAATGGAAATGAAAATAGCCAAGGCCTTAGCTGCCACGAACTGGCTATGTGAACGATCCTGAATCCTTCTGGCAATAAGCCAGAGCATAAATAAATTAAGTCCCTACCAGAGGGAACTTCAATAAAATGTAAATGGTGATGATTTTACTTTCAGGGGAGGGAATTAAAGGTGATTTTTAAGTGTCCTCTTTTTCACTCCTCTGTCCTTTAGAAATATCTATGAGAATATATTACCTTGAAGAAAGCTTACCTGCATTTTTTTAAACTTTTATAAGAAAAGAAAGCTATTTGCAACTTTCTGAAAATGGAAGTTCAGACTCAGAAGTGCCTAGTCAATAATCTAAGGTCCATATTTTGTGAAGATTTAAGGAAGGGGTGGCAAGACATGGGAAAAGTCATAAAAGCAGGTGCAGCTGGCAAACAAATGACCTCAGAGGCTGAGCTCCCAGAGTGAGCATAGCGGGCAGGCGAGTGGCTGCACTCTCATGATCCTTTTCCAGGGCGGTATGAAGAATTGATTGTCCTCCCCCACTGACATGGGGAGGGAAGAAAATGTCGACTGGACTAGAGGCAAAAGAGGAGCTGATTATCAAGCGCTGGCAGGGGCCTGCTCTACCCTACAGCAATGCTGTCAGCCCCTGCTGGTTCCCTGTAGGAGGAACCCACAGCAGGCAAGACCTGACCTCTGAATGAATGCCTGGCTCCACCCTGGTGTCTAGAAGTCTTAGCAAAGAAGCTTTAACACAGCACTGTGAGGCAGCCCAGAAACAATGAGAAAACTTGTTCTCAGTGCCACGCCTTTGCTGTAGATACCTCCAATCTCACACCTTAAGATTAGCATCCTCCTGTGTTACGTGTTGTCAGGTTTCCAGCTACTCTGACCCTCTGCAACTGAGCCATCGTCTCCTCTCTCACAGTTGGAGATCTGGCCCCAGACCTCAGGTCTGCAGTAAATGGACTTCCCAGGTGCTCTCCACTGGCTATACAGAATCTCTAAAACGTGCTCTTAGCGTGAGAAAGACAGAGTTTTCAAAGTCGTTTCATTGCCCTTTTGAGTTTTGAGGAGACGTAAAATAGGAAGATCAGTTGGACTGGCAGAATTGTTCCAGACTGTATTATTCTCAAGCAGCCAAAATATGTATATGAATGAGAACCAGTTCTGTGCTTTGAGGCTGCCTCTAAGGTGTGATTGTTTTAAAATCAGTTTTATCAAGGTATATTTACACACCAATAAAAAGCATTCATTTTAAGAGCACAGTTCAATGAGTTTTGACAAATGTATACACCCATGCAACCAACGTTACTTCCAATGAAGAATATTTTTATCCCCAAAAGTTCCCTCATGTCCCTTTTTAGTCAATTTTCCCAACCCCTAATAATAGACAAAAATTGATATGCTTTCTGTCACTATAGGTTACTTTTGCTTCTCTTAGAATTTCAAAGAAACCGAATGATACACCATGTACTCTTGTGTGGAGCCTCTTAAGTTCAGTGTAATGTTTTTGCAAATCATCTGTGTTGTTATGTGTGTCAACAGCTTCTTTCTTTCTGTTGATGAGTGGTAATTTTCCATTTTTCATTGTATGGATGTAGCACAATCTGGTTCTCCATTCACCTGTAGGTGGATATTTGGTTCTTGCTAGTTTTCTGTTATTGTGAATAGAGCACACGTCATTATGTGAGCACAAGTTTTTATTTCTCTTAAGTAACCAGGAGCTGGATTTTTGGGAGAGTTAGTAAATAGACACTTAATGAGAAACTGTCAAAATGTTTTCCACGATGGATGCACCATCTTATATTTCCACTGGGCTGCTAGGGATCTTTGTTTCGTTTGGTTAACATCTTTGCCATTATTAGGTACTGTTAGTCTTTTAAATTCTGACCATTTTAGTAGTTTAAATTTTGATTTTTCTGATATCTAACAATGTAGAGCATTTCCTGATGTGCTTATTGTCTATATATGGATATACATTCCTTTGCAAAGTGTTAGCATACATCTTTTAACCATTTTGAATAGAGTTGTTTGAGTTTTAAGAGTTTTCTGTATTTATGCATCGTGATAGTTTCTCCCCGTTCATAGTTGTTGCTTTCATATATTTAAAGATGTTCTTCAAGAAGCAGAAGTATCTAATTTTAATGAAATACAATTTATCAACTTTCTTATCTATGAAGTTGGTGCTTTTCATTTTGCCCCACATGAAAAAAAAAAAAAAAAAACTCCTGCTGAAACATCACAAAGAATTCCACCAATATTTTCTTCTCTAAATTTTGCAGTTTTCTTTTCTAGATGAGAGGCATCCTTTTCTACTTGGATATCCAGTTGTTCCAGCATTATGTGTTGAAAAGTCTCTTTTTTTGTGCATTTAATTGCCTTGACAGCTTCTTTGAAATTCACTTGTCATGTGGGTTTGGTTATTTTCTGTCTTTCTATTTTCTTCCATGGATCAATCCTTACACCAACCACACTATGTTGATTTCTGAAGCTTTATTACAGTAATCAGTAGTCTTCAAATCAGTCGTTATAACTACAATCTTCCTCCCCCTTTTCAAGGTTGTTTTAATTATTTAGGATTCTTTGCAATTTGGTGTAAATTTTAAAAGCAGGTTATCAAATTTATAAAATAGTCAAATAGAATTTAGATTAGGATTGCATTGAATCATATATCAATTTCTTGGATAATTACTATCTAAATAATACAGAAACTTCCAATTCAGTCACACAATTTATTTTTAAATTTTCCTTTACAATCTTATGCAGTTTTCATTGCATAGGTCATGCACTTATTTTATTAAGTACATTTCTAAGCATTTCATTTTTAGGCTAATGTAAATGGAATTATTTTCTTAATTTTAGTTGCTCAGTGCATCATATCAGGAGGTATTAATATGTCTTATTGCTGCTGATGTTAAATTTCATTCCTTGGTTAATGTGTTTGTTTTTCCAGATTTCTCTACAGTAGAGTTATCCTTTTTCCTGTTTTAATTAATAACTATCTTGAGGGACAATGCTTTAACTCTACGTAAATATATAGTATGTCTTCATATGTTTGTCCACTAATTTTAGTCCACTAATAGTTTGTCCACTATTCATCATTCTTGCCTGTAACAACTTTTACTGTAGTGTTTGCTTAATGTTGATTTTCTTTCCCATCATTCCTCCTATGTGTATTAATTAGAATTGTAATATAGGGAAAAGCTGGTCTTTCCCCTGTGTTTATTTATGTTACTATGGCATCATAGGTATTTATTTGATTATAGAGTGTATTATCCATTACTATCATTAATTACTTTTTTGTTCAGATTGTGTCAGATTAGGTCACTGTGATACATTAAGTTCATTCTCTAATAAATTCTTCAGGAAGAGCTTGTGGGTACAAAATTCCTTTACTTCTTACATGATGAAAACTGTTTTCTGATACTCTTGATACTTTTTTAAAAATGTTGCTTCATTTTTATCTTTCTCTGTATGTTTCCTTTTGAAAATTGGATGGCAGTCTAGTTCTTTTATCTTTGTAAATTATTTGATCTTTTGCTGGAGGCCTTGAAAAATTTTTCATCATCTTTGAATTCTAAAAGTTTTACTAGGATATGTCTCAGAATTGATTATTCTGAATTAGTGTTCCCAGGCACCTGATAAGTCCTTTTAAAGTATAGCACTCTTGAGTAATCTCTTTTTTCTAGAACGTTTCCTTGGGTTATAGTTTTTTAAAATAGCCTTATTCTAATCTTTTCTGGGGGACCCCCAAAATATAAGTGTTAATCCTATTTTCCTGTCTTCCATTTCTACTACTTTTTCTTTGATTCTTTTATTTTTTACCTCATTGAAAGATTATTTTGATTATTTTCTAATCTTCAATGATTCTCACCAAATTTTCTTTTGAGTCTAAATGGTGTAATTTATTACTAAAATTTGAGGTAATTTTGTCACTTTCTTTCATTTCTTTTCTAACTTCAATAAACTCTATTTGTTTCTTCCTGGATTTTTTGCTGTTGTTCATGTCTATTCTTACTTTCTGAATTTATTTTTTAAAATTTTATTTTTAACTGACAAATAAAAATTATATACATTTATAGAGTACAACATGAGTTTTGATAGATGTATAAATTTGAAAGGATTAAATAAAGCTAACTAACATAACCATCATCTCACATTCTTATTTTTTTCTGGTGCAAACACTTAAATTGATATACTCTCTTAGTAATTTTAAAATATGCTTTGCGTTATTATTAACTATAGTCACCATGTAATATAATAGATCTCTTGAACTTATTCTTCTTATCTATCTGAAATTTTATATCTTTTGAGCACCATCTTTTGAACCACCACCACCCCTAGACCTTGGTAATTACCATTCTGCTCTCTGCTTCTGTGAGTTTGACTGTGGTAGATTCCACTTAAATGTGAAATCAGCCAGTGTTTTTCTTTCTGTGCCCAGCCTTATTTTATTAATATAACATCATACAGGTTCATTCTTGTCAGAAATTACAGAATTTCCTTCTTTTTTAAGGCGGAATAGTACTTCATTGTACTATTATATGTTGTACTATAGACATACCGCATTGTCGTTATCCCTTTATCCATTGATGGACACTTAGATTTTGGCTGTTGTGAATGGTGTTGCAATGAACATAAGAGTGCAGGTGTCTCTTTGACACGCTGATTTCAATTCCTTTGGATATATACCCAGAAGTGGGATTGCTGGATCATATGGTAGTTCTATTTTTCGTTTTTTGAGGAACTTCCATACTGTTTTTCATATTAGTTGTGTTAATTTACATTCCCACTAACAGTTTGCAAGGGTTCTCTTTCCTCTGCATCCTAACACTTGCTATTTTTGGTCTTTTCCATAACAGCTATTCTAACAATTGTGAGGTGAAATTTCATTGTGGTTTTAATTTGCATCGCCCTGGTGATTAGTGATGTTGAGCATCTTTTTCATATGCCTCTTGGTCATTTCCATGTTTCCATTTGAGGAATGTCTATTCAGGTCCCTTGTCCATTTTTAATCAGTTTGTGTTCTTGCTATTCAGATGTTTGAGTTCCTTATATATTTTGTATATTAGCTTATTATGAGATGTAGGGTTTGCAAATACATTTTTTCAATTCATAGGTTGTCTTTTCATGCTGCTGTTTATTTTCTTTGCTGTTCAGAAGCTTTTTAGTTGGATGCAATCCCATTTGTCTGTTTTAGCTTTTGTTGCCTTTGCCTTTGGGGTCATATCAAAAAACTGTTGCTAAGACCAGTGCCATGGAACTTTTCCTCTATGTTTTCTTCTTGTAGCTTTACAGATTCAGGTCTTACACTGAAGTCTTTTTTCCATGTTGAGTTGATTTTTGTATGTGATGTGTGATAATGGTCCAATTTTATTCTTTGGCATGTGAATATTCAGTTTTCTTAGCACCGTTTATGAAGACATTGTCTTTTCCCAATTGTGTATTCTTAGGATCTTTGTCAAAAATCAATTGACCATGTGTTGATTTATTTCTGGGCTCTCTATTCTATTTTTTTGGCTTATTTGTCTGTTGTTATGTGTTTTTTTAGGCAGCACCATGCTGTTTTAATTACCATTGCTTTGTAGTATATTTTGAAGTCAGGTTGTGTGATGCCTCCAGCTATGTTCTTTTTGCTCAAAATTGCTTCGGATTTTCAGGGTCTTTTGTGATTCCATGTGAATTTTAGAATTGTTTCTTCTATTTCTGTGAAAAATGACATTGGGATTTTGATAGAAATTACAATGAATCTGTAGATGACTCTGGGTAGTGTGTTAGTCAATTTTGCATAGATATAAAGGAATAACTGAGGCTGGGTAGTAAATAAAGGATTTATTTTGGCTCACAATTCTGCAGGCTGTGTAAGAAGCATACTGCCAGTATCTGCTTTAGGAAGCTTCCAATCATGGCACAAGGTGAAAGGAAAGCAGGCATGTCACATGGCAAGAGGGGGAGCAAGAGGGGAGAGAAGGAGGGGCCAGGCTCTTTTAAACAATCAGGTCTCACATGAATTCATGATCACCAAGTCATTCAGGAAGGATCAGCCCCCTTGACCCAAACACCTCCCAAATAGACCTTACTTCCAACACTGAGGATCACATTTCAACATGAGATTTGGAAGAGACAAATACCCAAATCATATCAGATCGTATGGACATTCTCACAACATTCATTTTTCCAATCCATGAACATAGGGTAGCTTTTCATTTATTTGTGTCTTCAATTTCTTTCATTAATGTTTTACAATTTTCAGTGTACGAGCCTTTCACCTCCTTGATTAAATTTACTTTTGAATAATTTACTCCTTTTGACACTACTGTAAATTAGATCATTTTCTTAATTTCAATTTTCGGTAGTTTGTTGTTAGTGGTTAGAAATGCTACTGAATTGAATTTCTTATTAAAAGCTCTTTTTCATATCCTAAATACTTGCCTAAGTACACTTAATTTCATTTGGAGGACTTACTTATAGTTTTATTTTGTTTCATGAGTATTTATGAAGGGTGTGGGGGATTTTCCTCAATTGATATGTGCTGAATTTAATCTCAGCGTCTTCTTAGAATTATTCTGTTAAACTTTGATTTTTCATAAAGGATTGGAGTGGTTTAACAATGCCCATTTCTTTAACAGAGCAAAGTTCAGATCCTTTCGTAAATTTTATTTTAGCACGAGTATGTAGGGGGTGAAAAAGGTTGTGTTGCCTCTGATTTTTGCTTTTCTTTTGTCTTAATAAGACCTTCAAATTTTTCCCTTTCCTCTCTTCCCTTTCTCCACCAAATTACGAAGTGTCATGTCTCTCCCTGAAGTTATGTGTTTTGAGGACTGCCCCACTCAATTCCTGCATGTATTTAAATACCTTGTGGATAATTCAAACACTTTTTAGTATTTTTAGATTAAGAATAGATTAAGTGTTTGTGGTAATGATTTTAGATCAACCTTAGGTCCAGGAATATCCCCTTTCTTTCCTCTTCCCTGCCTTTTTTTTATTGGTATTTTTTATTTCTAAAAAAAACCTTGAGGCAGGGTCAGGGGGCAGATCAGAGGAGCACATGAGAGGTTGAATACTGAAATTTGGTGTCCCACCCTCATTTATCCTTAGTTATATTGAATTTTGGTTATTTTCTACCTTCAAATTATTCTGAGGGTGTGGTTTTGTTTACTTTTCCTTTCTTGTTGTTCTCCGTATTTTCCAGAGAAAAACTGGGGGAAGGGGTCCTAAAGTGAGGCCATCATCAACTCTCCAGGCATGATTCATTATCTTCTTAATTCTACTCAGTTTGCTTAAGTTTATTGTCTTTATTTTTTGCCTTCCACAGTTGAAATATTCAATCATTTAGTTTTAGATTTTTCTATGTATAAGTTACACATTTCCTTCTACGCATTGCGTTACCTGCTTCCCTGTAATTTCTGTGTGTTGTATTTTTCATTTAATGCAAACTATTCTCTGTGTTATCTTGTGCATTTCCCCCCAGAGGCTATTTGGAAGTATCTTGTTTAATTTCCAAATAATAGATGGATTTGCCTAATATATTCTCGTTATTCTATTTTAACTCCATTTGATTCAGATAATACATTTTTATATGATTTAATTCATTTACAGATTATTGAGGTACCTTTCATGTCCTGGAATAGGGTCTATTTTGAACACTTCATGTAGGTTTGGAATTACATGCATTTTGTCATTGTTAGGTAGAGTGTACCATAAATATCAACTAAATCAGATTGGAAAGTAGTGCAGCTCATGTGTTCTATATTCTTACTGATTTCCTCTCTACTTGTTCTACCAATGGCTAAGAAACAAGTGTTAGCATTCCCAACTACAACTGTAGATATGTTATTTCTGTTTTCAGGGCATTCAGCCTTTGCTTTGTGTACTTTGAAGCTCTGTTATGTGCATATACCTTTAGGATTGCTATATCCTCTTAATGGGTTTACCCCTGTATCATTAGGCCATGTCCTTCTTTACCCACAATAGTGTCCCTTGTTCTGAGGTTTACTTTGTGTGATATAATTATCAATACTCCAGCCTTCTTATAATTACTGTTTGTATAGTATTTTGCCCATCTTTTCTCATTTTTGCTTCTATTTTATCTCTATATACTTATATACTGTGCCTTGTAGATGATACATAATTGGTTTTCTGCTTTATGAATCTAAGTTCTCTACCTCTGCCTTTTAAATCGAGTGTTCAGACCATCTACCTGCAATGCAAATAATGTTGGATTTAAATCTACCACCTTTCTATTTGCTCGTTGTCCATATATTTATCTTTTTCGTGTCTAATTTTGGATTAAGTATATTTTATAAGTCTATTTTATTACCACTGTAGGGCTATTAACTCTACCTCTTTTTTAGCAATTGTTCTACAGTTCATAATATGCACTTTTTACTTACCACAGTCTACCTTCAGATACTAATATACCATTTGACATTTAATGTAAATACCGCATAACAGTATGCTTTAAATTTTTACCACTCATCTTTTGTGCTATCTTTTTATGCATTTTACTTCAGGATAAATCACACAGAACATTATTATCATTGTCCTTTAAACACAGTTATCATTTAAAGACTTTTTAAGATAAGAAAAGGGCTTTTACATTTTTTTACATTTACTAGCATATTGGCTGTATCTGTTGCTCTTCATTTCTTTAGCAACCCACCTTCCCATCTAGGATCAGTTTCCTTCCATCTAAATAATTTCCTTTAACATTGTTATTCTGCAGTCTGATCTCCTACATGTGAATCACAATGATTAAGCTGGAGGCTGGAGTGCTCCCCAAATCGGGACTTAATCAGTCCTTAGAATAAAGACTACCTGGTTAGAACTCACTGAACCTTTTTGATGACCCTTTCCCTGAAATTCCACGTTGTATTCTGTAGCACAACGCCCAAGTTCCACCCATCCTCTTTAGGACTGAAGAAGTAATTTATCCAGATCTGGAAATGTGGTTGCTGACAGCTCTTAGCTGAACCTCTCTCTAAGGGGACAGATCTGGGGACAGTCCACACCCAATGACACCTGTCATTGGCTATCTATCCTTACTTCTGGGCAATTCTGGAGAGGAATCTCTGCTCCAGAGCTCTCCAGAGAATCTGCTGAGGCTGTTTTGTAACAAGAATATAGTTCAGCTTCTTCCTGTACCAGCCCTACATCCATCACTCCCTCATGGGTGTTTATCTCAAGGGTATAACCCCCCAGATTTCCTGTATAAACATCGCCATCTTACGGTCTGTTGCACAAATACAGTTATCATGTGACATTTAATGCCAGCAGTGGTCTGAGGAAACAGATTCTAAAATGGAATTTTGGAGCTGGATCACCTGTCAGCGGGCTGCCAACAAGCACCTCATCATTGCTGATAGGTGGAGACCAGGGAGTCCCTCCTTTGCAGTAGCAACGCAATTGCAAAAACTTCCATCAGTGGCGAAATGGGGTGAAATGGCAAAAGAGAAAATGCACTGGCTGGTGTAATGTGCCATTTTTCAGTTGTTGGACAGGTAATGGAGAAAATAATAACCATAAGGGTCATGAAATTAGATGATTAATACCTAAGAGAAAAACAATAAAAGGTTGAGGTTATTCATCATCAATTAAAGGCACAGTATGAAAACCAAAGGACTTCTTTGGCATGTGTATAAGAAGGCTCTTGTCTTCTGCAGCCAAAAGGCAGAAGATAAAAAGTTAAAAAAAAAAAAAAAAATCTGTGTATCAGGCCCAGAACTTACTTCTCAGATAAGCAGAGCTTCAGAGAAGAATGAATTCTCTCTCTCTCTCTTTTTTTTTTTTTTGATATGGAGTCTCGCTCTTGTCACCCAGGCCAGAGTGCAGTGGCGCAATCTCGGGTCACTGCAACCTCCGCCTCCCGGGTTCAAGCGATTCTCCTGCCTCAGCCTCCTGAGTAGGTGGGATTACAGGCACCCACCACCATGCCCAGCTAAATTTTTTGTACTTTTAGTAGAGACGTGTTTTCGCCATGTTGGCCAGGCTGGTCTCGAACTCCTGACCTCAGGTGATCTGCCTGCCTCGGCCTCCCAAAGTGCTGGGATTACAGGTTTGAGCCACCATGCCCGGTGGAGAAGAATGAATTCCTAATCGCAGCAGCAATGCTACGCCAAGATCAAAGCTGTGATTGAGAAGAATAGGACTCTGAGACTGGGGATAGGGGAGTCTGGAAGTACACAGCAGGAAATGGTTACCCTAAAGACTCTGGGTCTGTAGAAGGAACCAAACCCTTCTAGTTAAGGCTGGTGTTCTTGATTTGCTTAAGGTGCTGCAGAGGATTTGCCTTGCTCTGCCTGTTACCTCCACCTCTATCCCAGGCTTACATGCACCCCCCATCCTGGCCACTAGACCAAAAACAAGGGATAGGGCAAAACCAAACCTGGCTGGAAAAGTTCTGGGTCTTCTAAGGGACAATTCCCTGAATGAGCGTTAGTGATTAGTCAACAGGGACTGCAAAGTGCTGGGAAAGTATTATAAAACAGGAACCCGAGGGTGCTGGGTCAAAGGATGTGGAATACGGAGTTAGACAGTGAGAGTTTATTTCAATGGGAGCATTTGGCCGTGACCAGTGATTTAGCATCTTGGTGGCTAAAGAGTGGATGCTTACATCTGGTAAGACAGCTCTTAGGTCCTTAGAGAGATAATCGCCTCCACTGAGCACCAGTGCCAGAACGTCCACATCAGATGGTGGAAGAAGAGATCAAAGATTCAGAGAAGCTATTTTAGAATGCGTAAATGACCACAAAGGGCCAAGTGGTATGGCATAAAATGATAAGAAGGACACCAGCACTGGAAGCTCAGATGTGGTCATCCTCTGTAAGCCAGGCCTGAGGGTAGAAGATGCTTTGGGAGGATTATTATTAATGGAGATGATACGATCCTTGTAATTCAAATAATAGAAACAATTTGATAATGCTTAACCATCAGAAGCAAGGTGGAGACAATTATTTAATGAGTAGCAAGGTCAGAGTGGCAGTCAGGGTTGCTGATATCAAAAGAGCTGTGGTTGTGGTTAATAGAATACAGAAGCTATAGGGGCAAGATAGGTGAATAGCCAAGGAGGGTTTATGAATGTAGAAATCAAGAATAAATGATCAGAGCATGAGGGAAGTCACTCTAATAAAAAAATCATGATCCATGGTCCAGTTTCTAGACCTGAGTTCTTTTCATATCCACAGCCCATTGACTGAAGCGGAGGTCAGGTACCTGGGTAGAAGGATCTCACATCACCATAACCATTGTGAATAATAATAATTCACCCAGTCATTTCCCAAAGGGGACTGTGGTCATTTTTGTAGGTAACATACCCTGAGGAAAGGGAATACCTACATGTTTTGAGAGCTGTTGGACAGGAAGCCCCAGGTTTATAAAGTGTCATCACAACCCTCCCCATCAACAAATAGATGGTGGCGTGTATAGGGATATAGACAATAAATGGAGTTCTGAGGCCAGACTGGTACACAGCGTCTTCACTGGGTCCGTGTACGCAATCAATGATAGTTTGCTCGGTCCCTGAGTGTGCAATTAGGATACACGTCATAGCTGGCAGACCCCCTTTGTTGTTCTTGCTGTGGGATGAGAGCTGTCATAGTGAAGATGGCTCTCAAGAGGAATGGTAGAATTTAGTTCTACCCTTAAAATCAGAAGGAACCCAGTGCTGATGTTCTCCCTCATGTATCCATTTAATTCACCAATCTGGGCCTGTTTCCAGCTCGTATAAATAGTAGCTCCAACAGCAGCTTCTACGCCAGTTGTGGCATCTTTACTAAAGCAGATTAACGTAGCCTCAGATACAGAGTGGGTGATCACTGATATGGGAAATGCATTCTGTTCCATTCCTACCAAAAAAGGAAAATGAGAAATAATTCTCAATTACTTGGAACACACAACAGTGTAAATTTGCAGCCCATCTCTAGATCCCTATTAACTCACTTGCTTCAAGAGACCTGGAATATCTGGATATTACACAGAACATCACATGTGTCCCCATGTCAACTGGGACAGAAGTAGCAAGTACATTGGTAGAACATGGGCAGTTCCAAAGTTCAAAGATAACACAGATTAAAGGGCTGACCATATCGCTGAAATGTTTAGTCTTTGACATATTGTGGCACTTTCTCTGAATTAAGGATAAGTGAATGCAGGTCACAGTTCTCACCATTAAGATGGCAGCACCATGCTGCAGGTCCTGAAAACAGCATTTTCCACACTTGAGAACTCTGTTCTGACCAATACGCCAGAGGACACTAAGGCTAGGGCATCAGCAGCCCTGGGGTATGATATGAGCCTCCTTACCACTCAGGTCATAGAAGCCATAAGACTCTATATCAGGAGGTGTCCATCGTGGGAAAAGATTTTGTGTAGAGTTTATGCAAACACCAATAGGAGAATTACATCTGTCCCCGAGGTGCTAGATTAAAGCCTTAACAACTATAACAGAAAAATGGGTATATTTCATAGAACAACTCATGGAGTGCTGCTGCGTCTGGGTAGAGATGGACATTTGGACATGGGACGTCAGATGACCATGCAGTCAGAACTGTCAAAATCAAGAAACTGGAACTAGTAAGTACTAAGTATTAGCTAAATAACTAGTTTTCATGTGCATTCATTTGTTGGTAACTAGTTCTGTGATATTTTATCACATGTATAATGCATATTTATGTAATAATCACAACTAACGAGAACTACAAAAACTATTATCACAAAAATCCCTCCATGATGCCTCATTATAATCATGTCTTTCTCCCAACTCTATCTAACGTCTTGTGTCCATTGATTTGTTCTCCAGCGTTATAATTACAAACATGCACACATCTGTACAGCAGAGTACTACTCAGCAATATAAAAGGAACAAACCACCAATATATGTGAAAAAATAAAAATATATTTTTTGCTTTCCTTTTTTTTGAGACTGAGCCTTGTTCTATCGCCCAAGTGCCCAAACTGGAGTGCAGTGGCGCAATCTCGGTTCACTGCAACATCTACCTCCCAGGTTCAAGCAATTCTCATGCCTCAGCCTCCTGAGTAGCTGAGATCACGCGTGCCTGCCACCACACCTGGCTAATTTTTGTATTTTTAGTAGAGACAGGATTTCGCCATGTTGGTCAGGCTGGGCTCCAACTCCTGATCACAGGTGATCCACCCACCTCAGCCTCTCAAAGTGCTGGGATTACAGGCGTGAGCCACCGCGCTTGGCCGCTTTCCTCTTTTAAGTGAAACTCACATAACACAAAACTAACCATTTCAAAGCAAAAAACAATCAGTGACATTTCGTACATTCACAATGTTGTGCAACTACCACCTTTGTAGAGTAGCAAACACTTTCATCACCCCCAAAGGAAACTCTGTGTCCATTCAGCAGCCACTCCCGATTTTCTCACCCAGCTCTTAGCAATAGACTACCCTCTGCCTCTATGGATTTATCTGTTTACTTGGATATTTCATATAAGTGAAATCATACAATATGTGACCTCTTGTGTTAAGCTTCTTTCACCTACAGTGTTTTTGAGGTTCTTCCACATTATCGCATGTATCAATACTTTGTTCCTTTATACAGATAAATAATATTCTTATATATATACACATATATACATATATATATATATATTATATATTTGTTTATCCCTTCATCTTCATCCATTGATGGACCTTTCAGATGTTTGCACCTTTTGGCTCTTTGCTGCTATGAAAAGGCATGCAAATGTATTTGTTTGAGTATCTGTTTTTAATTCTTTGGGGTATATATCTAGAGTGAAATTGCTGTGTTATATGGTTATGCTATATTTAACTTTATGAGGAACAGGCAAACTGTTTTCCACATCTACTGAATCATTTTACATTCTTACCAGCAATTTCCAAGGTTTCCAATTTCTCTACATTCTTATCAGCTTTTACCTCACATTTTAAAAATCATGTCCATCCAAGTGGGTGTAAAGTCATAACTCCTGGTTTTGATTTGCATTTCCCTCATGACTAATCACGTTGACCATCTCGTCATGTGCCTACAGGCCATTCGTAAATTTTCTTTAGAGCAATGTCTCATTAAGTCCTTTGCCCACTTTTTATTGGTTTTTGTTTGTTTGTTATTGTGTTATTAAGTGTACTTTATGTATATTCTAGATACTAGATCTTTGTCAGATATATAGATGTGAAACTTTGTAATGGGAGAGATTACAGAATTTTCTCCCATTCTATAGGTTATTCCTCCACTTTCTTGATAATATTTTTTGATGCCCATGTGTTTTTAATTTTGATGAAATCCAATTTGTCTATGTTTCTTTTGTTGCTAATGCTTTTGGTACAAGTGAATATCCAGCTATCACAGCAGTATTTGTTGAAAAAACTGTTATTTCTTCTACTGAATGATGTTGGTGCCCTTGTTGAATATCGGTTGGCCATAGATACATGGGTGTATATCTGGACTCGCGATTGTATGCCATTGATTTACATGTCTATATTTATGCCAGTACCACACTGTTTTGATCACTGTAGTCCTTCAACTTTGTTCTCCTTTTTCTTTATTTGTTTTTAATCAACAACTAATAATTGTGTGTATTAGTGGAATACAATGTGATGTTTTAATATAAGAAAGATTCAACAAGGTAATTAACATATCCATCACCCCACCAACTTATTTTTTTGTGATGAGAATATAAAAAATCTATCCTTTTTAGCAATTTTAAGAAATGCAGTTTATTATTATCAATTGTGGATGCCATGTAGTCTCATACATCATTAAAATTTATTTTTCCAGTCTAACCAAAAGTCTATGTTTCTTCTTTTTCAATACTGTTTTGGCTGTTTCGGGCCCCTTGTGATTTAAACAATGAGTAGTGATTTAAAAATATGAATAGAAGGATCAACTATTTCATTTCTGTAAAAATTAATATTTTGAAAGGGATTACATTGAATCTGTAGATCACTGTCGTTTGTTTTCCACCTTAAGAATATTAAGTGTTATAATCCATGAACACAGAATAGCTTTTGATGTATTTGGGTCTTTAATTTCCTTAAGTAATTTTTTGTGGTTTTCAGTGTACAACTTTTTCATCTCATTGTTTAAATTTACTTGTAGGTATTTTATTTTTTGAATACCATTGTAAGGAGAATTGTCTTCTTAATTTCTTTTCATATTGTTCATTGCCGGTATACAGAAACATAACTGAGTTTTGTGTACTGATGTTACATCTCACAACTTTGCTGAATTTATTAGCACTGGTAGTTTCTTTCCTGGATTCCTTGAGATTTTCTATATGTACGAACTATGCAATCTGTGACTAGAGATAATTTTACTTGTCTCTCTCTCATTTGAATACATTTTAATGTTTTCTCGCCTAATTGCTCTGACTAGGACTTCTAGTATAAAGCTGAGTGTGCCATACTTTCCTGTTGATTTGTATGTCTTGTAACTTTGTTGAAAACTGAGCATTTTGAATGTTATAATCTGGTAACTGTAGAAGTCAGATGTCCCCCATCTTCCCCAGGGTTTGCTGTACTTAACTGTCAAGGGCTGCAACTGTCCACTTAGTTAGGGGTTTTTTCAAACTATTTTTGCAAACCTTGTATTCCTTGTCATATGTAGTCACTGAAGTCTTTGTTCCAGTATTTCAGTGAACAGTCAATGATCTGACAAATATTTCCTTAAACACCTTTAGCCAAAAAACAAAAAGGAAAAACATACTACTCTACAAGACTATGTATCTTGGTTCTGTCTTAAGATTCTTCCTTAATGTGAAGCCAGGCCACTTACGGCTCTGCTTTATCCTTCACCACCTGCCTGCCTGGAGCCCACAGATCTGCCAGAATGCAAGTCTAGGGTTATCTCAAGTCTTTCCTGAGCATGCGTCTGGTTCTGAGCACAAGCTTTGCCCTCTGTCTTCCCTGGCAAAGCTGGTGGCCCTTCTGAGCCTTTATTCTCCCAAGAAATTTTCCCTTCAGCCTTCTCTTCCCTGTGATTTTGGCCTCATCTGTCATCCCTTGACCCAGGCAGGAATGAGCAATGTATGTCTTTAAATCTTTTGACAGAGACAGCACTGCCTGGAAAGCTGTTCCTGCCCAAGTTAGGGAGAACAAAACGAAGGTTAGTCACTGCATCAATTCCGCAGGGCACTGCCATATGGTCAAAACACACAACCAGAGTATTTTAAGAACATGGTTGTATTAGCCCCCTGGCACCAACAAGCCACACCAGGAATGCCAGCCTCCATCCCCACAGCTGTTGCCTCCACTCTGAGGAATGGGGGAAAGCGTGGCAGTAGGCAGGTGAACCCAAACACTACAAATCTCTCTTGCCCAAACTCAGCTCCTCGTCTCTTCATTAGGAGTCCCCTGGTTGCTGTAAGCTCTGGATTAGATTCCAGAATTTGGAGAAAGTAAATTCCATCAGTCTTTGTCAGTTTATCATCGTTTCAGTGAGGGGCCAATTCTTCAAGCGTCCTACTCTGCCATTTTCTGTGATGTCACCCAATATATGATTTTTGAATTAGAAAAAATTCTTAAAAGTATAAATGTTGGAGGAAAGGAAACAACACCTTTAAAAATGATTATATGATAATATGTAAAGAATTAATGTAAAACTCTAGGCACTTTAAAATTATAATTATGTTTTAAGATGCTTCATAGAAAAAATGATTGTAAGAAAAGAAACCACATATTAAGAGTGGTTACTTTCAGGAGAAATAATTGTAGGCTATATTTACTTTTTAATTTTTTCTTATGTACTTTGTGTATGTGAAGAATTATTCATCATAAGTGTTCATCGCTTTTGGAATCAGCAAATGTATACTGGCTCATTTTATATTACGGTAAATTGCTCTTTAAAGCCCCAATCAATGAGGATTAAATCAGACAATTTTAGATATAGTTTAATACTTGTCATTTAGTTTGAGTTTGAAAATTCTATATTTAAAAAAGATTTATGGCCGGGCGTGGTGGCTCAAGCCTGTAATCCCAGCACTTTGGGAGGCCGAGATGGGCGGATCAAGAGGTCAGGAGATTGAGACCATCCTGGCTAACACGGTGAAACCCCGTCTTTACTAAAAAACAACAACAACAAAAAAAACTAGCCAGGTGAGGTGGCGGGCGCCTGTAGTCCCAGCTACTCGGGAGGCTGAGGCAGGAGAATGGCCTGAACCCGGGAGGCGGAGCTTGCAGTGAGCTGGGATCCGGCCACTGCACTCCAGCCTGGGCGACAAAGAGAGACTCCGTCTCAAAAAAAAAAAAGATTTATATGACGAGTTAATGGGTGCAGCACACCAACATGGCTCTTGTATACATATGTAACAAACCTGCACATTGTGCACACATACCCTAGAACTTAAAATATAATAATAATAAAAAAGATTTATTTACACAACTGATAAAATGAACTATTTTTCTTCTTCCTTCTGGTTTTTCTTTAAAAATAGGAATGGCTTTTATTTTATAGAATATTACCTAACGTCTCAGAAGAGACAAAAGGATAAAAGTACCTTCTTGAATTCAACATCCTAGTATTTGAGATTCAATCGATTTCCAGATGGTATATAGCAGCACATTATTCAAATCCTGTTAGAGAGTTAGCATCAGGGGTGATGTAGTATTTTGATCGATTCCGAAAATTCAAGTTAGGTTAACTGTATCAAGGAAGAAAAATAGAAATCTATTTAACCCTAAGCTAGACTGAGGCAATGACTAATGTATCCTAAAGAAATAAGGGGGAAAATAACAAAAGACTTTAAGGCAAAAGTCACTATAATTAGAAATGGAGACCTACAGGCCAATCTCTTGGATTTTCATCAGTTTTTACAAAATGTCTTATTCAGAGGAAGGGCAGATCATAGGATACTATCCAGAAAAGGCAATGGCACCATCACATTACATAAAAACATGTTTGTGCCACTTTCAATTACCCTGAAATTACGGAGATCCAATATTTGATAATTCTGTGAGTTTGTAAATTTTGAAGTGTTTTCACATGGAGTTCTACATCTTTTATGTTGTGGACTCTAATGTGGAAATACTGAATCTGTCCTTATAAACCCCAACTGTGCCTCCTACAATACATATAATCATTGTCTTCTTGTTTTGTTCCAGCAGTAACCTATTGAATCTCAGGGTAGAGGCCCAGTGTAGTTAATCTACGGAGTTTCCTAGAAACAAGGCTGGCGACAAGGATTTTTTCTGTGTGATTCACTGAGGAAGCCCTTGGGAAAAGGGGAGTAAGAAAAGTGCAATAGGATTGGGTAAAGTAGCTAAGTGGTCATACGTGGTTTTAGCTGGAAACTCGCTTCAGCTTGGTCAACCACAGAGCCCTGATATACGAGTTAGACCAGACTTAATTTCCTTCACAGTCTAGGAGTCCAGCTTTTCATCTCTGATTAAGTCGCAGTCATTGACCTCATGATGCTAGGTATGGGGGATGCAGCCTCCTGGGCCAGGTAAACCTTGTTTATCCAGGAGAATTCTCTGCATAAAGGGAAACCTAGGAGGCTGTGATGGTTGATATTGCCAGCAACTTTGTATGGGTGCACCGCCTTGCTAAAGAAATCAGGGTGGGGCACCAATAGCACCCACTACAAACAGTGTTTCTCAAAGTGCAATCTGTGATTACCAGTATCAGAATTACCTGCTGCTTATTAATATTTGGATTATTGGGCCTACTCTACTTCAATTAATTGAAAATAACTAGGGTTAGGTCCCAGACATCTCCATTCTAACAAGTGCTCCATAAAATTCTTTTGTACACTAGCATTTATGAACCTTGTTCTCTACTAATAAGCACTAAATGTTTTCATAGAGTAAAAACTGTTGTATTAGTCAGGGTTCTCTAGAGGGACAGAACTAATAGTATAGATATATATAAAGAGGAGTTTATTAAGTATTAACTCACATGATCATAAGGTCCCACAATAGGCCGTCTGCAAGCTGAGCAGAAAGGAGAGCCAGTCTAAGTCCCAAAACTGAAGAACTTGAAGTCCGATGTTTGAGGGCAGGATGCATCCAGCACAGGAGAAAGATGCAGGCTGGGAAGCCAGTCTAGTCTAATCTTTTCACTTTTTTCTGTCTGTTTTATATTCTAGCTGCATTGGCAGCTGATTAGATTGTGCTCACCAGATTAAGGGTGGGTCTGCCTTCCTCAGCCCACTGACTCAAATGTTAATCTCCTCTGGCAACGTCCTCACAGACACGCCCAGGATCAATACTTTGCATCTTTCCTTCCAATCAAGTCGACACTTGGTATTAACCATCGCAACTGTCAATGATTAAATGCAAGTAGAATTACACTATTTAGAGCAAAATTTCCATCATGTACTCCTCGTTAGACAACAAGCACAATCAGAAACCACTGCTGACAATTTACATATTCATGCATAAGTGAAGATTGTGTAGGAGAAATAGTTTGTTCCTTCCAAAGGGCGAGTAAAAGTACACAAAAGTAAATGATCATGGATTCTCTTGGGGATCACACTTCTGAGAACTTGAATTTCTGTGTCAAACTATGAGCAGGAGGAAAGGGCTTGATAGGAAGGCGTCCTGAAGCATCCTATGCCTATAGACTGCTACTCTTGTCTTATGCAAAGGAAGAATAAGATCACTTTTCTTTTCATTTTTAAACTTTTATTTTAGGTTCAGGGGTACATGTGTAGGTTTGTTATGTGGGTAAACTCATGTCATGGGGGTTTGCTGTATAGATAATTTCATCATTTTAAAATATGTCCAGAAATTCCTTGACAATCCCCATTTCCAAAGCTGGAGTCTTACTCTCTTCCACTTGAATGAAGCCTGGACTTGGTGACTGTCTTCTGGTTATGGAACGTGGCAAAAGTGACAATGTGCGACATTGTCAGAAAAGGCATTGCAGATTCTTCTTGCTCTTTGTGTCACTCATTCTGGGGGTAGCTACAGTCACATGATGAAAACACTGAGGCAGCTCAAGGTAGAGATCCAGGTGACAAGGAAGGGAAGGCTGCAAGAAACAGGACTCCACCCACAACCACATGAGTGAGCCGACTCAGAGGGAGGGAGCTCTTCCGGCCCAGGCAGGCCTTTAGATGACTGCAGCCAGCATCCTGATTACGATGTCATGAGAGACCCTGAGTCAAAACCACTCCAACAATTTGCTCTGAAATTCCTGACCCATAAAAGTAATAGGATAATAAAGGTTGTTTTAAATCACTAAGTGCTGGAGTAATTTTTTATGCACCTATATTTAACTAGCACATTACTTAAAAAGTACTTTTCTGGGTTCCTGGATAATACTTTTGTCTTCCCTCAAACTCTCTCTTTTGAGCAATTTTTAAATAATTATTCTCTCCTTAAAAATATATATAAACCTCTGAGGTGTTTAACACATGGAGTATATTCACTGTTAGTATCAAAGCACAAAGAATGGAGTCAATGATTTTCTTTCCCGCTACTGTCCAGAAAAAAAGCATAGGAGTTTTATTACGGGAAAAGTAAGAGGAGGAAGTTATAGGTGAAAAAAACAAGGGTCCTTGTCCAGGAGAGGCTGGCTTAGATTTGTAGCACGAAGACCTCAGCACCACAGGTACAGGTTGCATGGGAGGTAGGAAAGGGAACAGACAGAGAGGTGGGATGATACCAGACAGAAGCTTACTCCTTGCTGTATTGCTGAAGAGTGGCCCAAACCCTGGGCAAGCCTGGATCTGGGGATGGAGAAGAGGAAATGGTCCATCCAAGTAGATCACTTGTCCCCAGTCCAGGAGTCACTTCCCAAACAGAGACTTAAGATTACCAGGAGCTATAAGCAATTCACAATTGTAGAGTAGTAGTGTGTGAGGCTGGGAATGATGACAAGGCATGTGTGATGGTCTGGTAACCTGAAACAGCATGATGGGTCTATATTGTTAGGATTTATCTCATATTGACCAATATTGTTAGGACTGAGATATGGACAGCACTACAGGGATGAGAGATGGGACAAGTTATAAAGAGTCACTTGTGCCTGGTTAAGATGCTTGGATGTTACTGTGTGTTCAATGGGAATTCACTGGATGGTATAGTTGGGGAGTGACTTAGTTGGCCTTGCATTTGAAAAATTATTCTTCTGGCCAGCTAAGGAAAAACATTCTGTTAAATAATAAAGATAAGTGACCTAATGGAGGCAATTACAGTAGTCTTGGCCAGAGATGACAAGGATCTGAAGTAGACCATGTAGTAGTAACGATAGAGAAGAAGTGATGGT
Source organism: Piliocolobus tephrosceles (assembly GCF_002776525.5). Taxonomy (NCBI): domain Eukaryota; kingdom Metazoa; phylum Chordata; class Mammalia; order Primates; family Cercopithecidae; genus Piliocolobus; species Piliocolobus tephrosceles. Next base: position 141,862,478 of record NC_045441.1, on the reverse strand, counting down.
TTAGAAAAAAATCATAGCTGAAATCTACACAACTTTTAAAAAGTAATTATTATGAGCACATAATAGTTGTATATATTTAAGTCACTAAGTACATATGGTATACATATGGGTACATATGGTGTTTTGATACAGTCATACAGTGAGTAAGGATCAAATCAGGGTAATGGGGGTATTCGTCACCACAAGCGTTTATCATTTCTTTGCTTGAGGAACATTCCAATTCTACTCTTCCAGTTATTTTTAAATCCATAATAAATTAGTGTTAACTATAGCCACCCTTTTGTGCTACCAAACACTAAATCTTATTTGTTCTATTTAACTGTATTTTTGTACTAATTGACCATTCCCTCTGTATTCCTTGCTCTCCATCACCCTTGCCAGAACCTGGTAACCATAATTCTACCATTTCTTTGAGTTGAAGTTGTTTAATTTTTAGCTTCCACCTATGAGTGAGAACATGAGAAATGTGTCCTTCTGTGCCTAGCTTATTTCACTTAACATAATGTCCTCCAGTTCCATCCACATTGTTGCAAATATAGGACTTTTTCACTGACCAACTAGAGGTGTTGGATGACTCCCAAGTTTTGTGCTTGAGTGACTTGCTAGAATGGGAGGCAAGCAATGGTAAATAAAAATCGGGGAAGTAAGCTAAAGTGTGTGTGGAATAAATAATAGGTCAATGGACCAGTTGAGCTTGAAGCCACAGTCTAGGACCTGTGGCCCAGACAAGCTGGTAAAAAGGAGAGCCCTTTATGATCAAAGCCATAGCCCTTTCTAATTCAGCAAGTGGAAGCCTCTTGCGGGCCCCTGACAAGACTTAGAGAGGCCTAACTCACTGTAGATGGGCACCAAGGAATGTATATCCACTCTCTTGGGCTACTAATGACATGAATATCTTAACATTTCCAAGCCCAGCATAAACGCGGCCATGGTAAATACACACGGTTATCTCAGACTCTCCTCTCTCTGGCTCTAGCAGGATTCCCTACATTTCTAGCTATCTTGCTTTCACTCTTACTTAGAATTGTATTTATGATGTAGTTTCTTAGCTTTAGAATGTGTATCTTGGTTTAGGCAGCTGCAAGACACAGATACAACGAATTGTGACATTTGTTAAAATATTTAAAATGACTCAGAAACTGACATAACATTGCGGTTTATAAGAAGCTACCCTGAGAAAAGTATTAGGCATTGTGCTCAAAAGTCACCAAATCCCAAGGCCACCTTGAATATTTGTCTTGGAAAATATAGAGTACCAGTATCTTGGAAAACCTTAAAGACAAACCTTACAATATTCCAGTCGAGTGTGAATACTACGGGCATTGTTATCCAGGCCTCCACTTTCCTCCTCGCTTCATCTCCTTTCTGACATCCTTTTTTTAAATCTTTAGATATTAACTACCATTTAGATTTTTCTTTTCACTTCACCACTGTCAAAGCAAAAATTGCACTAGACAAACCTAAACAGACAAGGAAGGCTTTAGTCAAGGCTATTGCAATTGGGGAGAAAGATCAGAATTGCGTCTGAACTCAACTCTGCTGAAGCAAAGGGCAGGAGAGTTTTTAAAAGCTGGGAAGCGGGAGAAGATGACAGGCCATCTGTGCTTGTTAATTGGCTTTATCCAGAGGAAAAGTAAACTTTCTTGTATCTTCGGAGCAGGAAGTAATTTCACAACTGGGAGCAAGGTGCCCACCAAAGTTTGGCTTCTCCCCTCCTACAGGGACTGGGAGATAGGGGTGCTGACTTCTTTGAGGATTACAGTGAAACAAATGGCTCCCAGGCCCTTGAGAACAAAGCTCCTGGGTTGTAAAACTAGCAAGAGGCTTTTAAAATGGTTTACATCTCAAAAGGATAGAGAAACAATTTATAATTACTAGTTTTCTAAAGAAAATGCTGTAAGAAAGAGAGGTCAGGACCAAGAGTCAGGAAGAGGACTGTCTCAAGCTTGGACAAGCTGAGGGACAGGTTGACATTCATCCTGGTCACCATAAACTATAATGTTTCTAAGAATAAGTCTAATTTCAGGGACAATCATAATAAAGTGGAAATGACCATGGACATAAAATTTTAAAAATTGCTTTTGGATTCTGGTACATGCTCTGGACTAAACAACTCTGTTTTTGATACTTATAATCTACTGGGAAATAGGAGGCTAATGATTAATTTGGGCCACTTATTTTGATCTTGAAAATACATTCAAACTTAATTTTTGTCTATGTGTGTATTTTGTGTATCATTTTATCTGAGAGTTGATTAACATGGTAAAGTTTAGTTGGAGGAGCACATGTAGTAGAACTCATCTAGATTCCATTTTTTTAAAGCCTTTGTAGAATATGTGGAATTGCCTTCTCCCTTAGAGAACCAGTGCTCTGATCTCTGGAGAAAGTCAAGGATGCCTGGTTCAGTTGATTCCAAGGTATATTTGATGGTGACCTTGAACATAATAGAACTCTCAGAAGGCACATACCCAAGCCTCAGCCCTAGAGGTGAAGATTTTGCACGGAGGCATAGAAGTCACAGGTTTACCATGCCACATCAGAGTGTGTAGGTTGGCTTAGGACGTTAAGAGAACAAGAAAAATAAAGGATCTTTAAGAGCAACTGGTGGCAGCAAAAAGCCCGAGGGCTTACCCACCACCCTCGCTCTGCAGCGTCTTCTGCTAAGTTCCTGGATATGAGGACAGCTTGGGGGAGAGAAGACAGTCTCCCAGGGAAGGGTCCTCTTGGTCAACTCTCAACCCATGATACTTGAGCCATTATCAACTACAGTTCTAAGAACATGGACTATTGTGAGTGAAACACCTGCCACTCCTCCTTCAGGTTAAGAGTCATGAAAGACTAGGAGTGCTGTAGGCAGCTGTGGATGGAGTCATGCGAGAGAGGACTGCCACATACTAGACAAGTCTAAATGGCTCATTTGGGCAAACAAAATTTTAAACCTTCTCTCTGTGGGTTCATAAGTGCAAGGAAATGCACTTCCTTTTTCTAAAGACATGACACCCTTCTTAGCCATCATGACCTCTGATTCCCTCAGAGTCTGTGCTAAATCTCTTGAACAAGCTTTGCTCTTTCTTGCCTAGGATGAGAAGCCATGGCCAAGGCTAGTGACAAGTGATGGTGTGTTTCCCCCAGCACCTTCACGTTTCTCTAGGATAACCCAGGGCGCATCTAATAAAGTGATTCCATTTCAAATACCACCTCTGGTGGATCTTAAAGGAAGTGCTATAGGGAGCACCCCAGCCTACTGTCATGCTGAAACATATCTCACTGCCATGATTAATTTTATGTGTCAACTTGAGTGGGATAAGGGATGCCCAGATAGCTGGTAAAATGTTATTCCTGGGTATGTCTGTGAGGGTGTTCCCAGAAGAGGTTGGCATTTGAATCAATGGATTGAGTAAAGAAGATTTGCCCTCACCAATGTAGGTGGGCACCATTCAATCCATTGAGGGCCCAAACAGAATAAAAAGGTGGAGGAAGGGAGAAAGCTCTCTCATTCTCCTTGAGCTTGAACATTCATCTTTCCTTGCCCTCAGTCATCACAGCTCATGGTTCTCAGGCCTTTGAACTCCAGGACTGACACCAGTGAGTTTCCCCACTTCAGCTGAGGATTTACACTATCAGTTCCCCGGTTTCTTAGGCCTTCAGAGTCACCTGAATTACACCACCAGCTCCTCAGTTCTCCAGTTTACAGACAGTACATCGTGGGGCTTCACAACCTTCACAGTCATGTGAGCAAATTTCCATAGTAAGTGTCTCATATATATCTATGTACATCCTCTTGGTTCTTTGTCCCTGGAGAACCCTGATGGACACACCCACCTATACTCCGTCAGGGGTCTCAGCATTCCTCTATCACTTCTCTGGAGAAGGAAAAGGCTGCTTCCTCACTGGAGGAATCAATTAAAATTAATCTATGTCTGAAGGGGACAAAATATTTTTTATTCATGACTCACATTAATTACACATCAACATGCCTACCGTATATTAGATTAATATATATTAACCCCATTTAATGCTTAGATAGGGCTTGGGACATAAAGGAAGCATGGAAAGGACATTTCATTCCTATTACCGCCAAAGTAAATGAAGACATAAGACATTCTGCTACTAACATTACCAGACTGAAGACCCGAAGCACTGAATATTTACATCAAAGTGCCCTGTGGTGGAAGTTTTCCACAATGTAGTTTCCTTGTCTAAATAATGGGGCCAATTTGGTCAACACATATTTATAAAACACATACTATGGGAATTTTTTGTTTGTTTTTTGAGATGAAGTCTCACACAGTTCCTAGGCTGGAGTGCAATGGCACAATCTCAACTCACTGCAACCTCCTTCTCCTGGGTTCATGCCATTCTCCTGCCTCAGCCTCCCGAGTAGCAGGGATTACAGGTGCACACCACCACACCTGGCTAATTTTTTGTACTTTCAGTAGAGATAGGATTTTGCTATGTTGGCCAGGCTGGTCTCGAACTCCCGATCTAGTCATCCACCTGCCTTGGCCTCCCAAAGGGCTGGGATTACAGGTATGAGCCACCGCACCTGGCCTGAAGGTGTACTATACAGCATTTGAGATGTGTTAATATTACTAATACCTGGATTGTTAAAGGGGGAAAAATATAAATTCGAAAAATGTTCAGAAAGAAACAAAATCTTGCAGACATCAGCCGGTTTTATTTTTTAGGTAAAACCAGCTTGAGGATGGGGAAAAGCTCGGATGTATTGGCAAACCCACATAGCAGGTCTTCAAGAAATAGTTCTTCTTTGGACATGGACTTTTCATCTGCCTGGTGGCCTTTCTTCTTTCCACAAATACTCACTTTCCACCTGGTCCTTCAGCTGAGAGATAAGATACACTCTGACCAGGACCTGGGTTGCCCCTTGACGGGTTCACACGCACCTTGCAGGGTGTAAGAACTGCTGCCTCTTTTCCAGCTCTGGCTTCTGTTTGCTTCTTTCCTCCCCATCTTGGGGGCAGGTATCTGACCAAAGTCTGCAAATGTTCATAAATCACTGCAGTCTGATAAATAAGCCAAATGTGGCACTGAAGGAACTTGGCAAAATGCATCACGAAGTACAGAGGCCAGGATTTGTGACAGCCCGGTGATGAGCCGGTGATTAACTATGCAGTCACCACTCACAGAGAACTATAATCGAGGAAGGAGGAAAGGAAATGGAACATTTTGACAGCAAAATAATGAGTCGGTGATGCAAAATGTATCTCTGCTCATCAGCACGTTGTACCAGGCGGTTTAACAGCGGCTTATCCACACAGCCTTGCATGGCGTCGGAATGAAGTCCGTGACTGAGTTCAGGCAATCGGCAGAAATCACTGAAAACCCAGCAAACCACAGCAGTGCTAGGGGAGGCCCAATCCATGACTGAGCCGGCGAGAAGCACAGGCGCGTGTCCCAGGGCCCGGCACGTGCACACGGAGGGCTGCGCTCAGGTCCGAAACAGAGCTCCGTGGAAATGCGCAAAGGGGAAGAGAAAACAAGGTCGAGCTGCTAGCAGCGCAGGGAAGGGCCTCGGCGAGATGAGAAAAAGAACCGCACAGGGCTCCAAACAGAGCAGGAGCTCCAAACGGAGCCTCAGCCCCAGAGCTCAGCAGCCGCCGCAGCACAGGAACGAGACTTGTTCAGTGTCTGCCCCGGCTCCTGGTACACGGAGGCGCTTTATAGACTTTGCCAGGCGCTCATTACTTTTCTTCTTTTAAAATCAAGCGACTAAGTGTCAGTGATGCAAGATGAATGCATTCTGTTGATCTCATGTACAGCTTAGTGACAACAGTTGACAGAACTCTGTCATATGCTTGAAATCTGTTAGGACGATTAAAAAAATAAAGCATAGATCTTAAATTAAATCTTCTCATTCACACACATGCTGTACACACACACACCACCACACATACACATGTTAACGATGTAGAGATGATAGATATGTAAATTAACTGGACATTGGTAATCATTTTATAATGTATACAGGTAGCAACACTTTAAGTTGTACACTATATACACAATTTTTATGTCAGTGATCGCTCAAGAAAGTGGTTAAAATAATCAAGCTGACTTTTCAGTATCACAAGTAAAAATTATCCAAGGAAAATGCACTATTTTCTTAAGAGCATTGCTAAATTGTTGCCCGTCAGCATACATACCTTGTTTTAAAATGAACAAAAAAATATTTAAAGGCAGAGATAAAAAAAAAAAAGTTGTCTGAGACATTAGGCAGTAGAGATCCTTCTAGAAGTTACCTACCTGTGGCCTTTGCTCTTTTGTCTAAGGCCGAAGAGACACAAGGGCAGAGAAGCGCTCATTTGCATCAAGGCAAAAGGTGAGTTGCCAGGAGGGTGAAGCTGTCTGGGTGGCTAATATCTATGGCAGCGGAGGACAGTTATTTTTGTTGCAAACGGGGAAAGAAGACACAGATATAGCACACAATTATTAAACAGGACTGATTCCTCAAAAGCGCTCCCCACATTGAAAGTCTCCTTACAGCAGAAGGAAAAAGAATGAAAGAATCTAGCACAAATATCCACAGGTCACAAAGTAAGAAATGTAGGATAAAATAAGTTCTGATGAGTCAGAGGAATAGAAAATTCTAGATGAAAACAAAATCATATGCACAAAAACACAAGATTATCTTCTCCTATGTCCCTTTAGATAAAGGCAAAACATTTGAAATAAATAGAATTATAGCTATTTTACAAATCTGTTATTTATTAGCTACTAGCTCAGAGTTCTCATGTTCTTTCAGTGATGCCTGTCAGAAAAGGAAGGGACATTCAATGTCAGAAGTGCTTCCGGGTCGGCAGGGAGTGAGGATCCCAACCACTCGTCTTCCTGGAATTTGTCACCTCAGCTGTGACTCCATCTTGAACTGAAGACCAATCAACAACTGGGTTGGCTTCCTGGGTCCTGATTTGACGTTCTACTTCCATTTTTCTGGCTTACAAACTCAAACAAATTTGCTTTAAAACTTTAAACTGCAATAGAGAGAAAAAGTAGTTCTTTCCAGTGGGAAACGCGAAATGAAAGAGTAACGCTCTGTCTGTGTGGCAGCATGTCTTGGGGAAATCTCACCAACCCCCCGCAGTTCGGTTCTTGCCAAGCCGCCTCCCTGGATAATTGCTGCTACTTTGGCTGATTCTGCGGGGAATTTTCCAGAAGGCAACATCATGGTATGATTTCCAATTAAGCCTAAACCCCTCATGAGAGTGAGCATCTACGATTCTTACTTTGGGAAAAGGCCTGGATTCCACAGCAACGAGAAGAGGATATTGTAATATGTAATATTCTCTGGCATGTGGGCACTTGGACATTTCTGCAAAGTGCTCCTTTCATCTCTGATCTTATTCTGTCCTCAGGATCACTCTGTACAGGGTGAAGGGCAGGCTTTATCCCCACTTGAGAGAAGGAGAAACAGACAGTGAGTTTGTCTTGCTAATTAGCGCCAGGAGCACAGTTGCCTCCTGACACCCAAATCCAGTGTTTTTTCCACCCAGCATCAGAAAAACATCTTCTTGACTCAAGACGAGGCAATGTGAATTCAAGATGGCAGGAAAGTCACCAGACCCTGAGGTCTTAATTCTTTCCGCGTCTCTCCTGTGGTCTCACCAAGGAGCCCAACTACAGATTCAGAACTGCAGCCCACAGCAGTTCCCTCCAGGTATCCAGTGAGTTCCCCATAATGTCTTGTTCTCGCTGTTCCAAGCACCAGGAGTATTTTCCCCTTTTCTCCACACTTTGAAATCCTGCCCAGATTTCTCTGCCTGGAGAGATGCACACTCACAGGAACGCCCGAGCAGCCTGACGTGGGCTCCACTCTCCTGTCATTCAGGTGTCTATCCAGGGATCTGGTAACTGTGTACATGCCATAAAATGTCCTGATGCTGTTAAGGCACTGTGATTCCATGAGGGCAGGACCGTGGTATCCTATGGAACTCACACACATGAATAAGTAAAAAACAGCTTAAAAAAGTATTTAATTAAGTACTTAAGTGTGTGGAACAAACAGGGTGTCCTAATGGAGAAGGCGAAGGGAGCTGTGGCCCTCAAGGCACCTGAGTCAGGAAGGTGCACGCTGGACCTGGGTCTCCCCTGCCCGGGGGCATGCCCTCTGTGTCCTGAACGCTGCAGGCACACCCCCTCTCCTGAGATGTGGGATAACTTGATGACCATCCTGTATGAAGCACTTGCCTTCTCAGATGTTGCAATTGACACTTTATAGAATTTTGATTGCTCTAATAATGCAATGAAGCAGATAATTACAAACCCATCTTGGAAATAAGGAAACAGAAGCACAGAAACGCATCAAAACTACAGAACTAGAATGTCTGTGGATTTAAAATCTAGTGTGAAGGTTTTCATCCAGTTTGAGGATTTACAATAAGAAAAGACACCCCCTATTTCCTATGGACATGAGAACCCAGCTTAAACAGACACCATGTTCTCGATGTAAATCCTTGACACACATTGCCCTAAGACAGGTCCAGGCACCCCAGCCAGAGGCACATCTGTGCCCCACTGTGCCCCAAGTCCCCAAGATAACTCACGGGGAACCCTCACTTGGTGGTGACTTTCATCAACTGTGCTTTGGGCTTCAGCCCTGCTGTTAGCAGCAGGCATGGGAGTTACTCAGTTTTATTGTTGAGTCTTACTTCGGTGAATCGTCTCTCACTACATTGCTGATTTGGCCTGATGGAAATAATAGTTTTCTAGAGATGGAGCAACTACACCAGAACATTCTGCTTAAACTGCCTTTAGACTCATCCAATGTTATAAATCATCTGGTCCAAAATTCATTTTTTTTTTTGAGACAAGTCTCTCTTTGTCACCCAGGCTGGAGTGCAGTGGCACGATCAAGGCTCACTGCAGCCTTGACCTATGGGACTCAAGTGATCCTCTCACCTCTGCCCCCCAAGTAACTCAGACTGCAGGTGTGTGTCATCACTTCCAGCTAATTGTTTTTGTATTTTCTGTAGAGATGGGGTTTCCCGTGTTGCCCAGGCTGGCGTCAAACTCCTGGGCTCAAGTGATCCACCCACCTCAGCCTCTCAAAGTGCTGAGATTACAGGTATAAGCCACCATGCCCAGCCCAAAATTCTTATTTAAAAGGTGAGGCAGCTGAGACCCAGAGAGGTTAAGTAATTTACTCAGCATCACACAGCAACCACCCAGGCCCTGGGGATTGAATCCTCCTACTCCAGCTCCTCAGGACGAGGTTCAGTATCAAGAACGCACGGAGGAACAGCCTCATCACCTGGTGACAGGTGAAGGACGCATGAATGTGCTGTTGCAGCTTGAAAGGAAGAGGAAATTGACACTGAGTAACAACGGGGCAGTGAAAGAGACAATGAAAACATACGGGGGCTGGGGACACGTCCTGAGACTCGGGCGCCAAGCAGCCCCTGAGTGACACTGACAAAGCCACCCAGGGAAAAGGGCACTGCTGTAAAATTTGCTTTTGGATCCCCCTTGCCCCCTAATTCTGTGGCATTCTCATTTCTTCCCATGTCATCTTCAGCCTGTGATAGGAGGTGGAGGTTTTCAATCACTTCATCACCTATAGTATTGCACTTGTACTATGTAAAAGAGAAATGTTTCTTAATATTGGGCAGACTATGGCATAAATTGAACAGTTCCTGAAAGCAACAGTTGACCTGTCCAGTAGTTCTCTCTGATGCTAAGTGGAAAACAGAAGGCTTAAAAAGGATTCTTTGTGGATTTCTGCTCAGGCACCTTTAGAGTTCTTGGAGAAGGAAATGGCATCAAGCCTTGTGCACGGGAAAGTCAAGAGATCAGACTGGTTCTCTGCCAGGCGCGGTGGCTCAAGCCTGTAATCCCAGCACTTTGGGAGGCCGAGACGGGCGGATCACGAGGTCAGGAGATCAAGACCATCCTGGCTAACCCGGTGAAACCCCGTCTCTACTAAAAAATACAAAAAAAACTAGCTGGGCGAGGTGGCGGGCGCCTGTAGTCCCAGCTACTCGGGAGGCTGAGGCAGGAGAATGGCGTAAACCCGGCAGGCGGAGCTTGCAGTGAGCTGAGATCCGGCCACTGCACTCCAGGCTGGGCGACAGAGTAAGACTCCGTCTCAAAAAAAAAAAAAAAAAAAGAGATCAGATTGGTTCTCATTTCCTTCCCCACGTTAACCTCCCAGGTCTAGCCTGAAGCCTCCACATCAGCTGCAAATCATGCATAGTGTTTGTATTTTTAAAGGGGCTTTGTGCTAGATCCCCACAACTTATTTAGAAATGCACATGAGCTTTCTTAGATAAACATTCTTACTACAGATAATAATCAGTCTTTTCCATGAAAGCTTTGGAGATGAAGGCCCAATTTAAACACGACAGTTGCCAAGAGCACGTCATCTAAAATGGAGAATGAAGGAATATTCCCTCATCACTTCATTCTTTTCTGCATGGACTAGGGTAGCCCCAGTTTTTATGTTGTGCACTTGATGGGAAAAACCTTTCCTGGACAGATTTTATCTAGGATTATGCAAAGTTGTATTAATATGACTTAGAAATGGAATTTTCTTTTTGAGACAAAGTCTCACTCTGTCGCCCAAGGTGGAGTGCAGTGGCACAATCTTGGCTCACTGCAACTTCTGCCTCCCAGGCTTAAGCAATTTTCCTGCTTCAGGCTCCCGAGTAGCTGGGACTACAGATGAGTGCCACTACATCCAGCTAATATTTGTATTTTTAGTAGAGATGGGGTTTCACCATCTTGGCCAGGCTGGTCTCAAACCCCTGACCTCAGGTGATCCACCTGCCTGGGCCTCCCAAAGGGCTGGGATTACAGGTGTGAACCACCACGCCCAGCCTGGAAATTGTTTCAGAGGTTTTTTGGAGTACTGTGTTTAGGCTAAAGGAACAGAAGTCACTTAGAAGGCACAGTGTGATGACACTGAACATCTTACCCCGCCTGGGTGCCCCATTTACCTATCTCAGTGCTTCCTTTCCAGAGAGAGTTAGGGTAGGGCTCTACACGAGTGATGGATTCACAGAGGACGGAGTGACTATCTTAGAACTCACGCACAACAGCCAAGTGTCTCTCACACTGATGGGTGCTCTCAGAGCGAACACTCACACTGCCAGTACCTGCTGGATGGTGCAGAATGAGCACGTGCACGAGGGGCCGGGGTCAGTGACCTGAAAGTTATGCAGTGGGTGAGGGCATTCCCTAAACCCCGAGCCTGCCTTATTTGGCCCCTGACCACACACAGTTAAGATTTTTATTTTATTTCTTCATGCCTTACTGGATTTTCCTTTCAAACTACAAAAGTAATGCATGTTGCTTGTTGCAACAAACAAAATCAACAATTCACCACAGGGAATCACGAAGTCAAAGACAATGATTTCTTCCTCCTCCTCTAGTAATCCTCTCCCTTCTCCAAGGTAATCAATGTTAAAACCTTAGTAGACAGGCTTCCCTACTGCTTTCTATACTCATAAAAATGCACATAGCCACAAACAGAGACACATAGAACACGCACTCCACACACACATTCAAAATGTAAAGACTTCTTTTCAGTTCATACATGGTACTCAGCAAATTGTCTTTTTCAATTAACACTATATTATTACGTGCCCTAATGAATGCATAATATTCTACAGATGGATGCACTAAGATGCATTCCATTTTCCATGTATCAACAGTTGATACACCAGTTTCTCTATTTTGTCAGCACTATAAATAATGCTTCAGTAAACAACCTTATTCACCTAGACTTATAAACTGATGGCATTATATTGGTAGGATAGATTCCCCAAAGGTGCTTTTCTGTGTCAAAATGCAAGTGTATTTTTATTTTAATAGGTTCTGTCAAGTTGTTTTCTAAAACCACTGGAGCAATTTATAGTTGTTTCAGTAATATGAACAGAATGTCCCTTTCTCCTTTTCTAACAGCACAGGATATTATCATCATTCTAATTCATTGTTATTCAGATTTTGAAAGGAATTACTACCTGTTTTTTAGAAAGAACTACTTTGAGTCACACACAGAGAAAGACTTACAAAGTGCACTTTTCTGAGCCCTTGTCTCCAAGTGGGTCGCAGTCAATGTTTTCCAGAGACAAGCTATTGTAACAGAGTGAGGTTAAACATGCATGTTCTTCTGGGTCCCAAGTCCTGGCCTTCCTGCCCAGAAATCTGGATTCAGAACAGAGCCCTCATCCCTTCCCTCCCTGCTGACCTTGAGCAGACCTTGCCCGGATGTTGCATGCCGTCCCTGCGCTCACCACACTGAACTGTTCTGTGCCACTTTCAGAATGGACAGACTCGGTCAGTGTCTCAGTCAGCTTGGCTGCATAACAAGTTATCCTGAACTGGGTCTTAAACAGTGGACATTTATTCTCACATAAGGCAGGAAGTTTGAGACCAGGGTGCCAGCACAGTTGGGTTCTGGCGTGTGTCCTCTTCCAGCCTGCAGGCTTCTGACTTCTCATAGCGGTAAGAGGAGAAACTAGCTCTCTGGCCTCTTCTTAAAAGAACACTAATCCCATTCATTAGGGATCCACCTTCCTAACCCAATTATCTCCCAAAGGCCTCACCTCCTAATACCATTATACTGGGGATTGGATTTCAACATAAGAAGTTTGGGGGTATGCAAACTTGAGACCATAACTGTCAGTGTATCTTATTTATCTCTGTAGCCTCAGTGCTTTGCCCAGAGTATGGGACAGAGTACATGTTCAATGTATATTACATTGGTTATAATATAAAGTAAGTTACGTCAGAGCAATGAGTTCCTTAGTAAATCGAATAACATGCAAGAATGCTTGCAAGATGTATTCAAAATGGCAGAATGAAGCCAGATCACATCATTTCCCTTCCCTAAGTACCTAGTAAATAAATAAACACCCAGTAAAAAAATTTCTGTAACAATAAGCAAACAAGGAAAGGGATCCAACCTAATGTACCATGTTATACCTATAAAAAAAGTCCTATATATAAGAAAGACAAGAAAAAGAAAGAAATTACAATACAGCTCAGTGTGGCCCACGTCTTGTCCCATCCCCATTTTCCCCTCCTCAGAGGCAGTAATGAGGAAAGCTGAATCACCAATATCCTTACAATTCTCTCTAATAACTTGCAGTTTGGAGCAGCCCTTTACAATTTGCAAGGAGAAAATTAACACTCCTATTTATTACTCAGACAACTACAAGAGAAGAGAAAGGCCTCTGGGATATGCCACTTTACAGAATCCTGTTTTTTTTTATTATTGTGGTAAAAAATAAACACCCAACATTAAATTGGCCATTGTAGTTATTCTAAATATGCAGTTGAGTGGTGTTGAGTATATTCACACGTTGTGAAACAGGTATCTAGAATGTTTTCATCTTTCAAAACTGAAACTTCACACTCATGAACACACATTCCCCACTCCCCCCCATCCTTGACAATCCCCTTTCTACTTTCTATGTCTATGATTTTGATGACTTTAGATATTTCATATGAGTGAACTCTTGCAGCATTTGTCCCTTTGTGACTGACTTATTTTGCTTAGAATAATGCCCTTGAGGTTCATCTATGCAGTAGCCTGTGAAACAATTTTCTCTTTTTTAAGGCTGCATAATATTTCATTATATGTACACAAGGATTCTAACGTCTCCATGTCCTCAGAAACCCCATTTTCAGTTCTTTTGATGGTGGCCATTCTAATGAGTATGAAGTAATATCTCATTGTGGTCTGATTTGCATTTCTCTCATAATTAGTGATGTTGAACATCTTTTCATATGCTTATGGGCCACTGTATATGTTTTTTGGGAAAATGTGTATTCAAGTCTTTCGTCCACTTTGAAATCATGTTATTTGCATTTCTGTCATTGAGCTGCAGAAGTTCCATATATATGGACATATATATATTAACCTTTTATCAGATAGACAGTTTTCAAATATTTTCTTCCTCTACATAGATTGCCTTTTCACTTTCTTGATTGTTTCCTTTGATATTCAGACATCTATAAGTTTGATATGGTCCAGTATGTCTATTTTTGCTTTCATTGCCTGTGATTTCATGTCATATCCAAGAAATTATTGCCAAATCCAATGTCCTGAAGCTTTCCCCCTATTTTTTCTTCTAGAATTTTAATAGTTTTTAACCTTATGGTTAGGTCTATAATCCATTTAGAGTTAATGTTTTGCATATGGTATACACAAAACTTCACCTTCTTGCACATGAATATCCATTTTTCCCAATACCATTTGTTGAAGAGACTGTCCTTTCCTCATTGAGTAGTCTTGGCACCTTTGTTGAAAATGATTTGGCAATAAAGCCAAAGTTTCTGAGTTCTCGATTCTGTTCCATTGGTCAACACATCTGTCTTCACGCCAGTACTATACCATCTTGATTACTGCTGCTTCATAGTTGTTTTCAAATAAAGAAATAACAGGCCTCCAACTGTATTATCCTTTTTCCAGATTGTAAGACTGGCTATTTGAGGTCCCTTGAGATACCATAGGAACTTTATGATCTTTTTTCTATTTCTGTAAAAACTGTCATTGGGATTTTGATAGGGATTGCATGGAATCTGTAGATCACTTTGGGTACTGTGGACATTTTTTAAATTTCTGTGAGTACATACTATGGTAGGTGTATATATTTATGGGGTACATTAGATATCTTGATATAGGCATGTAATGCATAACAATCACATCAGAGTAAATGTGGTATCTGTCACCTCAAGCATTTATCCTTTGTGTTATAAACAATCAAATTATGTGATTTTAGTTATTTTCAAATGTACAATTAAATTAACTGTTAAGTAAACTCTGCCAGGCACAGAAAGACAAATAGTTAACAGTTTTCTTCTGTTTGCTTAGGATGACTGACTTTTCTGGGTCTTTTGTGGTTCCATATAAATTTTAGGATTGTTTTTTCTATTTACATGAAGAAAGTCATTAGTATTTTGATAGGAATTGCATAGAATCTTTAGATTACATTGGATAGTATGACATTTTAACAATATTGATTCTTTCAATCAATGAACATAGAATATCTTTCAATTTTTTTTGTGTCCTATTCAATTTAATCAATGTTTTATAGTTCTCATTGTAGAGACCTTTCACTTCTTTAGTTGAGTTAATTCTTAGGTATTTAATTTTATTTACGGTTATTGTATTTCTTGGTTTCTTGTTCACTGTTGGCATATAGAAATGCTACTAATTTTTGTGTGTTGATTTTGTATCCTGAAACTTGACTGAATTTTTTTTATCAGTTCTAACAGTTTTCTGGTGGAGTCTTGATGTTTTTCCAAATATAAGATTATAACATCAGCAAACAAGGATAATTTGACTTCTTCCTTTCCAGTTTGGATACCCTTTGTTTTTCCTCTTGTCTGATTGCTCTAGCTAGGACTAGCAGCACTGTGTTGAATAACTGTGGTGACACGGCATCCTTGTCATGTTCCAGATCTTCGAGGAGAGCTTTTCAGTTTTTCCCCATTCAGTACGATACCAGCTGTGGGTCTCTCACATATGGCTTTTCTTATGTTAAGGTATATTCCTTCTATATCCTGTTTTTTTTTAGGGTTTTTATCATAAAGAGATGTTGAATTTTATTGAATTCTTTTTCACTTCAATTGATCATATGGCTCACATGGTTTTTGTGCTTCATTCTGTTGATATGATGTATCACACTGATGGATTAGTGTATGTTGAACTATCCTTGCATCCCTGGGATAAATCCCAATTGGTCATGATGAATGATCTTTCTAATATATTTTTTAATTTGTTTACTAGTATTTTGTTGAGGATTTTTGCATCAATATTTATCAGGGATATTGGTTTGTAATTTTCTTATTTTGATACTGGCTTCATAGAATGATTTTGGAAGTATTCTTTCCTCCATTTTTTGGAGTAGTTTGAGTAGGATTGGTATTAGTTTTTTTTTGTTTTTTTTTTTTTAATTTTTGGTACATTCGTCAGTGAAGCTATTGAGTCCCAAGCTTTTCTTTGCTGGGAGGCTTTTTATTACAGTTTTAATCTTGTGACTTGTTATTGGTCTGTTCAGGTTTTGAATTTCTTCACGGTTCAATCTTGGTAGGTTGTACGTGTCTAGGAATTTGTTCATTTCCTTTAGATTTTCCAATTTATTGGCATATGGTTGCTCATAGTAGCCACTGATAATGATCCTTTCAATTTCTGTGGTATCAGTTGTAATGTCTCCTTTTTCATCTCTGATTTAATTTATTTGGGCCTTCTCCCTTTTTTCTTTGTTAGTCTGGCTAAAGGTTTGTCAATTTTCTTTATCTTAAAAAAAAAGACTTTTAATTTTGTTGATCTTTTGTATTGTTTTATTTTATTTCAATTTCATTTATTTTTGCTCTGATCTTTATTATTTCATTTCTTTTACTAATATTGTGCTTGATTTGCTCTTGTTTTTCTGGTTCTTTCAGATGCATCATGGTGTTATTTGAAGTTTTTCTTCTTTTTTGATGCAGGCACTTATGGATATAAATTTCCCTCTTACTACTGCTTTCACTGTATTCCATATGTTTTGGTATGTTGTGTTTCCATTATCATTTGTTTCAAGAAAATTTTCAATTTCCTTCTTAATTTCTTCATTCATATCAATATTAAATACATATACTTATAATGGTTATATTCTGTTGCAGGATTGATCCCTTTATTATCATTATATAATGATCTTTTTGTCTCTTCTTACAGATTTTGTCTTGAAATCTGTTTTGTCTTATATAAGTATACCTACTACTGTCCTTTTTGGGTTTTAATTGGTGTAGAACATCTTTTTTCATCCTTTTATTTTAAGTTTATGTGAGAGTTGATAGTTAAAAGCAACCTGACATCCCCCTTCCCTCCCTCTTGTGTCCTCTTGCTGCGTGATCTCTGCACATGCTGCTTCCCTTGGCCTTTTGCCATGAGTGGAAGCAGACTGAGACTCTCACCAGAGGCAGACGCTGGTGTCATGCTTCTTATACAGCCTGCAGAACCATAAGCCGAATACGTCTCTTTTCTTTACAAATTACCCAGTCTCATATACTCCTTTGTAGCAGTACAAAACAGACCAATACATACCAAGTACCTTTTCCAACTACAAGAGTTTGAAACTATAAATCAATGACAGAAGAAAAATGGGAAAATTCGAAAATATGTGGGAATTAAAAATACATTCTTAAACAACAAATGAGTGAAAGAAGAAATCAAAAGGGAAATCAGAAATGTTTTGAGATAAATGAAAATGAAACCACAACTTATCAAAACTTATAGTATGTAGCAAAAGCAATACTAAGGGGAAATTCACGTAAATAAATGCTTATATATTTTTTGTTTGTTTGTTTGTTTGTTTGTTTATTGAGATGGAGTCTTGCTCTGTCTCCCAGGCTGTAGTGCAGTGGTGCAATCTCGGCTCACTGCAACCTCTGCCTCCTGGGTTCAAGCAATTCTTCTGCCTCAGCTTCCTCAGTAGCTAGGACTACAGGTACGCAAAACCAGGCCCAGCTAATTTTTTTTTTTTTTTTTTTTTTTTTTTTTTTTTTTTAGTAGAGAGGGTTTCACCATATTGGCCAGGTTGGTCTCGAACTCCTGACTTCATGATCCACCCACCTCGGCCTCCCAAAGTGCTGGGATTACAGGTGTGAGCCATTGTGCCTGGTCAGATTTTTCAAAAAAGAAAGATGGCAAAAAGGCAACCCAACTTTACCCCTCAAGGAACCAAAACAAGAAGAAACAAAGCCCAAAGTTAGCCTTTATAATCTCCAATAAGGCCAGCTGGTTGGTGCTTCTCACCTCTTGGGTGGTTCATTTGCTCTTTGGCCCCTGGCCTCCTAGAAGCCCTCCTCTTGCCCAATAACTGCAGGTTTACTGCTTCTCCCTACAGGCATTATGGCCACTTACAACTGACCCATGCTCCTGACCTTCTTAATCAATGTTTATTTCTCCCTTCCTCTATCTCCTTGGGACCCTGTGTTAATGTGTTAACTGGTGTTAACCAATGTGTTAATTGTTAATAACGTTGTTGAGGATTTATGCTCTTCCTGTGGGTACTGCAGGTGGCGAGTGGTCTGCATGATGTCCGAGGTGAGAGGCTGCGGGCCGACGCACCACGAGGTGGGGCCTTGCTCTTGTTTGAGAGCAGCCACATCTCCCCTCGAGGCAGCAACCTCTGTACTAGGATTGACAGAACCATTCTGGAGGGCAGAGTTCTGTAGAGGAAGGTAGGAAGAATGGTAAAAGGAAAAAAACTGTTGGAGTGAGAAAAGGAGGAAGAGATATACAGGAATCATGAGGAGACCTCAGATATTATTTCCACGTATTTATACAACACCTTTTCATAGCGGTAGCAAACAAATCCAGAATTTGATGATTTTAGTATAGTTACCCATTTGACTAACTTTTTTTTTGCTTGGATTTACCTTTTTTGGACTAAGAGTTACCTTTTATTTTATTGAAAATATTTTCACTAATAATAATTATTAATTATCTTAATTATATTATGAAATATAAATTCATAAATATATAATTGTATATATTTGGGGTGCACGTAATATTTTGATACAAGCATACAATGTGCAAGAGCACATCAGGGTAATTGGGGGATCTGTCATCTCAAGAGTGTTTATCGTTTAATTTTGTTAGGAGCATTCCAATTCCACTCTTCGGTTGTTTTGAAGTGTACCATAAATTACCATTATAGTCATCCCATTTTGATGACCTATAGTTATCCGGACCACTAAATCTTATTTTTTCTAGCTATGTTTTTGGACCCATTAACCGTCTTCCCTTTAACTGTCTCTCCCCTCACCACCCTTCCTAGCCTCTGGTAGTCATCATTCCATTCTATATCTTCATGAGTTTAAATTTTTTTTAATCTCCCACATATTAGAGACAGTATGCAATACTGTTTTTCCATGCCTGGCTTATTTCACTTATCATAATGTCGTCCAGTTTCATTCATGTTGCAAGTGACAAGATTTCATTTGTTTTTATGGCTGAATAAAAGAATAACATTCCACTGTGTACATGTACCACATTGTGTTAATCCATTCATTCACTGATGAACACTTAGGTTGATTCCATGTCTCGGCTGTTGCGAATAGTGCTGCAGTACACAGTGGAGTGCAGATATCTCTTTGCTATACTAATTCCCTTTCTTTTGGATACATACACAGCAGTGGAATTGCTGGATTATAGGGTAGTTCTACTTATAATTTTTTTGAGGAACCACTATATTATTCTCCAGAGTGGTTATACTAAGTATTCATTTAGTTTTTTATTTTGAATTCCTTTTTTAACGGTAGGTTTGGTGGTGATTTATATACCTACTATTAAAAGGGTAACTGATATAATTTTAAAAAAGCAGTGCATTCAAATGCAAATTGAAATATGTTGCAGCTACAGGTCTCACAAAGGAACAATGTTTCAGAGAATTCAAAAATTAATTTCCTATTTTGCAAATGTTTGACCAAGGCTGCTCTGAGCCGTGCTGGCTGGCTGGCCGACCACCCAGGTAGACAGAAGAAGGCTTTCCACTCTAGGAGCCTCCTTGAGATTCAAGAGAAATTCCTCTCCACTCAGAAAAAATACGTAAAAGAGGAAATCACCACTTTGCCTCTTCTCTCTTTCCTCCTTTTTGCTTAGCCTGATGCACTTCCTCTGATTTCAGCAAAAACAAACGAAAAGCAAAGGAGGGGCTCTCTTTATTCTATAGACAAACGGC
This sequence comes from Piliocolobus tephrosceles, assembly GCF_002776525.5. Classification (NCBI taxonomy): domain Eukaryota; kingdom Metazoa; phylum Chordata; class Mammalia; order Primates; family Cercopithecidae; genus Piliocolobus; species Piliocolobus tephrosceles. The sequence goes on along the minus strand of NC_045441.1, from coordinate 141,842,790 downwards.
TCACAATGAAACTGCAAGTGAAAGAATGAGGGCAATATTCAAAAACGATTTATTGTGTGTGTCTGCACACCAGGCATCTTAGGTATTAACAAATACAATACACCCCTACTCTCCCAAAGCTTATATTCTAGTGAGGAAAGAGATAGTATGAAAACATGAACAAAGAGCTACACTTTATAATGTCAGTGATGATGCTATTAAGAACAAATACAGCAGAAAAGGAGAGGGAGGGTGCTAGACACGGTTGAAATGCACTGTTCAGGGCTCTGCTGCTCATTTAGCGTTGCTAGTAAGCCTGCCTGGAGACAGAAACAGAAGCCATCTCTTCCCAAGCTCTCTATCATGAGGTTTAAAGGTACTTCTCCCCACACAAGGACAAATGGACATCAGAGGAGTGGTGGGAAAGAAAGAAACCTTCTCGTAATGTGGCTATTCCCTCCAAGGGGCTGTGCCTCCACTTAGAATCCTGGATCATGTCCATTTCCTTCATGGGAAAACTGAGTCAAAGAGTAGACAAGATGTCCAAGTGCATGATGGGGGTTCCTGGTGTGAGAACGAAGGGGATTCCTGGCAGAAGAACTCCTGTGGTTAGTCTTCTTCCCAAGCTCTTCACAGTGGCGTTTATTAGCATCCTTAAACAGCATCTTGTTCGTGCTTTTGTGTAGGACAAGAAAAGATGGAAAAAACTCGAGTATCTTACCCTCGGTGTCAGTGACTTTTGTTAACATTTTGGAACTTCATTGGGTTGCTGTAAAGTGTAATTAACTCACAGGTTATAATCTCTTGCAAAAGTGACTAGCAAAAACAAAACCTTCTGTGATTTGTGTGCACACCTCAGAGAACACACCCAAAATCAAAGGGCTGACATCTCCATTCGCTTCATACTCCTGAAACCCAAGTTGCTGGTCCTAAAGGCTCCCTTGCAAACAGCTTCCAAGTGGTCTTATGTCTTAGTCATGTGTCTCACTTAAGCATGTTTGCTCCTCTTAGTCTGTGGACAGATCCCATGAAAAGGAATGGAGTAAATGTCTGGTTAAATCTATTTGTTACCTTAAAATGTATACATAAAATTCTTTAAAAATGTCAATTTGAAGGTAACATGTTACTTCGTGTGTAACCATTCATTTTATTATTTATGTGTAACCATTGCTAATTTTAAACAATTTCAAACTTACAGAATTTGAAACTTAGGAGTTTCCAGAGGCGATAGTTGCTTTATCAAGTTGTGTTTTTACTGCATCTCACACAATGACCCATGCTGTTGGGAGCCTTTGTGCCATTGAAATATTTATCCCTCTTCCCTCCTTAATAATAATGAAAAGGTATTGAGCACCTAATCTAGTTGAGACGCTTCCTAGTCCTTTCATGAGAAATCTCACGTAACCCTGTGACTTCATCTTGTTAGTTGTAAGATGGGCACGGAGAAGTGAGGTAATTTGCACGGTCCTACTGCTTGTAAGTGGCAGAGCTGGCCATACCATCTGGCAGCCCCTCTCTGGAACCCATGCTCTCAAAGGTCTTTCACAGTTCTCCAAAGCTAGGCCAGTGGATTAAGTTATGCTTAAGAAAATCCCAAAACCTCTCCAAGAGACTGGGGCAATGATAGGGTCATGGCCACAGATACAGAAAGCTTTAGACACCAACAAACCAAAAGAGAGATTATTTTACTAATGTCACCTAAAATTTAATTGGAACAATGCTCCTAGGACTAAAAGCAACAATAACAAAACGGTTTGGAAAAAGTTTGAAATGGCTAAAGACTTGCATATTCCTCTAACAATCCTTGTTTATGCCACTGTCTTTGGTGACTACATGTGATTTTAAGTTGTATTAAATTTATCTGTTGAATCATTACAATTTATGTTCCCGAAAATAAACCACAATAATTATGTCAACATAAAATGCCATTTTTTCTGTATTATGCTGTCCTGTGAGACATGATAATTTCTAGTTAGCAGTGAGGCTTTACTGGAGATGTTACACTCCTATTGGTATGTAGAAACGGAGGCCTGAGTAGGTGGACCTTCTGGTTAAGCAAACATTTTGGTTGATCTAGTCTTTAGACAAAGATTTTTGTTGATGGTGCTTGAATCTTCTCTTCTGTGTTGGGACATCAAAGCCAAAATCCAGTGACCCTTTGAGATGCTGGCATCATGGCCCTAAACATGGTGGTAGCTGTCACCGGTGGAATTAGGCTGAATATATGAAAGGAAGCTAAGCCCCAGGATATGTCCTGGAACTTAACAGTGCCAGTTTATTTGCTTTATGTAAATGTCTGCTATTCCTTGCCTTATGAAGTGCTTTCAGTACAAGGATAATTCATCTTTGGGGAAAACAGCCTTTGGCTCAATGGCTGCGTCTGCCAAGTCTTTGCACATTGACTTCATTTCTGTTTGTTTTTTGTGTGTGTTTGGTTTGAGGGGTTGTTGTTGTTTGTTTTTTTGCTCATCTCTCCCTTCATTGTTCCTGGCCTGGAGCTGACCCACATGTGAGGATCAAGAAGCAGATTTGGAAGTTGTGTCTGAATCTCATTGCACTCACACCTGCAGGAGCCCACATCCCTGTTGCATCTTGTACATTAGATCATAAACCAGGTGCCAGGAGCTGACATGGCCTCTCAGCAGCAGATGCCCTCAGTAAGCAGGGGCTGCAGGAGGAAGTCTGGGGGGTACCTGAGAGGGACCCTGAGAATCTCAAAAGAGCCATCCTCCCAGTGGCGGAGTGCTTCAGCTTAAAAGGAGTGTATTTTCCAACTTAACTGAAAATAGTGGCTTAGATGATAGAAATTTGGCAGCAGAAACAAGAGAGAAATGTTTAGTTGTGGTGGCCATGCGCTCTGTGAAGAGGTTTCCCTGTCTCTCACAGGAGAGGTTGGATCCCAGCCAACAGAAACAACCAGGTTCTATCACCAGAGACTCACACATCTCAGTGTTAACCTCTACTTTAGCCTTCATCTGGCACCCCACACAGTAGGTGCTTGGCTAATGTCTTGTGTTTAATGGGCCTGAAGTCACACTAGGGTTTTTCCACACTCACTGTCTTTTCTTGGTTCAAATCCTTTATCTTAAGAAAACGTCCTGAAAGAAATGCCAAGTATTATTGCCGTTATTGCCCTTTAATAAACACATTAGCAAAAGAAATACTGTTCCTTAGATAGAAAGGGGGAAGGTTATTAAGGAAATTATGTCACTTGCCAAGTTTTGCAGGAATATTATTATCCATGACACAATTTAAGAGAAACAAGAAAACAAAAACTACATACTTTCTGAGAATGCTGTGAATAGATACGATTTTTCAGAGGATTCTAGTTAACAGTAAACATTATACTTGCAGTTACAAGTGTAGGGGGGCAGCGTTGGAAAGTGATTTCCTGGCTCTTGTGTTTAACAAGCAAAGGTGGCCACTCTGCTATCAGGGTGCTCTGTGCTCTTCCCTGAAAGGAAAATGGATCCAAAGAGAAAATGTACAGAAGTTGATTTTGAAAATGAGCTTCTCTCATGTGGGTCTAAACAGCCTGCTGAGTAGTCTGGTTGTCTTGCCTTTTCTTTTCTTCTTCTTTTTTGGGGGGTTTTATTTTATTAAATATTTGGAAGCACAGCAAGGGTTCTGATATGGTTTGACTCTGTGTTCCCACCCAAATCTCATCTTGAATTGTACACCCATAATTTTCATGTGTTGTGGGAGGGCTGCGGTGGGAGATAATTGAATCATGGGAACCATTTCCCCCATACTGTCCTTGTGACAGTGAATAAGTCTCATGAGGCTGATGGTTTTATCAGGGGTTTCTGCTTTTCCATCTTCCTCATTTTTCTCTTGCCACCACCATGGAAGAAGTGTCTTTCACCTCCTGCCATGTTTCTGAGGCCTCACCAGTCATGTGAACTGTAAGTCCAATTAAACCTCTTTTTCTTCCCAGTCTCAGGTATGTCATTATCAGCAGTGTGAAAATGAACTAATACAGTAAATTGGTACCAGTAGAGTGGGGTGATGCTGAAAAGATACCCAAAAATGCGGAAGCAACTTTGGAACTGGGTAACAGGCAGAGATTGGAACAGTTTGGAGGGCTCAGAAGAAGACAGGAACATGTGGGGAAGTCTGGAACTCCCTAAAGACCAGTTGAATGACTTTGGTCAAAATGCTGATAATGATATGGACAATGAAATCCAGGCTGAGGTGGTCTCAGACGGAGATGAGGAACTTGCTGGGAACTGGAGCAAAGGTGACTTTGGTTATGTTTTAGCAAAGAGACTGGCAGCATTTTGCCTCTGCCCTAGAGATCTGTGGAACTTTGAACTTGAGAGAGATGATTTAGGGTATCGGGTGGAAGAAATTTCTAAGAAGCAAAGCATTCAAGAGGTGGCTTGGGTGCTGTTAAAAGCATTCAGTTTTAAAAGGGAAACAGCATAAAAGTTCAGAAATTTTGCCTGCAAAATTTTCTACTGACAATGCAGTAGAAAAGAAAAACCCATTTTTTGAGAAGAAATGCAAGCTGGCTACAGAAATTTGCATAAGTAACAAGAAGCCAAATGTTAATCCCCAAGACAATGGGAAAAAAGTCTCAAGGGCATGACGGAGGTCTTCATAGCAACCCCTCCCATCACAGACTTGAAAGTCTAGGAGGAAAAAATGGTTTTGTGGGCTGAGCCCAGGGTCCCCATGCTGTGTGCAGCCTAGGGACTTGGTGCCCTGCATCCCAGCTGCTCCAGCTATTGCTAAAATGGGGCAAGGTACATCTTGGTCCATGGTTTCAGAGGGTGCAAGGCCTAACACCTTGGCAGCTTCCATGTGGTTTTGAGCCTGCAGGTGCACGGAAGTCAAGAATTGAGGTTTGGGAACCTCCATCTAGATTTCAAAAGATGTGTGGAAATGCCTGGATGCCCAGGCAAAAGTTTGCTGCAGGAGCGGGGCCCTCATGGAGAACCTCTGCTAGGGCAGTGCAGAAGGGAAATGTGGAGTTGGAGGCCCCACACAGAGTCCCTACTGGGGCACCGCCTAGTGAAGCTGTGAGAATAGGGCCACCGTCCTCCAGACCCCAGAATAGTAGATCCACCAACAGCTTGCACTGTGCATCTGGAAAAACCACAGACACTCAATGCCAGCCTGTGAAAGCAGCTGGGAGGGGGCTATACCCTGCAAAGCCACAAGGGTAGAGCTTCCCAAGACTATAGGAACCTACCTCTTCCATCAGTGTACCTGGATGTGAGACATCGAGTCAAAGGAGATCATTTCAGAGCTTTAAAATTTGACTGCCCTGCTGGATTTCAGACTTGCATAGGCCCTGTAGCCCCTTGGTTTTGGCCAATTTCTCCCATTTGGAACAGCTGTTTTTACCCAATACCTGTATCCCCACTGTATCTAGGAAGTAACTAGCTTTGATTTCGATTTTACAGGCTCATATGCTAAAAGGTTTCAGATGAGACTGGACTGTGGACTTTTGGGCTAATGCTGAAATGGGTTAAGACTTTGGGGGACTGTTGGGAAGCCATGATTGGTTTTGAAATATGAGAACATGAGATTCAGAGGGGCCAGGGGCAGAATGATATGTTTCTGTGTCCCCACCCAAATCTCATCTTGAACTGTACTCCCATAATTCCCGTGTGTTGTGGGAGGGACCCTGTGGGAGACAATTGGAATCATGGGGGCCGTTTACCCCATACTGTTCTCATAGTAGTGAATAAGTCTCTCGAGATCTAATGGTTTTTTCAGGGCTTTCTACTTTTGTAAGAAGTGCCTTTCACCTCCCGCCATGATTCTGAGGCCTCCCCAGCCATATGAACCATAAGTCCAATTAAACCTCTTTTTCTTCCCAGTCTTGGGTATGTCTTTATCAGCAACATGAAAACAGACTAATGCATGGTCTCATTATGAACTACAGGAGACATCACAAGGGCAGTTGTCTTCATTAGCCATAGGAAAACAGGTTCCATTTGACCCTTGACTTAGTGACGGTGACTCTGAGGTGTGAGCTGAAGGCTTTCCCTTGTGCCTCCCACAGGTCAATGTCAACATCAGCACCTTCTCATATGTTCATCGCAGTACTATTCATAATAGCAAAGACACGAAATCAACACAGGTGCCTATCAGTAGTGAATTGGATAAAGAAAACATAGTACATATACACCATGGAACACTATGCAGCAATGAAAAGAACACAATCACGTCTTTTGGAGCAATGTGAATGTAGCTGGAGGCTGTTATCCTAAGCAAATTAATGCAGAAACAGAAAACCAGATACTGTATATTCTCACTTATAAGTAGGAGCTAAACACTGGGTACACATGAACATAAAGATGGAAACAATAGACACTGTGGAGAGAGAGGGAGCAAGGAGGGAAGGGCTGAAAAACTACCTATTGGATATTACTACTCACCACCTGGGTGACAGAATCATTTGTACCCCAAACCTCAGTATCATGCAGTATACTCATATAACAAACCTGCCCATGTCCTCCCTGAATGCAAAGTAAAAGCTGAAATTAAAAAAACAAAAAAAAAGTTAAAAACAAAAATAGTCTTGTCCGTGCCTTAATGAATTATGGGAATGAGCTGTAATACAGTGAAAATGTTTCCAACAGGGTTATTGGTGGCCTGTGACCGCCAGTACCTCAGTTTCCCCATACACAGAATAGTGACAGTCATGCCTGCATTCTATACTCCTCAATGTGACAATGAGCTACAAATGAGGTAGGCAATGTTAAAGGGTTTCCACTGCCACATGTCTCACCAATATTATGTCACTCTCACAAATAGGACATGTTGATCCTGGGAGGGTAACACAGAGAACTTCTTAGGTCCCGCTCTGAAGTGGCTGCATCAGATATTCTCCTTGTTGACTAGAAACAGAAGGCGCTGGTGTCTGGGGATGGAAGGATTTGGGACATGCAGGGAAGCCCACTGGAAAGAGCTTCAAGGAGCTATGCATTTCGGGTCAGCTTTGCTCGCTTCCCCTGTGATGGGGCCAGTAACACACCCTGGGCCCACAAAATCAACAAAGTAAACTACGTAGTGTGGAGATTCTATTAGGAAGACACTAGAAAAGGAGACGGGAAAGCCAACCTTTGCCCATAGCTCTGTTCTCCTCCCTTCTGGCCTTACCCCCACCTTACTCCTCTGGTTCCCAAATGCCCCAAGAGTTTCCCTTCTTTTCAAGCCAGGATTCCTTGACCGACTGAAGAACACATCCAAGGTCACAACAGGGGCCTGGTAGGACGGTGAGCTGGAGTCCTGCCTGCAGTTGCACTTGCGTTCGTGACTGCAAAGGCTCAGGTGCACAGCAGGCTGAAGAGCTCCTTCCCAGAGGGAATGTCGCGAATTTGTGCCGATGGCTTCCCCATTATTGTCCCCTTGGTAGGAAAGATGTGATGAGGTTTTAAGTGCTTTGTCCTGGTGCAGTGACAAGTCTGTTTTGTTGACTGAGGACAGTTTCCCCGATGCTAAGTTAAAATCAAGAACCCACATTTCGTAAGAAAGCACCTCACCTACTACCTACATAAATGTTGTTTTAACGTCTGGTTAATAGGGAATAGTTTAATCAGCTACAAGCCCAGCTCTGACAGACAGAGAGGGAGCCACCCACCGTCCTCTGATCTGCCACAGCAGATCCCCCCAGTGGCCACGGCATGTGTTCTCACTCCGTCAAGCACTTGCAATGTGCACTGAGTTTTCTTAGAGGCGCTTCTCACTCTCCAGTGTCATGTGAACTTCCTGAGAGCAGGAGCCATGTGTCTGCTTAAGTCTCTGTTCCTAACTCCCAGCACAGCAGCTGGAGCATAGTGGGGACCAAGGACTTATTTTCTGACTTAAAATCCATTGACTAGAATAGTGACTGTTAAAGAGAATTTCAAAAATGCTTGAAAATATATGCTAAAGACTTACACTTGAAATAAATTACATAAAACATAAATAACCGATCTACGAGACCAAGTGCCCTAAGGAAGTACAATTTGCCCAACTTATGAGACTATCTCATGTGGTTTGAAATTATTCTTCCTTTAATATTTCATGGCTGTGCCCATTTGAGGTGCCAAGCCCTGAATGGATAGATATCTCACAAACAGATAACAAACCACTCTGAAATTCCCAAAACAGGTGCTGAAACAGATATGCTGTAAGGAGGAGTAATGCTCATGGGAAAAGCATCATTTCTACCAATCTTTTTGAAGGCAGGCATAAGTGCCCCTTTCACTGGATTTTCAGCGGTCTGAATAAAATGCACGATGAAAAGGCTTGTAAAACATCAGGTCAAGGTTTTGCTAAGTACTTACTATCAATCAATGGGCCAGTCACTCAGCCCACATTAATCAATTGCCTAATGTGGATAAAGCATCAGGTGGCAGGCAAGAGGAGGTCACTGTGGTATGAGGCATAGTTTACCACTATTTGCATGTAACAACTATAAATAATTGAAGTCAGAATATAATTAGGTGCTGAATTCTGCAACATAGATTAAAGAGATGTAGAGAATTTGAAGGGAGGAAGGGTCAAGGAGGGGCTTCATCTGCATAAAGCTGAAACTGAGTCTTGAAGAAGGAGTCGGGCTTGAAGAGGAAGAGGGGAGATGAACAAGCGCCCTGGGCCAGTGAGGGCAAGGGGGGGGGGGGGAAGACGGGGGGGGGGGGGGAGGACACTGGCCAGAGTGCTGGGCCACAGGGAGGAGGAACTTGAGAGAGTCAAGAAGAATCCATGTTCAATGTTTCTCAGAAAGAATCATGATGGGTACATTGATGAATTTAAAAACTGGCATACTGATAAACTAGAAATAAAGTTGGAGATTATATATATATATATATGAAATAAGATTTTATATACATGAAATAAGATTACAGGCTGGGCCCAGTGGCTCATGCCTATAATCCCAGCACTTTGGGAGGCCAAGGCGGGTAAAACACCTGAGGTCAGGAGTTCAAGACAGCCTGGCCAACATGGAGAAATCCTGTCTCTACTAAAAATACAAAAATTAGCTGGGCGTGGTGGCAGGTGCCTGTAATCCCAGCTACTCAGGAGGCCAAGGCAGGAGAATCACTTGAACCCGGGAGGTGGAGGCCGCAGTGAGCCGAGATCACATCATTGCACTGCAGCCTGGGTGACCAGAAGGAAACTCCCTCTCAGAAAATAAATAAATAAATAAATAAGATTATATATATGTATATGTATGTATCTATATATACACCCTCTCTGCCAGACTTTATGGAGAGAAATTCCCTAACGAAAGTGGTGCCAAAAGAAATCTAAATGTGGAAACAGAGGCCAGGACACAGGAAGGAGAATATTAGTCCTATTTCCATCTGATTTTAGAGTGAGTTCTCATAGTTTAAACTGCAGTAAGCCACCTCCATTCTTCCCTGGGAGTTTCCTCACTGGAGCTGGCAGATGCTTCTCTTCTCTGCTCTTTCGTGGACATCAGCCCTAATAGGTTCACTCAGAACCCCTGCTTGGAAGAGAATGAGGGCCGATCATTCCAGGAGGGTTTGCTGTCCCAGGCACTGCTGGTGGTACTACAGCGCTTTCCACTAAGCCTGTGTTTGGTGGGTTAACTCAGGGAAGAGTCATCTGGAAATAACCTAGGAAGTGATGAACTTGAGCTACCTGAATAGCACTTTGCTGGTTAGAATTCCCAGGAACCGTAGAGGAAAATAGCAAAACAAGGCCATGCAACTTATTTGTGCTAAAACTTAGATATCTACATAGACTGAGTGCAGTTATATTAATCAAAATCATGCACTCCACTGCGGCAAGCTCCAAGCAGTGTTTTTGGAGAGAAATTATGAGAAAAAGTTATGACTCTGCCCATGACTCTTCTGTCACTCATTCATTTGCTCTCAGTAGCCTTGGCCTGAAGGACAAGGCCAGTCTCACTCACTTAACAACTGGAGCACCTACTGTGTGCCAATCCTGCACTGGCCAAAATGTAGAGGCGTGGGGAGAAAAGTGACAATAACCAGTGCTCCTATGTGGCAGGCACTGCACTGGAGATCTTCAGGTTGGGTGTTTGTTTGTTTGTTTGTTTTCTTTTTTTTAAATTAATGTATTAATTTTTGAGATGGAGTTTTGCTCTTGTTCTCCAGGCTGGAGTGCAATGGCGTGATCTTGGCTCACTGCAACATCTGCCTCCTGAGTTCAAGCGATTCTCTTGCCTCAGCCTCCGGAGTAGCTGGGATTATAGGCACAAACCACCATGCCCGGCTGATTTTTGTATTTTTAGTAGAGACGGGATTTCACCATGTTGGCCAGGCTGGTCTCAAACTCCTGATCTCAAGTGATCTGCCCTCTTCAGTCTCCCAAAGTGCTCGGATTACAGGCATGAGCCACCCTGCCTGGCCTCTGGTTGGGTTTTTAACATTCATCTTTACTCATTTAATCCTGATTTATTCTTCAAGAAATAGTAAATAGCAAGTATGTTGGCCTTCCTGTGATGAGAGCCCATGAGAATTTTGACTACATGAGTAGTCAGACACCCCACAGGAGAGTGATCAAGAATCATTATTTTTCTCTGCTCACAAGGGGAAAGGAGGCAGCAATTCCTCTCCCCTCCTGCAATGGTCTCCTTCAAAACATAGTCCTTATTCCAACCCTTTGGTATGTAAAGACACCCTTCTGGGGGCCTGAGGACCCCTGGGCTGCTGTGCTTCATACCTTCTGAAATGTGAATACTTAAAGAGATAGTTCAGTGTCCTGGCACCTGGGAGCTCAACTTGGGGACTGAGTTAAGGCTTTAACCATTGGGCTCTCCTGGGCCATAAAAACAAAACAAAACAAAAGCAGAGTCATGAAATGGCTGCAGCCCTCATTCATGTGGGAACCAGGAGAATTAGTCTCATGTAGAGACTCTCAAAAATCTCCAGAGGCCAGGGAGAAATGTATGGAAGTGTTGTTTGCGCACCTGTATGTAAATGATTTCGCTATTCCTAGCACCTCTGTGAGGAAGGTCTTACTGTGCCCCAGCACTGGTGTTGCCTCCTCTGAAGAATATTCCCTAACACGGTTTCCTGCTAGGAACACAGACGCATGAAATACACTTTTAGTCGTCACAGTTCAGCTCCAACAGATCAGAGAGGAAGAGACCAAGAACCTGTGACTCTCCTGAAATGGCACAGCTAAAGAATGACAGAGCTGGGACCAGACTCCAAACCTGCTGACTTTATGCTTAGAGCCATCTCCTTAACACTGAACATCTCCAGTACCCCTGCGGGTGTGTGTAAACAACTGTCACGCAAACAGATCGGACAGTTGGTTTTTGCATGTGTTTGGAGGTGGGGCGGTGTGTATTTAACTCTTTTAAAGCTCATTGTGTTTATCAGTAATTACTGATATGAAAACAAATAACTGAGAAAACACAAATAATAATTCAAATGCCTTAGTCTTCAAAATGGAATTATATCTGATCTTTCTCCACTTCCTTTCTGTGCTCACAGAGTTGGACACTTGCAAAACCAATTTTGGCCCCACACACAAACTGGCCTTGCACAGGCAAATATTAGATGCTAATTGGTAAGCTTCTCTAACATAGAAAAGACTTAAAAAGCAATATGTACAAATATTGTAAGTGTCTCCTAAGATGTAAGTACCATGTGAAGATAATTTGCGATCACGATTACTATTTGTGTATTGGAGAAAACGCTCAGCCTACTACCTCAGTTCGGAATAGTGTGTCCTCTATATACATAAGGAATATCTTAAAGATGGTAGAGTGGAAGTGATTTGTTAGTATCAGGATTTAAAGCACTCCCTACCCAATCAATTAACACACTAGTATTTTAATGAAATAATGGCTTAGCCAAAAGCTATGACTAATCAGCTTACTCTATGGACATAACTGAAGCAACTGCTATGAGCTAATGATATAGTTTGGATGTTGTTCCTGCCCAAATCTCACGTCAACATATGATCTCCAATGTTGGAGGTGAAGCCTGGTAGGAGGTGATCGAACCATGGCAGGGAATTTGCCACGTGGTGCTGTCCTCACCACAGCAAGTGACTTCTGGCAAGGTCTGGTCATTTAAAAGTGTGTGGCACCTCCCCCTCCACTTCTCTCTCTTGCTTTCACTCCTGCCATGTGACATGCCTGCTCCCCTTTTGCCTTCTGCCATGATTGGAAGCTTCCTGAGGTCTCCCCAGAAGCAGGTGTCACTATGCTTCCTGTACAGCCTGTATAACCATGAGCTAATTAAACCTATTTTCCCAATAAATTACCCAGTCTCAGGTTTTTCTTATAGCCACACAAGAGTGGACTAATACGCCAAAGTCCTGACCTACCCATGAGCCAAGTACTAAAGACACAGCTATGAATAAAACTCAAAGCCTGCCCGCAACAGACTTAACCACGCAACTGGGGAGATTCGTCAATAAAGCGCTTACGTATTCAACAGTGCGGCAGGTGCTACAAGAAGATAAACATGAGCAGATCCCTGGAGACGATGGCTGAGGGATAGGAGTGATAGGACCTCGGGGTTAGCTACTGGATTTGGGAAATGAGAAAAGGAGACACAGAAACTTTGTTTGCATTGGGGAGCAGGGTGGTTGGTGCTGTTTTATACTAAAAGGAAGTGGTCTTTCTGTGTCTCTATTCCATGTAACTGGTGGTAGGAGAAGTGGGACAAGGTGGGTTTCCAGGAGCTGTTTACATCATACTACGAAGGCAGCTTTCACTCTGCCTGTCCTTACACCTGGCCCTGAAGCAGGCCCACATAACTGCCTGCCCTGCCAGTGTCAGCTGATCAAGGCCCCAAATAACCCAGAAGCTAGCAGAGTCTCCCTCTTTTTTACCAGAAAGGTGGGATCATGTCTGGTTTCTACAGAACACTCTTAGCAAATAACTAATGGTTCCAGCAACAGACGTTTAGACACTGTCACATTATAGCTATCAGTGCTGGGAAGACACTGGCTCAGGACAGCCTGTAGACTTGCATGGATGATCACAATGACCTGAGTGCACAACGTAAAGCAGCGCTGAGCTACAGAAGATCCTTGACCTCTCTCTTGCCTCAAATGATAAATGAAGGGACAATAGACTTACCACCTATCTCTAAAGAAAATAAAATGTTCGACCTTAACAATAGCAACAAAAGGAGACAATGTCAGTAGACAAGAAAAGAATGGGAACGAAAATTCCTCAGATGTCTAATATGTGCCGGTGGCTGTGTTCATGGTGTAGATTTCATCTTCCAAATAAACCAGCTGTTACTCCCACATTTTACATATAGGAAAACTAAGGCTCAGAGAAATAAATTAGTTATCCATACATCATACAATTCAATTCAAGGATTCATACAATTCAAGGATTCAAAATCCCACTTTGTCTGTTCTAAAGTCTTTAATTTTCCCCCACAGTATCATAGGTCTTTAAGAATAAATACAGTAAGCAAAGCTTGCAGGCTTGGAATTGGTTTGGGCAAGTTTCTGCCTGTGTAGGGGAAGTCATTGGTGCTTTATTTGATAGATTCCTGGCTGTGCGAGGCTTATAGGGTCAGTACTGAGGGCTGATGTAGAACTGCCCAAATCCCAGCCTTCCTACTACTGGAAAAATAATCCTTCTGAAAGCAAGATGGGGCCGGGCGCGGTGGCTCACGCCTGTAATCCCAGCCCTTTGGGAGGCCGAGATGGGCGGATCATGAGGTCAGGAGATCGAGACCACCCTGGCTAACACAGTGAAACCCAGTCTCTACTAAAAATACAAAAAAATTAGCCAGGCGTAGTGGCAGGCGCCTGTAGTCCCAGCTACCCGGGAGGCTGAGGCAGGAGAATGGCGTGAACCCGGGAGGCGGAGCTTACAGTGAGCCGAGATCATGCCACTGCACTCCAGCCTGGGCGACAGAGTGAGACTCCGCCTCAAAAAAAAAAAAAGAAAAGAAAAGAAAGTAAGATGGAGTCATTCTTATGGCTTCTTTGCTTGAAAATGCAGAAGGAGTAGGGAAAAGTTAGGCTATCATCACGTGCATCCCTAGAGCACCTATACTGTTCTCACGTTTCATATCCACACTTCTGACACAAAGTGGTCACTAGAATGGCTTTGCTTAGATTATTTCAGTTATGTATAATGTATGTGTCATAATTTGTGGACAAAAATATATTTGCAACGTGTGGTAGATTGAAAAGTGGCAGCAGTTATTCCTCTTTCTGTACCCACGCCTTGTGCAATGTGACTTTCTGAGGATTACATCAGAAGGTGGCATTGATTTTCCAATCCACTGAGTCTGGGATGCCCTTGTGACTTATTTTGCCAGTTAGAATGTGACCGAAGAGAGGATGGTGTGACAGTGCCTAGCCAAGGCCTCAGGAACCTTGCATATTTCCACTTTCTTCCGAGTCCCTGGAGAAACACTCTCCTGGAAGAACAGAGCTGACCACAGACACATGAGGAAGCCTGGCTGAGACCAGGAGAGCTGCTCAGCTGAGCTCAGCCCCCAAATTGCCAGCCCATTGGATCGGGAGCTAAGCAAATTGCTGGATTTTGAAGTAGGTGTTTGGATGGATTTCTAGGTGGCAAAAGCTGACCAATACATACATCCAAACTAATTGTCGTCTTTCGTCCCCCTCACAGTTAAACTTATTGCTTAGGGATATTTGAACAAGGATAAGAGAAAGTAAAAAACAAAACTGAGGCCGGGCATGGTGGCTCACGCCTGTAATCCCAGCACTTTGGGAAGCTGAGGCAGGCAGATCACGAGGTCAGGAGATCGAGATCATCCTGGCTAACACAGTGAAACCCCGTCTCTACTAAAAATTAAAAAAATTAGCCGGGTGTGGTGGCAGGTGCCTGTAGTCCCAGCTACTCAGGAGGCTGAGGCAGGAGGATGGTGTGAACCCAGGAGGCAGAGCTTGCAGTGAGCGGAAATTGCTCCACTGCCCTCCAGCCTGGGCGACAGAGCAAGACTCTGTCTCAAAAAAATAATAATAATAAAATAAAATAAAAGCGACACTGAGCCTTCCCTGAAGTAGATAACATCTAGTTAAAAATAATACACTCCCAATAAATAATGAATTAGGCAAGACAGTAGATAATTATGTGATACACTGTGTGTCCTGACAAGCCCAGAGAAGGCAGAGATAAGTAGACAGGATGAGTCAACTGCCTTTCTTACCTACAAGTTTTTCCATTTCTGCCAACTTGGACCATCCCAGCAGCTAACTTTCCCTTTGGGGAAAACTTGGCCAATAATTACATCACTGGTCATGATCAACTCAGTGATATTCAGTGCCCGGTGATAGCTCTTGAGTTTCATTTGCTTATGTCTGGCAAGAATAGATACACTCAAATTACCTAGGCTAATAAATATTAATATGGAGAAATTTTAATCCATTATTTATTTCTCATCATCTGCATAATATCCTCTCAGGTAATGCTAATAAAGGCTTTACAAGATTTGAAATTCAACAACAGCTCCAAACAGAAATGCAGTGAAAACAGGATGGAGTCTGACTGGAGGAGAAACACTGATCCTTTTTTTTTAAGAAAAACTTCAAAAAATGTTTTATGATGTGTGACTCAGGCATCTGAGTCTCAGAAATCCATCCCCTTCCATAATGTGGAAATCCTGAGACAGCAGCATGTCATCTTCTTCTGTGAGATGTTCCTTCTTACTTACTCCCTGAAAGCAGAGTTGTGGTAAAGGTACCCCCAAACTGATAGAACATTCATACCCCCAAACTGATAGAACATACCCCCAAACTGATAGAACATTCCGGGAGCGCACAACTAGGAAAGTAATATAAGCCAACAATCTAGGAACCATTAAGCCAGAATGCATTTATCATCTATGGACCCTGGCAGATCTGTGGTGGTTTTGTTCTAGAGTAAACTCACAGAGAAGGCCAAGGAGCTTGTGTGAAACACCAATGTGTCCATAGTTCCTGAAACAGTACCAGGCACACACTAGGCACCCAGTGAACACGTGTTCAATAACAGCACCGCAAAGACCACCACACTCTCTGCAGCCACTATGTTGCTACTTATTTCTCCCTGTGAGCTGGTAGGAGTCCAGAATACTTAGAAGTGGAATCTCAATTGCCTAACTAGATGACACATTATTTTAACAATTGTTCCTGTCCAAATTCACCTATAAAAATCCCCTGACACATATTTCTGTTTGGTCCTAGTATATAAGGGTATTTAGTGTACGGAAAAGATAGTTTTCTAAGGAATGGGTTCAAAAAAGATGGGTTATTAATAAATACTCTTATAAACTAGCTAGCATTGTCAAAGAAAAATGGAATTCTCTCTCTACCTCATTTCTTACATAAAAATAAAGTATTGAAGGATCAAATATAAAAATGTAAAATAAACGCAGAATACAAAAATTGATGATTTATTTATAAACTTGGTTATTTAATTAAATCTGAACTATATGATCCAGTTTTTTCTCATAACAAAAAGTCAGAAAACATTTTCAGGAAGAATAATACATTTTAGCATGAAAAAACTGTAAATGTCTTTACAGAAAACTACAATAAATAAGATTCAAATGCAAAAACCAATCTGTGAGAAAATTTATATTTTACATTTTCTAACTTATTGTCTATTGTAATATGTTTTTATATATCACTTATGAAATAAAAGATGAGGCCAGGTGCAGTGGCTCATACCTGTGATCCCAGCACTTTGGAAGGTCGAGGCAGGGGGATCACCTGAAGCCAAGAGTTCCAGACCATCCTGGGCAACATAGATAGACCCTGTCTCTACGAAAATAAAAAATAAAAAATAAATTAACTGGTCATGGTGGTGTGC
This sequence comes from Piliocolobus tephrosceles, assembly GCF_002776525.5. NCBI lineage: Eukaryota > Metazoa > Chordata > Mammalia > Primates > Cercopithecidae > Piliocolobus > Piliocolobus tephrosceles. Next base: position 141,826,070 of record NC_045441.1, on the reverse strand, counting down.
ACTTGTAGTCCCAGCTATGCAGGAGGTTGAGGCGGGAAGATCAGCTGAGCCCAGGAGTTTGAGGCTGCAGTGAGCCACGATCGTACCACTGCTCTCAAGCCTGGGTGACGGAGTGGGACCCTGTCTGAATAAATAAATAAATAGAAGATGAAGTTGCAACATGGAAAGTGGGCAAAGGGCCAATTTATCACAGAATTACCCACGATTAATAGACACATTTCATTTAGTATTGTCAAGGTTGAAAATTACAGTAACAAAACTCTATCAGGTTTGCAAATATTTTAAGAACTGACAAAATTTAGAATTGGCAAAGATATAGAGATGAACACACACCTACACTGGTTTGGGGAGCATTACAGATAATCTTTCTAAGTTATTCAATGGCTAAGAACATTTTATTGCCATGCAGTGGTTCATACAAACACGTGTACCACCCACCTCCTGCACATACACACCGGCATACATATTTCAAACCTCTCAAAGGCAAGCATTTATTATCAGAGGTCCATAAAGAGGGAAAAAAATATCTAAGGGCCTCACAATTTGCCTGGAACCCATTGCTCAAAGCCGTGCAGCTATTTTACATCTTGCAAACAGAGCTGGCTTTTTTCCTTCATCCCCTTCTTACAGGTTGTGCCCTAAGATCCAGAAGGAATAAGCAAGTAGCCCATTGGTGTTGCACTAATGTGTCCCCTCTCCCCTTAACTACACAAAATTTCAGCCTGTGTTTTGAAATGACCATTAGTAAAGACTCAGTGAATTTTTGACCTTTATTGCATTTCATGTAAGACAATGGGATGTTCTATTTTTCCCAGTGACCTCTCATTTATACCTTTACATAGATGTTAACAAAGGCACTTAGGCCTAGAGGGATATCTGGGAGGATGCTGACCAAAATGCTAACAAGAGTTTCTTCTTTGTGGTAGAATTTTGGTAATTTTAAATTTATTCTTTATATAATTTCTATTTTATTTCTATTTTTATTTTATATGAGATGGAGTCTTGCTTTTTACCTCCTTCTACCCTTGTTCAAATATCCCAAAGCAACAAGTTTAACTCTGAGGGGGACAGAAGAGAGGATGGTGTGACAGGGCCTAGCCAAGTCCTCAGGAACTTTGCATATTTCCACTTTCTTTCGAGTCCCTGGAACAACAACCTCCTGGCAGAAGAGAGCTGACCACAGACACATGAGGAAGCTCGGCTGAGACCAGGAGAGCTGCTCAGCTGAGCTCAGCCCCCAAATTGCCACCCTATCAGATCAGGAGCTAAACAAATTGCTGGTTTTTGAAGTAAGTATTTGGGTGGATTGCTAGGTGGCAAAAGCTGACCAACATGTATGTCAAACTAATTATCTAGAGTGCAGTGGTGTGATCTCAGCTCACTGCAACCTCCAACTACCAGGTTCAAATGATTCTCCTGCCTCAGCCTCCTGAGTAGCTCAGAATACAGGCATGTGCCACCATGCCCGACTAAGTTTTGTATTTTTAGTAGAGACGGAGTTTCACCATGTTGGCTAGGCTGGTCTTGAACTCCTGACCTCAAGTGATCCACCCTCTTTGGCCTCCCAAAGTGCTGGGATTACAGACATGAGCCACCGCACCCAGCACTTTTATTTTTGAATACACATGTATTTTAGTTTCTTAAGACTGCTATCACAAGATGCCACAAAGTGGATGGCTTAAAACCACAGAAATTCACTCACAGGTTTGAAGGGCAGGAGTCTGAAATCAAGGTGTTGGTAGGCAATGCTCCCTTTGAGACTATGAAATCCCCTCTTGCCTCTTCCTGGCCTCTGGTGATAGCTGTCATTGCTGGCATCCTTGTAGCTGCTCCACTCCAATCTATGCCTCTGCTGTTACATGGCTTTCTCTCTATGTGTCTGTATGTCTTTCTGTAAGCATCCTAGTCATTTTGTATTAGGGGCCCAATCTACTCCTATATGACCTCATCTTAGCTAATTATATCTGAAAGCACACTATATCCAAATGAAGTCACATTCTGAGGACTTCAACAAATATTTTGGGGGCACGCAATTCAACCCATGACATGTAGTGTTCTCCTAATCAGAAAATAATATTTCCCAAACCATCTGCCTGGGATACTAAAAATGAAAGCGTTGAAGAGAATAACAAAAGAAAAAAAGAAGAGCTATCAGAATTCCTCTTCACATTGTGCAAGACCTTCTGCGATTATCTAGGAAAGAAAGTGACTTAGAGTTCCAGGTCCGATAATTTTCAAAACTATGCTGAGTAAGTAGGGAATAATAAGCTAGGTTAAACAAAGTAAGGCATCTGGCGAGTAAGAAGGAAAAGCAAAGCATGTAAATAGGTGAGACACTGATTTTATGTCTGCATTAGTCCATTCTCACGCTGCTAATAAAGACATACGCCAAGCTGGGTAATTTGTAAAGGAATGAGGTTGGATTGACTCAGTTCAGCATGGCTGGGGAGGCCTCAGGAAACTTAGGATCATGGTTGAAGGGGAAGCAAATATGTCCTTCTTTACATGGTGGCAGTAAGGAGAAGTGACAAGCAAAAGAGGAGAAAGCCCCTTATAAAACCATCAAATCTCATGAGAACTCGCTCGCTTTCATGAGAACAGCATGGGGGAATCCAACCCCATGACTCCAGTTATCTCCACCTGCTCCCTCCCACGACACCTGGGGATTATGGGAACTACAATTCAAGATAAATTTGGGTGGGGACATAATCAAACCATATCAATTTCTGATCATGATCAGAAGATATCATTTTCTCAAGACTGAGTTTCCAGCAAGTGCTGCAGGACTCATGGAGCAGGTCCTTTCAGTTGAGAAACCTGGGCCCAAAGATCAAATCCTTGGAGTTTAATTGCTTTGTCTGTGGTCAACTGTATCTGATAAGACTCTTCCCAGTGTGGCTGTAAAGTCTTCAGCAACGTGCAGTCAGATGGTGGTAGCTCATGCAGCGGGGTCTGTGGACTATGGATCTCCTTGCTCTAAGACTAGGGCTACAATAATTTAGCCATTTCAGCTGATTAGAAACCTGAAGGTGCAACAGAAGAGGAACACCTAGTAACTAAATCACAAAGCGATAGCCCACATTGTCCCAAGAGGAAGAATGTATAACCAGGAGAACCAAAGAAAGAATCTTGGGCCAGGTAAATCGGGATTCTTTGAATAACAGGCCAGAGGATGTCATATCCTCCTTCAATGTTCCCCAGAGGACTCTGGTTGATATAGACTATGCAGCTTTTAATTCAAAGGTGGAGATTTTAAAGTATCTTAAAAAGAGTTCCTACAGCATGATTTTTCCTGTCACTGGAGAGAAAAGATGGAATACCCGTATTGGAAATACAGTCTAGAAAAATATTTTGCTACTGTTACAGTATTTCCTTCTCCAAGAAAGACTTCTGACCACTAAGAAACAGGCATACAATAGTCAATACATAGTCAAAATTCATGGCTGAAGCAGCGGAATGTAATTCATCTGCGGTTATTTAAATGTGACTTGAGAAAATGGTTTTCATCTTTGTCCCACTTTTACAATTTTGCCAGGTTGCAAGTTTGACAGATGAGACAAATGCCAGAAAAAACCTTAGAATTTGAGTGAAGTTTCCTTACCAAAGACTGAGCAGCTCTGGATAGTGTATCACAGTGATCCAGGCAAAATCAGGCAAAATATTTAGCTAATTTATAAGTATGTAGACGCTGGGAATAAAGACAATGAATAAAGACAACTGGGAACATTGTCAAACCTTTATCACCTGCACCATGATCATCTCAGATCATATCTAATTAACAAAGGCTTGGAAACCCAAACACAAAAGTCTATTTGTAATTATTGTACCAGTCTATGGAGCAATATTGAATTAGTCTTTGTACTTGAATCTGTGCCTTTAAACTATAAAAATATGTTTAAAATAAAAGTATATATTTTAAACATATTTATATGAACACATTTTATTTCTATCATGTAAAACAAAAAAGATCAAACTCTTCCTTTAATTTGTCAGTTTTTTCCCCCATTTAATCTTAAATTTGGTAAAACAGAAAAGGGTTATCCCAATAGCTAACCACAATTTGAATGTAAGGTGAACTCTAATTATTTTAATTGTCCTTCTATTATAAACTAAAAACACAGATTTTTGTGTTACTTAATGCACATTCCAGCAAATACAAAGACAGTTTTAAAAATTTAAAAATCACTTTTTCATTACTCTGAATTTAGGACTTGAATTTGGAAAAGGCAAAATTAAGAACTGACAGGGGAACAAGTCATGAACATAAGTTATATTTTTTCTGAAATTAAAAAATAGATATAGGAAAAGTAAAGAAACAGAAAATATGATTATTTTAACCTTTTAAAAATTAAGCAACTTTTTTTGATCCTTCCAAAAAATATTATTTCACATAACCTTACTGGTCTAGATATCTAGAGGTTGTTTTAGTGTTGTCAGCAGATAAAAGTACCACATATTTTAAAATGTGTGGGTTGTAGCTAAAGCTGTGCTTAGAAAGAAATGTATAGCTTTACACGTTAAAAATAAAAATAGAGTGGGCACAGTGGCTCAGGCCTGTAATCCCAGTGCTATGGAGGCCAAGGCAGGTGGATCGCTTGAGCCCTGGAGTTCAAGACCAGCCTGGGCAATGTGGCAAAACCCCGTCTCTACAAAAAATACAAAAATTAACCAGGTGTAGTGGCACATTCCTGTAGTCCCAGATACTCAGGAGACTGAGGTGGGAGGATCAATTGAGCCTGGAAGGTTGAGGCTGCAGTGAGTTGTGATCACACCACCGCACTCCAGCCTGGGTGACAGAGAAAAACACTGTCTCAAAACCAAACAATTAAAGGAAAGTGAATGAGATAATCACTCAACAACAACATTGAAGCTGAGAGCCAAATCAGAAATGCAATCCCATTCACAATTGCCACATAAAGAATAAAATTTCTAGGAATACAGCTAACCAGGGAGGTGAAAGATTTCTACACTGAGAATTGTAAAACACTGCTCAAAGAAATCAGAGATGACACAAACAAATCGAAAATATTCCATCCTTATGGGTAGGAAGAATCAATATTGTTATAATGGCCATACTGCCCAAAGGAATTTACATATTCAATGCTATTCCCATTAAACAAACAATGACATTCTTCACAGAGCTAGAAAAAACTATTTTAAAATTCATGTGGAGCCAAAGAAAGAGCCCAAATAGCCAAGGCAATCTTAAGCAAAAAGAACAAAGCTGGAGGCATCATGTTACCCAATTTCAAACTATACTGCAAGGCTACCGTGGCCAAAGCAGTATGGTACTGGTGCAAAAATAGACACATAAACCAATGGAATAGAATAGAGAACCCAGAAATAAGACCACACACCTACCACTACCAGGTCTTCGACAAACCTGACAAAAACAAGCAAAGCAGACAGGATTCCTTATTCCGTAAACGGTGCTGGGTTGACTGGCTAGTCATATGCAGAAAATTGAAACTGGATCCTTTCCTTACACTGTATACAAAAGTTTACTCAAGATGGATTAAAGACTTGAATGTAAAACTCAAAACTATAAAAGCCCTGGAAGGCAACACAGGAATAGCATTCAGGACATAGGCACAGGCAAAGATTTCATGACAAAGATGCCAAAAGCAATTGCAACAAAAGCAAAAGTTGACAAATTAGATCTAATTAAACTAGCGAGTTTCTGCACAGCAACAGAAACTATCAACAGAGTAAACAGACAACCTATAGAATGGGAGGAAATATTTGCAAACTATAAGTCTGACAAAAGTCCAGCATATATGAAGAACTTAAACAAATTTACAAGAAAAAACAAACAAACCCATTAAAAAGTGGACCAAGGGCCAGGCGTGGTGGCTCATGTCTGTAATCCCAGCACTCTGGGAGGCCGAGGCAGGCAGATTACGAGGTCAGGAGATCGAGACCATCCTGGATACATGGTGAAACCCCGTCTCTACTAAAAATACAAACAATTAGCCTGGCGTGGGGGTGGGCGCCTGTAGTCCCAGCTACTCTGGAGGCTGAGGCAGGAGAATGGCATGAACCCGGGAGGCGGAGCGTGCAGTGAGACAAGATTGCATCACTGCACTCCAGCCTGGGCAACAGAGAGAGACTCCATCACAAAAAAAAAAAAAAAAAAAAAAAAAAAAAAGTGGACTAAGGATGAACCCTTTCCAAATTAAGACTACATGCAACCAACAAGCATATATATATATTTTAAAAAGTGCTCAACATCACTGATGTTTAGAGAAATACAAATCAAAACCACAATGAGATACCATCTCACACCAGTCAGAATGACTGTTATTAAAATATCAAAAAACAGCAGATGCTAGCAAGATGTGGAGAAAAGGAAAAACTTATGTACTGTTGGTGGGAGTGTAAATTAGTTCAACCATTGTGAAAAACACTGTGGCAATTTCTCAAAGAGCTGAAAAACAGGACTACCATTCAACCCAGCTATCCCATTACTGGGTATACACCCAAAGGAATACTAATCATTCTACCATAGAGACACATGCACACAAATGTTCATTGTAGCACTATTCACAATAGCAAAGATATGGAATCAACCTAAATGCCCATCAATGGCAGACTGAATAAAGAAAATGTGGTACATATACACTATGGAATACTATGCAGCCATAAAAAAGAGCAAGATCATGTCCTTTGCAGGAACATGGATGGAGCTGGAAGCCATTATCCTCAACAAACTAGCACAGGAATAGAAAACCAAACACCACATGTTCTCACTTATAAGTAGGAGCTTAATAATGAGAATACATGGTCACAAAGAGGGGAACAATATACACTGGAGTGTACTTGAGGGTAGAATGTAGGAGGAGGAAGAGGGTCAGAAAAAAACAAATAATGGGTACTAGGCTTAGCACCTGGGTGACAAAATAATCTATACAAAAAACGCCCATAACACGAGTTTACCTGTATAAGGCTACACATGTACCCCTGAACCTAAAATAAGGTTTAAAAAAAATGTTTTTAAATAAAACATAAATAAAATGCTATTATTAAATTTAAAAACTTAAATATTTTTGAAGTAGAATGATAGAATATAGATAAGAAAAAGTAGAAAAATAGAAATAAAGGATACAATAAAAATATCAACAAAGCCAAAAGCTGTTTCTATTAAAATAGTAATAAAACATGGAAATCTGGTGAGACAGAAAGAGGAAGAGGATGGTGAGGAGCGGTAGGCAGGCACATGAAAAATAACATAGGAATGAATACGTATCGATGAGTGATTCCTCAGAAATTTTAAAGATACTAAGAGAATACTCTAACAATGTTAGCTAATAACTTGAAATTTAAATGTGGAAAAATTCCTCAAAAATATAACTTACCAATGCAAACAGGAGGAAAATTGGAAAGCCTGAATAGTATGATAGCCACCAGGGAAATGGAATTGGTGGGTAACTATGTTCCCCTAAAAAGTCACACGTGTTTTTATCAGTACCTTCCTCCAACTTTTAAGAAATGTGTCTTCCTGACCCTGTTAGTACTCTACAAGAGAATAGAAAAAGTACTTCTACCCTATTCTATGAGACCACGGAAACTCTGGAACCATAGCCAAATAAAGGCAATATGAAAAAAAAAAAAAAAATGAGGCCGATCCTTTTCTTTTTCATAATCTTAAATGACAAATGCTTTATTTCCTTTTTGCAAAATAAAATCCAGTGATGTGTTACAAAAAAATATAGTTTATTTGCTTTAATTTCAATTAATAAATTTAAATCCAATTAATAAATTATATTAATTTTTGGGAAAAATCCTGCTTGGTCATGATGGATTATTCTAACAATGCCAAAAAGGTTAAATATTTGGCACCCATTCATAATTTCAAAAAGTCTTCTCATAAGGGAAATCAAAAGGAACAATATTAACTGTACAAGTAGTATCTACCAAAACACCACATCAGAAATCATAATGATGAAATGTTAGTGGAACGATCTTGCCTTGTTCCTAACTGAAAAAGAAAAAGTGTTTCTAGTACGTTTTCTATTAAATATTAAAAGAAGATTCTAGATAGTGAGATAAGACCAGAAAATAATTAATGGTAATAAAAATGATAAGATTTGAAAAAGAATAATACTGACATAATTATAATTGTCTTAATTTAAAACCACAAAGAATCTACAGTCAAACTTTATAGATAATCAAAAAGTTAGCAAGTTAGCTTCTAAGAGATCAATATAAAATTATTTACATGCATAATTTTTTTTTTCAATCTGGGTGCTGCTTAAGTGGGTGTGTTCACTTTGTGAAAATTCACCAAACCATACACTTATAAATTGTTGTCTTTTTTTATTTTATTTTATTTTATTTTTTTATTTTTATTTTTTATTTTTTGAGACGGAGTCTCGCTCTGTCGCCCGGGCTGGAGTGCAGTGGCCGGATCTCAGCTCACTGCAAGCTCCGCCTCCCGGGTTCCCGCCATTCTCCTGCCTCAGCCTCCCGAGTAGCTGGGACTACAGGCGCCCGCCACCTCGCCTGGCTAGTTTTTGTATTTTTAGTAGAGACGGGGTTTCACCGTGTTAGCCAGGATGGTCTCGATCTGACCTCGTGATCCGCCCGTCTCGGCCTCCCAAAGTGCTGAGATTACAGGCTTGAGCCACCGTGCCCGGCCAATTGTTGTCTTTTTTGTATTTAGGTTTATAGTTCCACAAAATTTTCTTAATTAATTAACTCTCCCCAGACGTCATGATTAATGGTGGAAGTCAGCCAATGATTAGAGGAAGATCCCTGCCAATAACACTTCCATTATTATTTTCTTGGAGGACCTACTGGTAAGTATTAGAAGAATCCAAAATGCTCTTATAACGAGGCAAAGAGAATCAACAAACTTCTACAGCTTGTAACAACAGAGTTTAGCAAGTTTATTAGATAAAAGTGGCAGATTTAAAAACAACAACTTACCTACGCAGCAACGTGGCAGGAATGGCAATTTGTGTGGTAGCACTGCAGTGCTATAGCCAGCAGCTGCCCAGCCAGGAACTGCACATTCTTTGTAACATGGGTCCCATTACAGGCAATGAAATGTGAGCAGAAACATGTATTTAGTTTCGTGATCAACATGATTAAGAAGTAGGGGTGCCTTTTCCACTCTTTCCCTTCTTTGGTGATCTTAGAAGCCACCTGTTGAAGACAAAAGAGCCACAGACCTAAGCCACCCATGTATTTGGCCACACGGACAAATACTGCCGATGGATTGTTGTGGGAGTTGCCAGTATCTTGGAGATGAGGGTGTGTGCAGGGAGTTGGGTGGGAAGTGCTCACAGGAACACCTGCACAGGAAGCAGGACAGAGCCGAACTTAATTGTAGCTGTTTCAGAGTCCTCAGTTGAACCCACGGGGATGTCTGGAGCTGAGGTGAGCCTCCAGAGCTTTCCTAAATGGAGATAAGAATGGGGTCAGGCCTTTGTTCCTCCAAGTCACCAGTCATTGGGTTTGGGTTACCTCCAGCCAGTGGTAACTGTTTGGACGAACCGAGGCAAGATGGTGCACTTCCGGGTTCTTCTTCACCACCAACTCTTCCCGCGCGCGCGAAAATGCAGCCGGCGCCCAGGGAGGGTGCAGACCAACTGGGCATGCGCCAGGTGACGTCATCCAAAGAGACCAAGATTTACCTGGTCGCACCTGCGGAACGCCCCTGACACGCCCATGCCCCACCTATTGCCCTCCCACTCCTAGAAAAGCCGCTCTCCGCCATTGAGCCACGCGGCCTTCTTGCAGCCCCACTCCTGTCGTGATGTCGGGACTGTGGGAAGTCCGTCCCAGAGCCCCACGGGGGGACTCTGCTGGCCTCCTTCCCCGGAGGCCGACAGACTTCTCCCGCACACCTTAGGTTACCAAAATAAAC
>NC_045441.1:141563626-141816189 GCF_002776525.5 Piliocolobus tephrosceles | reverse complement strand
GTTTTGCTGTTACACTTGCCTACCCGCTGGTTCTTAAAACAAGACAGTAACCTTCTCTGTCCAAGGGCAACTCCTGGGGAAGAGTTGGCTGTGAAATGTCCCCGGGTGATATGGTTTGACTCTGTGTCCCCACCCAAATCTCATCTTGAATTGTACTCCCATAATCGTACTCCCAGGGCCCCACGTGTTGTGGGAGGGACCTTGTGGGAGGTAGTAGAATCATTGGGCTCTTTCCCCAATACTGTTCTCTTGGTAGTGAGTAGGTCTCAAATAATCTGTACAACTAACCCCCATGACACGAGTTCACTTGTATAACAAAACTGCACATGGACCCCTGAACCTAAAATAAAAGTTTTTTTTAATTTTAAAAAGTAAAAAATAAAAAATGCTATTATTCAATTTAAAAACTTGTTTTTCAAGTTCTGATGGTTTCATCACGGGTTTCCACTTTTGCATCTTCCTCGTTCTCTGTTTGTCTGTTGCCATCCATGTAAGATGGGACTTGCCTTCTGCCAGGATTGTGAGGCTTCCCCAGCCACATGGAACTGTAAGTCCAATTAAACCTCTTTCTTTTGTAAATTGCCCTGTCGAGGGTATGTCTTTATCAGCAGCGTGAAAACGGACTAATATACCAGGCAACAGCTCAGGCATCTGGCAGACAGAGTGCCTTGTTTTGAAAGAGTGATGGGAATCTGGGAAGCTCGCCATAGGTTAATCATAGCCAGTAATTAAAGGGTTTTCTTTCTGCTTTGAAGCACCTTTGTACACGTCTCTGCTTTGTGCTGGAGCTGAAATTCTGGAAACCACATTTTCTCTTTGCCAATTGATGTCTTGTCAGGCTCTACCAATAAGGGTCACTAGAGACAGATTGGGGGACTGGAGGAGGAAGAAAGGCATCGTCTTGCCTGTCTACTTCCCGTTGGTTTCCTCTCCCTGTCAGGATCACTGCACCATGCTCCTTCTCCCTGTCGACAGTTGAGTTCAGTTGCTCTGACATCAGCCTTGTGGCATCCCAGGACACCAGCAGGACAGGACCCCTACTCAGAGACCTGGTTCTCAGCCCACGGAATACCTCCTCTGAGCTCAGAGCCCCCAGCTACAAACAAGCAGTGTCCCTTTCCAGAATTCTTGCTCTCCTACTGTAACAAATATTTGTATGCTGCAATAAGCTTATGACAGTCTTATCGCTAATTTTCTGTATAATTAATGTTCATCTATTAAAATTACTTTTTTTTTTTGAGATAGGGTCTCACTCTGTCACCAGGCTGGAGTGCAGTGGTGCAATCTCAGCTCACTGCAATCTCTACCTCCTGGGTTCAGGGGATTCTTTTGCCTCAGCCTCCCGAGTAGCTGGGACTAAAGGTGCACACCACCACGTCTGGCTAATTTTTGGTTTTTTTTGTGTGTGTGTATAGTAGAGACAGGGTTTCACCATGTCGGCCAGGATGGTCCCAATCTCCTGACCTCGTGATTCACTCCGCCTCCGCCTCCCAAAGTGCTGGGGTTACAGGCGTGAGCCACTGCGCCTGGCCTAACATTACTTTTTATAAAACCACTTTGCAAAATGTGCAATACACTGTGTTAATAACCTAATCTATACTTAAGGCCCCCAGTTGTCATGTTGTTTAGGTTCTGAAATGATTCCTTGTTGGGAGTTATCAGGTAACTTAGTGCCCTCTTCCTTTGCCTGGATTAGAATGTAACAGGCACGTGAAGCTGAAGTGGATGACGTGCGCATGTTCTGAGATGTCATGGAGATAGTTACAAGGGTAACTTACAATGCTTATGATAATAATAACATGAGCTTAGAATTTTTTAAATGCCAGGTTCTCATTAAAAAGTAGATTATATTTTAATAACTGCAGGCAATTACAGTTTGGCTCACATGTCAATTCAAATCTAAAGAAGCAATTTAAATATCTATAGAAAATACATGTGGAAAACCCGTTCTTTTGGTGGCATGGATCATTTATGCAATCTATCTAGATAATAGACAATAAATATCTATTAAGAGCCTTCTACGTACCAGAATGACATTTTAATAGAAGTTTTCAGAGAATTATTCTCCCGTTTTTTTCTAACCACTTTATTGAGATATAATGAAGTACAAAGAGCTGTATATATTTAATGTGTATAATCTCAATGAGGTGTACACACCTGTGAAACTGCCACCACCATCAAAGCCATAATCATTCACCTCTCAAAGTTTTCTCCTCCTTCCTTTATTTTTATTATTGAGGTTTTCGTGGTAAGAACGAAACGTAAGATCTACCCTCTTAGCAAATTTTAGGTACACAATGCAGCATTGTTAGCTATAGGCACGTGGTGTACAGTAGATTTTCAGACCTTATTGATGTTGCGTAACTAAAACTTTGCACCTTGTAAGCATCATCTCCCTGTTTGCCCTTCTCCCCAGGCCCTGGTAACCACTATTCGAGTCTTCACTTCTGTGAGGTTGACGATTTTAGATTCCACGTGTAAGTGAAAGCATACAGCACTTGCTTTCTGTTCAATCTTTTCTTAAACATAGGACCTCTTGTGATAAACATAAAATTCCCACTTCCATCTCCTCTCCAGGATCTTATTATAGTCTCTGTCTCTTGCGAATAGCTAATCTCAAGCCACGTACTGGCCGGGCGCGGTGGCTCACGCCTGTAATCCCAGCACCGTGGGAGGCCAATGCAGGCAAATCCCTTGAGATCAGGAGTTTGAGACCAGCCTGACCAACATGGTGAAACCCTATCTCTACAAAAAATTCAAAAATTAGCGAGGCGTGCTGCTGTGTGCCTGTAATTCCAGCTACTCAGGAGGCTGAGGCAGGAGAATCCCTTGAACCTGGCAGGGAAGAGGTTGCAGTGAGCCAAGATCGAGCTACTGCACTCCAACCTGGACGACAAAGTGAGACTCCATCTCAAAAAAGAAATAAAAAGTCATGGACACTTGGTCATTTAAAAACAATGGTTGTGTGGTTCACTGAATAAAAGAATCACTTAGCTATCTTCACAATATGTACCACTTAAGCTTACAAATAAATCCCAGTGGATTCCATTCAAACATTAAAAGCTGATGAAATCGTAATATTATTATGTGATATCTGACTCTGGGGACTTAGCATTTGATGGACGAATGCTTTACATCAACTCTACTATTTAATCCTAACAACAACCCTGCAAGATCATTGTTGTTATTCCCATATTCACAGATAAGAAAATTGAGACTAACAGACAGGGTAGTAATTTGTTCAAAATCAAATAATGAGGCTGGTCATTTGCCTTCTATGTCCAGGCAGGGGTGGCGGTGGCAGAGTTCCCCACACATAGTAACGGGAACAGCACATATGGACACTCAAAGCCAGAATGTCCAAGAAAATAGTTCCTACTGGTTGATCCCTGCATTTCTACCCCACAACTTCTGCTTCCTACACCACCTCAGTTACTATGGGAAGTGGACACTCTCTTCTACACATAACCTAATTGGATAGTTCACATCACATTTATGACTATCCAATGCTGTACAATCTTTGAGGTTCAAATGACTCTTGGGCTGGCAAGACAATAGAATAATCCAAATATATGAATTAAATCTAAACAAATAATCTGTGAATTAGAGTGAGAAAATCATTTTAGGCAAAGGTTAGGGCCGGGCGCAGTGGCTCACGCCTGTAATCCCAGCACTTTGAGAGGCCGAGGTGGACGGATCACCTGAGGTCAGGAGTTCTAGACCAGCCTGAGCAACATGGTGAAATCTCATATCTACTAAAAATACAAAAGTAGCCAGGCGTGGTGGCACATACCCGTAATCCCAGCTACTTGGAAGGCTGAGGCAGGAGAATTGCTTGAACCCGGGAGGTAGAGGTTGTAGTGAGCAGAGATCATGCCATTGCACTGCAGCCTGGGCAATAAGAACTAAACTCTGTCTCAAACAAACAAACAAACAAACAAATAAAAAAGGTTAGGTTCTTCATGAAGGCACCAAGCAGATGAGAGGAGATTCATACAGCATATTATATATTTTGTATACATATGTGTATCCGTAACTGTATGCATAGCTGCATATTGATTATACAATTATGTTGTCATTGATTATTCGACTACCAAGGTTTGCCTATGTGATAAAGATGTCTGAAGTTACTTTAGTGGAAGAACAGATTTTAATAAATAATTTGTATTAAAGTAATACTTGAACAAATATTTAAAAACATGTAACACAAGTATTAAAAGTACTATAACAGTCTCTTTCCAGGAGATAACCGTTTCTACCTCTTTGAAGCTTTAATTCTTCTGACTGTTATTTCTGCATTGTTAAATAATATGTCGTCACCCTATTTCTTGAATTCTTTTATTCTTTTATTGAATTTTATCTGTCAGAGCTCAGGCTTCAGCACTCTTATCGTGATTTCCACCTTCTGTTCATTGTAAGTTGTTACACTTACATCACTGTCTTTTACTTCCTCGAATTGGTCCCATTTGAAACTTAAGGATGTTATTTTAAGTCTTTGTCAGCCTTCATAAGTATCTTTTGAACCCACACTCTTAGAGAGTGTATTTGTACCTCTCTATTCTCAAATTCATGTACTCTATATTTTATCATCAATGTTAATAATATTTACACTCTTTTTAGTATCTGTCATGAAGCCTTCTAGGCTTTGTTTAGAACTTGAAAATTTGAAAAACCAACAATGTAATCACTTCCTTTCTAGAATTCCTTTCTAGAATGTCACTTCCTTTCTAGAATTCTAGAATCTAGAATGTCATGATTCTTAGGACTTAAGATCATTATCTGTAGGCTTGTGGTGAAACAGTCTTCATTTTTCTATTTCCAGAGTCAATGGAAGGGTCCCATCCTGTGCTTTAGTTTTCTTGATATCTGGACTGTAATTTCCTTATACTGTTTTTTTCCTAGAGTTTCGAATGGACTTTATTTGGGGATGGAGGAGAGCTGAAACTTATGTCATTTTCACGATATTCCTTATTCTTGTTCTGTACACTGTCTGCATCCCACTCCACTCTCCTGAGATAGACATTGTCTTTGAAGCTCACTGACTTCCTGCTCTAATTTGGACACAAGGTTTGCATACCCCGCTACAAAACAGTCACCCTAGGATGGTTTTTCAGTAAACTCAGGTTAGTTTCTCTGTTTCTGATACCCACATCTTCCCTTTCCTTCACTTTCAGGGGTATTTTGCTAGAGTATAAATTCAAGAGACTTCATCAAGAAGGCTTTAGAAGGTACAATTTTTTTCTCTTTTGGCTGAAAGTGACTTGATTTTGTTCTTAGGCATGATTGAGAGTCTTTCTGGTTACAGATTCTAAGTTCAGAATAATTTTCCTAAAAGGTTCTGAGGGCACTTCACTGTTTTCTTGCTGATGGGATGTCTGACACCAGCTAAAGCTTCAGTTCTTTGTAGGTTACCTGTTTTACTAGTTCTCTCAAAGCTTTTTATGATCTTCTCCTTAACCCGACATTCTAACATTTCCTAAATGCATATCCAGCTACGGTTATCTTTGCATTCATCCCTCCTGAGACTTGAAGGCTTCTTTCAGTTTGAAGACTCAATTATCACTTGGGGCTGGATAATTTTCTGTAGTATTTATTTGATTATTAGCTGTTTGTATTCCTGTTGGTCTCTCTTTCTGAAAGTTGTATTAATTAAATGTTAGACCTTTTGGATTAAAATTCTGGCCCCCTTGTCTTTGTTCAAGTTTTCCCACTCTATTTTTGTGTTCTAAATTCTAGATGATTTCCTCAGCCTTCCCTCTGAACCCTTACACTGAATTATTAATTAACATTCTCCTCCAAAATATAATCTGATTTTATCTTCCAAGAACTAATTCTTGCTTTCTAATTGTGTCTTTTTGACACTATGTTTTGTTTGGTTTTGTAAACTGGTGTTTCTACATTTTCTTATGGAATATGCTAAGTTCTTCTTTTATTTCCCTGATTGTCTGTTTCTGCTGGTTGCTCTAGTTACCCCCATCTTTCTTTTTCATGCTACAGGATTTCTTCAAATATCTAGTTATTCTGTTTTGCCCTCTTCCTTTGTAGAATGAGGCATATTGATGGTCCAAACCAAGGTGTGCCGAGCTCGTGAAGAAATTGCTAAGTGCAGAAGCAGCAGGATAGAGAGGTGAGAACCGTCGATGACAGTCCGGCATGTGGCCACACGTTTTATGGGAAGGCACATCTTAGCCCACTTCTGATGAGAGACCAGCAGCCTGATCTGCATGGACCTATCAGCACGAAATTCTTGAGAGGCCCCAAGGCTGCAGTGACATCAACTGAGTTTAAGTGAGTCTAAACGCCATCACTTCGTCTCCTGAATCCCTTTTGTAGCTATGATTTCTTCCTTTCCTGCACACTTCAAAAGAATCATCTTCTCTCCATGAGGATGAGGATCTTGTTATACTAACCTTTAGCACCCCTCCCCCAGTATAGTGCTTTGCATAGAGGGGGTTCTCAGTAAATAGATGTTGGGTGAAAAAAATGAATGACTAAACAATAAGGCAGGACCAGGAGGAATTCCATGTTTACTAGTTATTTTTCTGAGATAAATAATTTTTTATTCATTATTGCTCTTGAGAATCATAGCTCAAATGAACATAAAATTACACATTTTAATTAAGGAGAATGCAGAGGAATTAATGGTTGGAGACATTACTGTTGTTGGAAGATAGCCTCTTCAAAGGAAACAGAAAAAATTAAAGTAACTGCCATAAGCCTTCCTGGTTTTTTATTTTTTTATTTTATTTTATTTTATTTTTTTTTGAGACAGAGTCTCTCTCTGTCACCCAGGCTGGAGTGCAGTGGCCGGATCTCAGCTCACTGCAAGCTCCACCTCTCGGGTTCACGCCATTCTCCTGCCTCAGCCTCCCGAGTAGCTGGGACCACAGGCGCCCACCACCTCGCCCGGCTAGTTTTTTGTATTTTTAGTAGAGATGGGGTTTCACCGTGTTAGCCAGGATGGTCTCGATCTCCTGACCTCGTGATCCGCCTGCCTCGGCCTCCCAAAGTGCTGGGATTACAGGCTTGATATTTTTTATTTTAGTTTTTTGAGATGGTGTCTTGCTCTGTTGCCCAGGCTGGAGTGCAGTGGCATGATCTTGGCTCACTGCAACCTCTGCCTCCTGGGTTCAAGCAACTCTCTTGCCTGAACCTCCTGTGTAGCTGGGACTACAGTTGCCTGCCACCATGCCTGGCTAATTATTGTATTTTTTGGTAAAGACAGGGTTTCACTGTGTTGCCCAGACTGGTCTCAAACTCCCGAGCTCAAGGGTTCTGCCTGCCCCGGCCTCCCAAAGTGCTGGGATTACTGGTATAAGCCACGACATCCAGCCATTCCTGGTTATTTATTTAAATAAAAAACTGAACTCTCTTTAGATTCCTCATTCAATGACTAAATTTAGTAAAGGCAGAAGATAAGAAGGTCTCAATGAATGACTACAATTTTACTTTGTTTAAAACAATAGAAAGTCTGAAAACAAAATGTAAATACTGTGACAGTCAACCTATTGAGACTCAGCTATCAAGTGCTGTTTAAGTTTGGGGAATGTGAAGAATAAATTCAGAAAAAAATAGTGCATTTAAAATATTACACCTTTGTGGTAATCTCGTTTTCAAAACCCATTCTGTTGGATCACTTTAAAAGCAGGGGAGTAAACGAGACTGAGAATTCAAAGTGAAGAAAGGAAAGCTTTTGTTGAGCTGTCTGTGTTTAAAGTCCTCGCTGTGTTGGTGGCAGGACAAGACACTGAGCCTCTGCTGCCTGAGTACGCTGGAGCTCCAGGGCCCAGTGACTGGGAAGAAAGTGGCTGGAAGGAGCTCAGACACTCAGACATCACACAGCTCCCATACTCATTCCTGGCTGTGCTGCTTCTCCACTCCTCGTGTGCTCCCAGTGCCGTGACTCTCATCAGCAGAGGCAGGCTCCGGGGCAGCCTTCGAGGAGCACTTTCAAAGCCATTCCTGTCTATTGTCTGCTTTTTAAACAGTAGGACCTGGGGTGGGGTGGAATCCAACCCTTCCCACACACCCCAAGATTCTGCTGAGTGGAATCACAAAGTTCCCTAAATCATGCTTGAAAAAGCACAGCAAGGGGATGAGTTTTGCCTCTCTATTCCAAAGAGAAGGGAGCATCTGGAGAGGAGGCTGAGGTGGGTGGATCACTTGACGTCAGGAGTTCGAGACCAACCTGGCCAACATGGTGAAACCCCGTCTCTACTAAAAATACAAAAATTAGCTGGGTGTGGTGGTAGGTGCCTGTAATCCCAGCTAATAGGGAGTCTGAGGCAGGAGAATCGATGGAACCAGGAGGTGGGGGTTCCAGTGAGCCCACTGCACTCCAGCCTGGGAGACAGAGCAAGACTCCAGCTGGAAAAAAAAAAAAGAGGAAGACTGCAGTGAAGACGTTCAATTAGCAGCAGTGCTGAAAGCAATGCAAGCCCATAGGCACCCAAGCTCTGTGGGGAGTTTGGACGTCAGGCCATGGACGCAAGGATGGCCCAGAGAGTGACCGAGCTCCCGGCTTCTCGCTGGCCGGCTTCCCCATTCGTTCCGTCTGTGGATCCCACAGCCAAGACCCCTAATCTGTAGAGAGATGAATGCCTCCACAGTTAGTTTATCAGGGGCTGGCTGACTCTGATGAGCGTGATGGTGACTGGAATCTCATAGGTGCCCTGAGACCCTGGTTCCTGACTGTAGCCCTGCTGGTCTGATGCCACCAGATCATCCTTGTTCTTGGAAGCACAGGTAATAAAATTTCTATCACAGAAGGTTTTTTTTTCCCCCTGGTCTTAAAGCACTGTCTCTAGGAGATTCCCTCAATTGCACACCCTCAGCTATGACAGATGACTTCTGAATTGACAACCATCCTAGGAAGTCTATGTTTCTCAGTTGGTTATTTACTCAAAAACAGAACTTGGCCAGGCATGGTGGCTTACGCCTGTAATCCTACCACTTTGGGAGCCCAAGGTGGGCAGATCATTTGAGGTCAGGAGTTCGAAACCAGCCTGACCAACATGGTGTACTCTACTACACTACAAAACTACCAAAAAAATTACTCTGCTAAAACTACAAAAAAAAAAAAAAAAAAAAAATGCTGTGCGTGGTGGCAGGCGCCTGTAATCCCAGATACTCGGTGGCTGAGGCAGGGGAATCGCTTGAACCTGGGAGGTGGAGGTTGCAGTGAGCTGAGATCACACCACTGTACTCCAGTCTGAGCAACAGAACAAGACTCTGACAAAAAAAAAAGAAAGAAAGAAAGAAAGAAAGAAAAAGAGCAAGAGAGAGAGACCTTGGAGAGGAAGAAGTGCCCAATCTCAGGATTCACAGGTGGGTACGGATGGGAGTTATGTGGTTAGAAAGGTATTGTGTTGGTCAGGGTTCTCTAGACCAACAGGACTAACGGGATAGATGTATATATGAAAGGGAGTGTATTAAAGAGTATTGACTCACATGATCACAATGTGAAGTCCCACAATAGGCCTTCTGCAAGCTGAGAAGCAAGGAAGCCAGTCCAAGTCCCAAAACCTCAAAAGTAGGGAAGCTGACAGTGCAGCCTTCGGTCTGTGGCCGAAAGCCTGAGAGCCCCTGGTAAACCACTGCTGTTTGTCCAAAAGTCCAGAAGCTGAAGAGCTTGGAGTCCAATGTTGGAGGGCAGGAAGCATCCAGCACGGGAGAAAGATGAAGTCCGGAAGACTCAGCAAGTCTAGTCCTTCTGTGTTCCTCTGCCTGCTTTTATCCTAGCCATGTTGGCAGCTACTTAGATTGTGCCCCCTGTCTCAGATTGAGGATGGATTTGCCTCTGGGTCCACTGACTCAAATGTTAATCTCCTTTGGCAACATCCTCACAGACACACCCAGGAACAATACTTTGCATCCTTTAGTCCAATCAAGTTAACACTCAATAACTCAATATTAACCATCACAAGTATGGAGCACAAAATTAACAGGAAGGAAGCAAGCCTGGGTCAGGAATTGCAAGGGAAACCAGTGAGAGCTGGGGGGACAAGGATGGGAGTATTGAACAAACAGGTCTTAACCTACCAGTTTTGGGACCACATCAGGTACCCCAACAATCTCTAAATCACGTCTACATAGCCATTATGGTTACAGGACATCAGAAAAGGTAATGACTCCAAATGGGACCATTTCTTCCTGCCAGGTAATGGCAGAAATCACTTATAATTGGGAGTCACAGTCTCTCTCTCCTTTCTGCAGCTCTCTGACCATAGTTAAGTAAGGCCACTTAATCACTCCGTGGTACAGTTTTATCAAACCTTTATCTCACATGGTGATTGTGAGAATCAAATAAGATAATATATAATAAGGCACCTTACATACATACAAGTGTAAACATTTGCTGTGCAAAACTTCATCTGCAATGGCCTTTTATTGCTTTTGTCATCTGGCACCGTCTCTCTGTGGGGGGCTACTCTTGCATGGTTCTGTTGGACCATCAACAAGTGATCCACCTACTGCGTCCTGATGACAGAGTCAGTGATGGTATTTTGTCCCCCCGTCTACAGGGATTGGCCTACAGGATGGACATGCACCAAACCGAGCCAAACATGATCCTTAAATGAGATTAAGTAGAGAGTTGGGATGGTTAATTTTATGTGTCAACTCTGACTAGGACATGGAGTCCCCACATGCTTGGTCAAATATTATTCTAGGTGTGTCTGTGAGGATAATTCTGAGTGATATCAGCATTTGAAGCGATGGATTGAGTAAAGCAGGCAGCCCTTCCTGATGCAGGTGGACCTCATCCAATCAGTTGGAGGCCTGAATAGAACCGAAATGCCAGCCTTCTGCAGAGGAACAGGAATGCCTCCTGCCTGACTGTCTGAGCTGCGACATCAGTATTTTCTTGCTTTTGGACTTGAACTGAACCTTGACTCTTGGGTGTCTAGCCTGCTGGCTTTCAGATTAGAACTTAGACCACAGGCTCTCCTGGTTCTATGGCCTTTGGACTCAGACCGGGATGACATCATCGGTTCTCCTGGGTCCTCATCTGTCCAATTGCAGGTCTTGGGACATCTTACCCTCCAAAATCTGTGAGCAAATTCCTTATAATAAATATCTTAGCATATAGACTAGATGACATATAGATTTGTGTGTATATACATACATAAACAGAACATATATATACACACACGTGTGTGTGTATATAACCAGAACACACATATATATATACACACAGAATAGATAATAGATGATAGATAGATAGATAGATAGATAGATATAGATAGATAGATAGATAGATAGATAGATAGATAGATAGATGATAGATAGGTAGATAGCTAGCTAGATAGCTAGACAGATAGATAGGTTCTGTTTCCCCAGGAAACCCTAACTCATACAAGTCTCTTTTTACAACAGGTGGGAGACACCCAGCAACTCATATTGTCAGGTATAACCAGAACCATCTCTTCTGAAACCCCCAGAGAGGCAAGCTTGTCTTTGCTCACTCTTCTCTGAATCATCACCAACTCCATCTCCATGAGGCTCCCATGGCCTTGAGAAAACTCTGTGGCCCAGGCTGGCTGGCTCTTCTGGGGAGAAACTGGCCTCCTCATCTTCCTCAGCCATTCCAGGTATGTCCTACCCCGGGACCCTTGAGCTGGCGACTCCCTCAGCCTAAGATGCTCTACCAGAGATGTCCGTGTGGCTTTCTTGCCCCTTCTTCAAGTGCTTGCTGAAATAACAGCTTCTGGTGATATCTTCCCCAGTGCCCAAGTCCAGATTGAAACCTCCCTTGATCCCCATGCAGGAGCTTCTGATTACCCATTCCCTACCCTGTGTCATTTACCACCTTCTAACATATGACATTTTATATGTGTGTGCGTATATATATATAACCTATGTATGCACACATATATATGCACAAATACGTACACCGCTCTGCATACATTATATGTATAATCCTTTTATGTTTATTGCTTATTGCCTGTGTCTCCTGGTAGAACATAAGACCGCTAGAGGCAGGCATATTTTGGCTTGTTTTTTACTGCTCCATCCCAGCCCTAATTCTGTGCCTAACGCAGAGTAAGCATCCAATCAATATTTCCTGGCCAAATAATCAAATGTACCTTTAGGTATTTAACCATCTATGTAATTAAATGACACTTCTTAATGTGTATTTCTTCCTTATGAAGCTGCAACATCCCTGTTTCCCATTTTTTTAATTAATAGCTCCGAAGAAATGAATGAAATGTTAACACCGGTACAGTTTCTGACTCTTGTGACTGCCGAGGCAACTGATCAGAGGCTATTGTAAACATTTCGAAATTTAAGCTCCTTCCCACCGGTCAATCATTCTGTTACCCATTCACTAATTCTATCTTCATTCATTCCGTCAGAAAGCATTTGCATCCCTACTATGTGCTAGGGCTGCACACAGCATGATTCTTTTATAGCAATTACATGTAACATGGTGTCAAACTGGTGAAACCCTCAAGCTTTATATTAAACCATTTATTGAAAAAGTTAAGAAATAATAAAATTATAGTATTAATTCTCCTCTTCGTTCATTCTTTTGCAACCATCTTTGGGAAATGATACATTTTTAAATCCTTCACAGACTCTCTGGCTCAACCATCTGTGCAGAGCCTGGAGTTCAGGAATATTTTCCCAGCTCAATCTCCGGTTCATTGTCCTGTTCAGACAAGTCAACTTGCAGGGCTTCCAATTCCCCAGTATCTGTTTCCCACACACCATTTCCCAGTAAGATGTCTTTAAAAAGTAGACATACTTGGAGGTCTTTGAAAGAACAGTCGAGGTGGATTTATGGCTGGCTGTCAGATGCAGATGCTGAGGGTGAATGGAGGAAGGAGGACGCTCAGGTTTCTGGCTTAAGCAGTGGGGGCTGGAGGTTCTGTTTACTAAGATGGAGAAGACTGAGGAGGAGCAGGATTCTGGTGGGTTTTACCAGAGAAGCAATAAACACACTTTTTTTTTTTTTTTTTTTTTTTTTCCGAGAGGGAGTCTTGCTCTGTCACCCAGGCTGGAGTGCAGTGGCAGGATCTCAGCTCACTGCAACCAACCTCCACCTCCCAGGTTCAAGTGACTCTCCTGCTTCAGTCTCCCAAGTAGCTGGGATTACAGGTACCTGCCACCGTGCCTGGCTAATTTTTGTATTTTTAGTAGAGATGGGGTTTCACCATGTTGGCCAGGCTGGTCTTGAACTCCTGACCTCAAATGATCCACCTGCCTTGGCCTCCCAAAGTGCTGGAATTACAGGTGTGAGCCACTGTGCCTGGCCCCCAAAACACACTTCTAATTCAATGTATACTCCAATTACTTTACCAAATAGGCAGCACATTCTCAGTATAAGACACCTGCATTCGTGCTTCTTCACTGGATAAATATTTTCCCCCAGATATTGGATGGAAATTGCCTTCACATAACCAAAAATCCCATAGGGGAAAGAGAAGTGTGTTGGAGGGGGTGGTGTTGATGAGGTCAACTCTGCTCAGTATTTGATATCTGTTTTTATTTCCCCAGTGGTACAAAAAAGGGATAACAAGCAACACTCGTACCACCAGAATGTTAATTTGTTTTTTTTGATGGGGACTCGCTGTATTGCCCAGGCTGGAGTGCAGTGGCACAGTCTCCTCTCACTGCATCCTCTACCTCTCAGGCTCAAGTGATACCCCCACCTCAGCCTCCCAAGTAGCTGGGACTACAGGTGTGCACCACCATGCCAGGCTAATTTTTGTATTTTTTGGTAGAGATGGGGTTTTGTCATGTTGCCTGGGCTGGTCTCGAACTCTTGAGCTCAGGAGATCCACCTGCCTCAGCCTCCCAGAGTGCTGGAATTACAGGAGTAAGCCACCACACTTGGCCAGAATGTGAATTTCTGTGTGATGTGGGCAAGGCTGAAGAAGGGCCGGAGAGCCCAAGACAGCATAAAAAGCCCCAGTAGAAATGAAAATAGATAAGAAAATGCTATTGCAGCAAAGACTTGGAATCAACCCAAATGTCCATCAGTGACAGACTGGATTAAGAAAATGTGGCACATATACACCATGGAATACTATGCAGCCATAAAAAAGGATGAGTTTGCGTCCTTTGTAGGGACATGGATGCAGCTGGAAACCATCATTCTTAGCAAACTATCACAAGAAGAGAAAACCAAACACCGCATGTTCTCACTCATAGGTGGGAACTGAACAATGAGCTCACTTGGACTCGGGAAGGGGAACATCACACACTGGGGCCTATCATGGGGAGGGGGGAGGGGGGAGGGATTGCATTGGGGAGTTATACCTGATATAAATGATGAATTGATGGGTGCTGACGAGTTGATGGGTGCAGCACACCAACATGGCACATGTATACATATGTAACAAACCTGCACGTTATGCACATGTACCCTAGAACTTAAAGTATAATAATAAAAAAAAAGAAAAAAGAAAATGCTATTGCTTCAGACACCTGGCTAAAGTCCTAAATTAGGTGTCTGCTCAGCCTAGACGTGCAGGAAGACAGACTGTGTGTCAAAGCAACATGAGGGGCCACATGTGCGTGTTGCTTGTGTAGTGTGTATATGATGTGTGCACAGTGTGTGTAGTGTGTGGGTATAGTGTGTTGTGTGTGTGCAGTGTTTGTGAAGTATGTTGTATGTGTAGTATGTTCTGTGTGTAGCACATAGTGGACTGTGTGTGTTTTTAGTGTGTCTACTGTGTTATGTGTGTGGAGTATGTTGTGTATGTACGATGGTCTGTGTGTAGTGTACTGTGTATTGTGTTTGGTGTATATCTAGTGTGTGGTGTGTAGTGCACGTTGTGTGTTGTGTGCAGTGTGTGTGTGTTGTATGTTGTGTGTGTGTGTGAATGAACATGGCGAGGTGGGTGAGCTGAAAGAGGACAGTGGGAGCAGCTGAAATAGGACCTGCTGCTCCACTTTCTGCCCTGATCTGGCCCCATAGCAGCGCAGCTCCCAGGGGGAGGTTCTCCTGGCTCCCGCCCTTGGCAATAGGCTGCGGCCTGCACTCCTGTTGTTGGGGGGAGCGGGTGACAGAGGCTGCAGG
Source organism: Piliocolobus tephrosceles (assembly GCF_002776525.5). NCBI lineage: Eukaryota > Metazoa > Chordata > Mammalia > Primates > Cercopithecidae > Piliocolobus > Piliocolobus tephrosceles. Next base: position 141,801,161 of record NC_045441.1, on the reverse strand, counting down.
CCTTTGTGGGTGCACAGATGGACTCACAGGTGGTAATTAGTACAACACTTTGCAAAACAAGCTTACAAGGAGGCATCGAGCCGAGGCGTGGGCAGTCGGAACAAACCAGTGATGGGAACCTGGAATACCTCCAGCCTCTGTCCCAGGCTCACCAGCTCGCAATGACACCGGGTCTCCACACCCCACCTGGCCTCCAAGGCCCTTGATGTCTGTCCACCCTTCATGCCTCCCTGTCTTAAGTAACACCCTGAGCTCAACTCCTTCTGCAGAACATTTGTGTTCATTCTATTTGGGAATTTCTATTACATTGTTCTCTCCCTGCAATCCTTAATCCTTTCCCTTCCCCCTCAATCACCTTTGTTCAAGGCCAAGCCCAGAGTCACCTTGGTGTGAAATATCTCCCAATTCCCCTGGAAGCCTCCACGCTGCTAGGGCTTTGTGTGCTGGCAACTGTGACCTCTTCCTTTTCGAATTCAGCTCACACCTGCATGCTCCCAACATGTCTGCTGTTAGATTCATGCGTCGGGCTCCATGATTAAACAGTAAATGCTTGAGGAAAGGAGCTAACTCTCAAACTGTTTTCATGGCTCTGTAGCACCTCATAGCCCAGTGCGGAGCCCACAGTTTCTGTGGGGAGCGTGGAGAGGTGTCGAATGCCCGTTAAAGTACATTTCAGCTCTGATGAGCAGGACCAGTTCAATCAGAGAGGAAGGTCATGTCAGGGGCCTTGCTGGGCTTCACTCCCAGGGCTGCCACCCCAATCAGTCTCAAGAGCCCTGGCCTGCAGGTGACCGTCTTCCCAAAGGGGCCTGGGGAGGGTTTCATTCTGGGCTTGTTTCCAGCTCTTGCTGAGAAATGTGCCATGTGAAGGAACGAACGTCTGGAAGGTTCATGTTCTTTGTCTTGAAAAGCTATGTTGAAGGAAACAAAAATATATGGATGGATGAAAGGAGAAATTATGTCCTAGAAGACTGGCAAATGCACACTTCGGTGTGATTTGACAGGCAACCCGAGGCCCCACCTTCAGCAAGCGTCATTTACAGAGGGACTGTCAGGGAAGGAGCTTTAGGAAGAAAAAGAGACACTTCCACTGGGTAACATTCGTGACCAGAAGCAAGGCCAGTGCTGGGAAACTGCAGACGTCCTGGAACCATGAAATGAGCAGCCAGGTCAAACTCTTCCCTGAGGGAGGACATCAGTGGACCCTTTGTGAGGGTTGTTTCAAGGAGACCCCTGGTCTGGGGGTAAGACATTGAACTTGGATTAGTGATTCTGTGGCTGAGACAGGTGCCACAGTGGGTGCCCTGAGCCGCAACAGCCATGGAGACCTGAGGCAGCACCAAGGGGAAGTCTGAGATCAGCAAAACCCCCTCTCCATTTTGGCCCGGGGCTGCCCCGATCCCGGGGGTCCCAGACATACACCCAAGTGCTCCGGGCCTGTGTGAACTCACTGGGGTCCCTCTGGAGGCCTTAAATACTCAAGGGGAACACGACAATCCTGCACCCCTGCCACACACCACTCACGGCTTGCTCTGCTAACAGACATCCCAGCATCAGATGGTACTGCCTTATCTTAACAAGGCTGGGTTTTGGTGGCTGCTGTGATTTAAAAAAAAAAAAAAAAAAAGCACCACATGCAGAAGAGGAAATGAGAGTCCAATTTAACTCCACCGTGCAGCACAGCATTGCAAGGGAAAATAATTATGGCAAGCAGTAATACAACAATACTATTTAGATTTTTAATGTATTCCTCTAACAAGTAAGTACTAAGCTACTAAGGCTTAAGTGTTTGGTAAATTGTTTGGACCGAACTCCTAAATAAACTGTTGGTTATGTATTTTGGCCTAAAAAAAGGGAAGGAAAGGTGCCTTCTCCCCAGAGTTTGGGAAACACTCCCATAACAGTTTGTGGAGAGTGGCCATGATTCACATTCTTTTAGACCAGATGATAGATTGTTTCCAACGGTGCCTCTTCTCAGAAAAGGCTCACTGGAGAAGTGGGTGGTGCCTTGGTCAGGTGATATAGTTTGGATTTGTGTCTCCGCCTAAATCTCATATTGCAATATAATCCCCAGTGTTGGAGGTGGCCCCTGCTGGGAGGTGATTGGATCATGGGGGCAGTTTCTCATGAATGGTTTAATATCATCCCTCTTGGCACCGTCCTCTCCATAGTGGGTGAGTTCTTGTGAGATCTGGTCATTTAAAAGTGTGTGGCAACTCCTCCTCTCCCTCTGGCTCCTGTTCCCAGCCTGCTCCACTTCACCTTCTGCCATGACTGGCAGCTTCCTGAGTGACAGAGTGGGAGCATCACCATCTTGGACAAACACCACCATTTTAAGTTCCCCTTGAATTAAAAAAAACTGCCTAAATCTGCCCCCAAAAGATCAGTCTAATGGCTAATGTCAGCACAACCAGAAACATTCCAACCTTAAGATAAACCCCACTCCAACCAGAAACATGCCAACCTCACAATAAACTTCCTCACATAGAAACATTCCGAGCCTGCGATAAGCTCCCCTCTTCCTAAACCCTTAAATTCCCTTAGACTGCAAGAGAGAATGTTCCTGACTGAAATTGGCCAGAAGCCCCTCTCAGGTTTATTCTCCAAAATAAGCCTGTCTTTGACTGTTCAGATGCTTTTCGTGTTTCTTTCCTCTTACTTTAACTCTTACACTGAGGTCTCCCCAGAAGCAGATGGTGGTGTCATGCTTTTCACACAGCCTGCAGAACTGTGAGTCAATTGAACATCTTTCCTTTATAAATTACCTAGTCTCTGGTGTTTCATTATACCAATGCAAGAATGGCCTAAGACAGCAGGGGCAGTGTGGCTTGACCACAGGTAAAGGAAGGCAAAGTGGTCCCATCCTAAGAGAAGCAAAGGGCATCAGCCACCGACTCCTCAGCCTTCCAGCTGAGGCCCCTATTTCCCCTACAAGTGGGAGCCTCTTTGCCCCTTTCCAGCCCCCACTACCTGAATTCTCTAGCTATATCTTTCTCTGTCCTTGGATTAATTCAATGAATTGCGTACAGGTTGAGCACCCCTAATCCAGAAATCCAAAAATCAAAATGCTCCAAAGTCAAAACTCTTTGAGGACTGACATGATGCCACAATTGGAAAATTCCACATCTGACTTCATGTCATAAGTCTCAGTCAAAATGCAGTCAAAACTTTCTTTCATGCACAAAATTCTAAAAATATTGTCTAAAGTTCCCTTCAGGTGATGTGCTAGAGGTGTATATGAAACATTAATGGATTTTCTGTTTAGACTTGGGTCCCATCCTCAAGATATTTCATTAGGTATGACACAGATGTTCCAAAATCCAAAAAGCGTTTTGGATAAAGGAGTGTCAACATTTTCCTCCATGCTAGATGCGATGAACTGGGCTCTGGGGACACAGGGAACAACTCGGCACATTCACACACAGAGCTGCAGTGAGAAGAGGTGCTGGATCTGTGACAGCAGGAGGGTCACAGGCGATTCTGGCCCTGCCATGGCTCCAGGTTGCGCTCCAAGGTCGCATGGGTGCTTATTTGCATCCGGAATTCCCCAGGCATTATTCTTCTCCAAGTGAGGTCACACACACAGCGGGCTGTGCTTTCTCCTTGCCAGGCCTTCTGTCAGGGCTTCCATGGCAGACGAGCTCCTACTCAGCCATGTGTTCTGTTTCTGTCCTGCATGAAGTCCCCGCCTCAGTAGGACTTCTCTATTCCCTCCCACACTCCAGTTACAGTCCTTGTGGATCCCATCTCCACAGCTTTGCCCATCTGCCCCCATCACCCTCTCTGCACCATCCCAGCTAAGGGCTCTCATCATGGGCAGACCCTGCTCATCCTGGAGGAGCCACGGCTCGACCTTCCCCACGTCCTGAGTTCCCAGACTATGTAGTGGGAGGCGAGGAGGTTCCTGAGCATTTAGTGCAAGACTTGAGCGTCCTCTTACTGTTTCACTGGTACAAATCTCAGCAACCAACATGATTATAATCCCAGTGGTTAATTTAATTTGTAGTTTAAATCCCACAGCAAAAGGCAGATTATGCAGGCGTCTTTCAGATGATGAATAAATATCCAAATTCAATGGAAAGCAAAAAAAAAAAAAAGTCAAGATTATAACAGTTAACATTTAGAATAGTAGTTGATACATAGTAAGGCATATAAAAGTGATTTATGCCAATTAACCTATTTAATCTTGATAATCTTATGGGATATGCACAGATAGGAAAACAATGGCACCAATATGATGAGTTAAGTGGCTAATATCAGACCACTAGAAAGTGGTAGAGTTGGGATGTGAACTCAAGCAGTCTGGCTCCAAAATCTGTATTATTTACTACTATGTTCTACTGCTGTCTTAATTTTTCATCTTGCGTGCAGCCCAAATAAATATATATGAGGTGAATGTTGGTTGCTATAGAGTTCAGCACTAAGTATTATTTATAAATGTAGGAACCTTTTTCCACTAGAATCTCTGGATGTCATGTTCCCTTTCTTTCCCTATTAAAACTCTTTTTAAATAAATTATTCTGTGTTAACATTATTTTTAAAAGGAGGCCAAATGTGCATGTATCTGTGCAATCTGATTTCCAATGAATGTATTTGTTTATTCATCTATTCAGCCATTATTTATTGAACATTTACTACATACCGTTCACTTGGCTGGATACTAGGGATATGAGCAAAGTGCTGTTTTTCTGTTTTTTGTGACTTTTTTTTTAATCTTAAGGATGCCCAATTTAGCCTCAGAGATATTCGCGGTAACCATGTGCTGAGCACTTACTGTATTGAATGTTGTGCATGCATCATCTCATTTAATCCTCATAACAACCCTGTGGGAGAGTTACTATTATTGTGTCAACTTAACAAATGAGAAGACCGAAGATCAGAACAACTAAGGGGCCTGCCCAGTATTGTAGAAATAATAGTTGCAAAGTTGGGATTGGGGCCCACGTGTGACCAACTCCAGCACTCATGACCTTCACCCCTGCTCTGGCTCCTGAGAGATGGCTCCTGTAGAGAGAGATCTGTGACGGTCTGCATCGTGTCTGCAGCACACAGTGGTGCAGAGAAAGTGCTCTGAGGACCTGGAGGATGGAGTGAGGCATTCTGCCATGAAGGCACACAAGTTTCTTTGACTTGCGATCAGTACTCGTGTCTCATTGGTGAAATAACAGTGGTATCGTGGACATTCAAACCCCATTCTTACAGGGTCTCGGTTTGCATATGTGATGCACCTGCCACTGCCAATTCCATCCCTCTGCTCCCAAGTCCAAACCCAGGATGCAAACAGTGGGCACGGAGGACTAACCTTTTAAAAAATATTTCACAAATTGCCGTCTAAATAGGATGGTTCTGCCCGAGCTCTGTGCCACTTTCCTCTATAGGAAAACTAGCTAGTTCTCGAAACAATGCCTTATTAAGTTATAGTCTATGCCATTTCATTAAAAAGAAGTCATATCCTACTCAAAGTCACCTTCTGAACCATCAGGAGCTTGTGGACTGAAACCAAGTGCAGTGGGTGGTCCTCAGCTCAGTCGCAATTTGCATGGATAGGCCAGGGAGGCCACTATGGCTATAGCAGAGCTCCTACACCAGGGCACAGCTGAGGCTGTGGATGCAGTTGCTGCTCAAGAAGCTCAAGTTGGGAGACACTCCTGGAGCAGGAGCACTGAAAGGAAGGTCCAAAGACTTTCTCAGATGACAGGTGTTCTGCAGGTCTGCAATGCCAGCCATCTTTGTGATTCTTCTTCACTAAATCAGAATGGCGGCTTCCTCAGATTCACTGCATGCTTCATCAGAAGGCACTAGAGGGGTTCTCCAGGAAAGAAGTGTTCCCCCCAGAAACACAGGCCCCTGAGTAAGCACTCTGGGGCCGCCCCGTAACACCACCTTAGTAAGATTTGAGGAACTAATAAGCCAAAGGGTGAAATCATATATTGAGTTTACATTTCATATTTCCTAACTTTGCTTTTTTTTTTTTTTTTTTTGCTATTTGAATGCTTCCTTCTGGGGAGTTTTAATGTGACTTTGTTTAACCTTTGACTACTGTTGAGCTCTAAGCATACTGAGAACCAGGATGGCATCTGCCCACTCCTTTCTCTCATTCTAGGAGGATGTGACCTTGTATGATGGGGCTGTGCCAGGGCAGATGATTCATCCACAGAGCTAGTGGACCAGCTACAACTCTCTCCCTCCACCTCCTCCTTGGAGAGGCTCCAAAAAGCTCCCTCCTACCCTGTGAACACCTAGTACACAGGCGGCTGTTCTTTTTCTTCGGATGTTGCATAAACAGCATCTCCCTAACAGGCAAAGCTTCATTAGCAGTGTGTTCCTGTCAGCTGCCTGAAGTGAGAACATAAACACAGTCACCAAAACAAACGCCACCCCACTGGCCTCAGCCCCTGGTCTCTGCAGAGGTGGGCGGAGGAGGCCAAGAACAGACTTAAAAGGAAAGGAATGGTCCTCTGTTTAAAGGCACAGGCCTGCTCTGCATTTGGCATGCAGACCCTGAGGCTGTTCAATTCATTCCTCCCTGTCTTGCTCCCTGGTTCTCGGCTCACACCCTCGGTCAGCACAGAGGCAGCTGCTGCAGGCAGCTCTGCAGAGGGCTCCTGAGGCCATGCCAGGGTCTGAGCAAGCTCGGGAGGGCAGAGACTAGGGGTGCTTGGGTGACCAGCTCTGACCGAGGAGCCATTGAGGCTCCAGTCACAGGTGCGTGAGAAAGGCCACGTTATGGGGTGAATGGCGTTCCCCCAAAAACGCATGTGCTGAAGTCCCAGCCCCTAGCAGCTCAGAATGTGACTGTCTATGGAGATAGGGTCTTTTAAAAAGTAGTTAAATTACAATGAGGCCATAGGGATGGGCCTTCATCCAACCTGACTGGTGTCATTATAGGAAAAGGAGATGAAGACACAGGCACACACAGAGGAACGACCGTGTGAAGACTCAGAGAGAAGACGGCCTTCTGCAAACCCAGCAGGGAGGCCCAGGAGAAACTGAGGTCACGATTTTGGACTTCCAGCCTCCAGGATTGTGAAAAAATACATTTCTATTGTTCAAGTTGTCCATCTGCAGGAGTCTGTTATGGCAGCTCCAGGAGGTGTGGAAAGAGATGGCAGCTCTAGTAGGTGTGGGAAGAGGGCTTTCCAGTGCCTTTCCCTCATGGAGAATCCTGCCCACCTCTCCCTCCACCGACACTCACACCCTCACACCGGCATGTTCCTCCCCACGCCCAGGCTCCCAGTGGACCCAAGCCGCCTTGCCTGCCACGCAAATCAAGCTTCATTTGAAATTCTTAAATTGGTGAAACCAAGTAGACTTCAAGGAGGGCCCAAGACAGTTCTTCTTACTCCCGAGGTCCCAGCATAATGACGACTGCGTCTTTTCGCTCCTTAATCCTGTTTTGCATGATACATTATTTAATCAGTTCTGTCTACATACTTTTACCTATGCCTGCTCCTAAGTGTCAGAATACTAAGCAATTAATAAAACAATAAATCATTCCACTCATTTTTGAATACCAACTTTCAGTTTCTTTTCTAGGAAATGTGACATTAATCACAATATGTTGAAATTATTTTTTCAACATGCCATTAGATCTACTGTTGTAGTTTGGCTTCGTGCAACTAAGACGACGAATCCCTCTTTCCTAGGAGATTCTTGGAAAACAATGAGTCCGTTCCAAGTCTTTGGGTCTTGCCTTAGGTTACACAGTAGGGAGTTGGAACTAAAATTTTTGTGTTTACCTCACTTATGAGCCAGAGTTCAAGATTATTTTTATCTTTTGGGGGGTGTGGGCAGGAGGCAAAGAGGATGAGTACTTTTTTCTGTTTGTTCGATTGGTTGATTTTGATTGAATATTTGAAAATAAAGATAGCGGATCTCACCCTGATAGGCTCCAGCGTGGAAAGAACAGTTCTTTTATAAAAAAGAAAGGAAAGAAAAAATCTGAGCTGCTCCTGAGCATAAGCCCAGAGACATGATTTGCCAGTTTTTTTCTTTTGCCTTTTTTCTTGCCTCCTGTTTTACTTTGTGATGATATGTGGATCATTTGCCTGTGCAGAATCCTGTTGGAGATTTGAAACCCATTAAAAGGTTCTGCACTGTCCTTGTTCTTCTGTTGTTTCAAATTGCAGAGGGAGGAGTGAGGTCAGGCTTATATTAGCTCTGAGTCAGAAAAGTGGCTCCGAGTACAAGTAGCAGAGACAGGGAGGCAAGCGCAGAACTCTGATCTCCCTCTGCTTTATAAGGCAGCAAAGGCAAGAGCACGCAGCAGATGTTGCTCCTCGGTGATGGATGGTCCAAGAGCGTGCAGAGACTTGTAGCCAGCTGGCATGAGGGGTGGCCTTGACAAGAGTGGTTAATAATTGCTTGAAGGAAAGCAGTTTTCAGAATGGAGAACATCATGTTCTAATGAGGAATTTAATACCTGTGAACTTTACTAGAAATGGAACAAGGCTGTCAGAAATGGGTGGAAAATCTTCAAGAGCAGCTCATAGACTGGGAGAGATAGAACGGGAGAGACAACAGGACCGTGCTGAAGGAAGAAGCTGAGTCTATGTTATTGCAACAAGATATGTTATTTGCAACTTTTTTTTTTTTTTTTTTTTTTTTGAGATGGAGTCTTGATCTCGTTGCCCAGGCTGGAATGCAGTGCCGCGATCTTGGCTCACTGCACCTCCGCCTCCGGGGTTCAAGCAATTATCCTGTATCAGCCTCCTGAGTACCTGGAATTACAGGTGCCTGCCACCATGCCCAGCTAATTTTTGAAATTTTAGTAGAGGCAGGGTTTCACCATGTTGTCCAGGCTTGTCTCAAACTCCTGACCTCAGGTGATCCACCTGCCTTGGCCTCCCAAAGTGCTGGGATTACAGGCTTGAGCCACCATGCCTGGCCCCTATTTGCAATTTTTAACAGCTGTTTTGGGATGTAATTTAACCCCACTCCACCCACTGTAAGGGCATAATCCAGTGATTTTCAGTAAATGTGTGCAGCTGAGCCACCCCTACAATCCAGTTTGCAGTATTTCCATCACCCCAAAAATTTCCCATCACCCTGCTTGCAGTCAATCAATGCTCCCATCGCCAGCCTTAGGCAACCACCAGTCTGCTTTCTGGCTCTGTAACCTTCTATTTGATAAGGATTCTTTGTGTCTGGCTTCCTTCATTTAGCATGTTTTGGAGGTCTGTCCATGGTATAGCAGGTGCCAGCAGTTCCTCTTTTATTGCTGACTAATAATGCATTGCATGGAGATACCAAATTCCGAATTCACCAGATGACAGACATGTGGGTTGTCTCCAATTTGGGCCACTTGAAGAATGCTGCCATGAACGTTCACATACAAGTCTTTTTGAGGATGTATGTTTTTATTTCTCTCAAGTAGATTCCTAGAAGTGTAATTACGAGGTCTTTGGGAAGTTTATATTTACCTTTTTAAGAAACTGCCAAACAATTTTCCAAAGTGGCTGTTCCATTTTACACTGTCACCACCAATGCAGCAATGTATGAGATTCCTTTGTTTTTTTTGAGACGGAGTGTCATTCTTGTCACCCAGGCTGAAGTGCAGTGGCCAGTATGATATGGGCTTATTGCAACCTGCACCTCCCGGGTTCAAGCAATTATCCTGCTTCAGCCTCCCGAGTAGCTGGGATTACAGGTACCTGCCAGCACACCCAGTTAATTTTTTGTATTTTCAGTAGAAACAGGGTTTCATCATGTTGGCCAGGCTGGTCTCAAACTCCTGACCTCAGGTGATCCACCTGCCTTGGCCTCCCAAAGTGCTGGATTACAAGCGTGAGCCACCACACCCAGCTGAGGTTCCAGGTTTTCTAAATCTTAGAAGTATCAACTTTAGGCTGAGGCAGGCAGATCATGAGGTCAGGAGATCGAGACCATCCTGGCTAACAGGGTGAACCCCCATCTCTACTAAAAGTACAAAAAATTAGCCGGGCGCGGTGGCAGTTGCCTGTAGTCCCAGCTACTCGGGAGACTGAGGCAGGAGAATGGTGTGAATGCAGGAGGTGGAGCTTGCAGTGAGCCAAGATCACACCACTGCACTCCAGCCTGGGCAATAGTGCAAGATTCCAACTCAAAAAAAAAAAAAAAAAAAAAAAAAGAAGTATCAACTTTGTATTGTGTGTCTTTTTAAAAATTGTAGACATATTTAGTGGGTGTGAAGTGGTTTTAATTTCATTTCTTTAATGTTTATTGAACACCTTTCCAAATGCTTCATAACCATGTGTATGTCTTCTTTGGTGAAATGTGACTCAAGTCTTTTGCCCATTTTTAAGTCGAGTTACTTGTTTTTATAAGTGTTCTTTATATATTTGGCATATCAATCTTTTATCAGAGGTATAATTTGCAAATACTGCCTAATAGCTTGTAACTTGCCTTTGAATTTTCTTATGATGTATTTTGAAGTGCAAATACTCTTACATTTAAGAACTTAAATGTAGGAAGAGCTGCCTGCTGTTGCTAATCCCTTCTGTGGCATAAGGTCACCTCTTTGGTTTCTTAGCTTTGCATTTATCAAAGTAAGCAATTTGCTCCCAGATTTCTTCTGGTTTAAGAACTACAGGTGGTTTCTGTTTTCCTTGTTGAACCCTGACTAATATACCTATAAAGTCCTGATGTTTTATTTCCTTCTGCTAATGGATCTTTCTCCATGTGGTCTTTCTCTCCAGAATAGTCTTTCCAATTCCTTATCCCTTTCGTTGAGGGATACCCACACACACACCTTTAACCAAGAAAACTTGTATTATTTAGACCTCAGCTCACAAGTCATTTCCCTTCCGTGTCTTCCTTGACCTCTGGTCTAAGCAGGCTTTCTTCTCTTCCTCAAGTGTTCACTGGGCGAGAGCAGATACTCTCTACTCACTGCCACGTTCCCATCACTCAGCACAGTGCCTGGCACATGGCAGGAGCTCAATAAAGAGGTCTGAACAAATGAAGATAATGAGAAGTCAGTGGGTTTTAAACCTGATGTCTTCTATTCTGAAAAGATTGGAGTAAGGTAAAGAGCTATTGAAACAGGGAGAGCTGAACAGCAATCTTTGACGTTGGTTGTAAAAGGTACCTATGGGGCCAGAAGCCATTCACGTATTAATTGATTACCAGCCTCTGGAAAGTCTGGGTGACAGAAGGGCTGAAGGACAGAGGCTGGAAACGAGGAGACCTGGGATTCTGCAAACAAGAGCAGCTCCTCAAAACAATGAATGTGAGCAATGAGCAACGAATGTGAGCTACACTTGCACTGGATCGAGAAGAGAATGAGATACTGGGGCCTCCTGGCAACAGGAACCACAAAGAGCTTAGAACAAGGAGTCTGACATGCGCTTTGTTTTTCTTTGAGACAGTCTTGCTCTGTCACCCATGCTGGAGTTCAGTGGCTCGATCTCAGCTCACTGCAACCCCCACCCCCTGGGTTAAAGCAATTTTTGTGCCTCAGCCTCCCAAGCAGCTGGGATTACAGGTATGCACCACCAGGCCTGGCTAATTGTTTGTATTTTTAGTAGAGACGGGGTTTCACCATGTTGGTCAGGTTGGCCTCAAACTCCTGACCTCGTGATCCACCCGCCTCAACCTCCCAAAGTGCGGGCATTACAGGTGTGAGTCACCGTGCCCGACCGATACGCACTTTTATGCTTATTCTTTCTCTCTAAAGTATGTCTCTGTTATGGACTGGAATATACGTTCCCCCAGAATTCATGTTAAAGTTCTAACCCCCAGTGTGGCTGTATTTGGAATAAGGAAGTAACTAACATTAAATGGGGTCATAAGGTTGGAGCCCTGATCTGATGGGATTATTGTCTTTACAAGAGGCACCAGAGAGCTTGATCTCTTTCTACAAGACCACGTGAAATGAAAACACAGCAAGCAGGTGGCCCCCTGAAAGCCAACAAGAGAGCCCTCACCTGAAATGGAATCAGCTGGGTCCCTGATCTTGAACTTCTAACCTCCAGAACAGAAAGAACAGAAATTTTAAGGCAGCAGCCCATGGCATTTTGTTATGGCAGTCAAACTAATACAGCCCTGCATTTTCTCCAGCCTTCAGGAAATTATATTACATACAATGTCTTGATTCAAGCAGGGAGGGAGTCTTTGTCTTTGCTTGAGTGACAAAGTGAGGAGGAAAAATAGCCCCCCGCAGAATGATGAGAACGATGCTTACACTCACAGGGAACTTACTGAGCCCAGCCAGGACTAAGTGCTTCAGAGGCATCCATCATTTAATTCTTACCACATCCCTGGAGACAGAATCAGGCGCCCAAGGCACAAAATGATTCATCCTGTTATCAAAGTTGCACAGCTAATCTATGGAGCTTCAGTTCAGACCAAGCCGTTCAAACTCAAAAGCTTATGCCCTACAAGGATTCTCGGAAGCACAGGCCAGAATGGGGTAGGTCAGACGACAGAGGCGAAATAAGGAGCAGAACCTGGGGGCTTGAGGAGACAAACGTCTGAGTCCATCTAACTTTGATCCCACTGTTTGCTGAGGCAGGCTTGAAAGGAGCAGTAGGGTAAGCATCGAAGTCTTCACGGTGTATTGAAAGTCTGTTCCCTCTGACCCACATGCTTATCCTGCACCCAGCTCATCTCCAGCAGCAGGCTGAGGACAAAGACAAAGACCAACCAAACCACAACAAGAAAGGCTGTTTACTCAGCACTTACTGTGGCAAGGGAGTCAACCAGCATCGCTCGTGTATAGGCAGAGACTCAAAGGTAGGCATGGCAGTGGGAAGCCTTATGGTGGCAGAAAGGGGTGCCCCCACTTGGGGCTGTTGGCGTGGAGAAGCTGGGGTCGGCTAATTAGAAAAAGGGCATGCTGGGCAATTGGTTAGGGGACCACATTTGTCCTTCCTTGATTGGTGTTAAATCTGGGAAGCTGTCAGTTATTAATCAAGACCTGGCCACTTCCACCTGGTTGTTAAAGGGGTTATGGTTTGGGTTCCTGAACTGGTTGCTGGAGAAAGTGGTCTGACTGCCTGTAAATCTGGCTTGTGGATAGCAGACTGGCCTCCTGGACTGCTTTCTGTAGTCAGGGGTGTCCAATCTTCTGGCTCCCTGGGACACACTGGAAGAAGAGGAATTGTCTTGGGCTACACAGGAAATTGTGAACCCCGAAAATCTGAGACAGGTCTCAGTTAATTTACAGAGTTAATTTTGCCAAGGTTGAGGACACAATCTCAGGAGGTCATATGCCCAAGGTAGTCAGAACGCAGTTTGGTTTTATACATTTTAGGGAGACGTGAGACATCAATTAACCTATGTAAGACGAATGGTGGTTCGGTCTGGAAAAGCAGGACAATTCAAAGTGGGGAGGGGCTTCTAGGTCGCAGGTAGAAAAGAGACAAATGGTTGCTTTTGTTTGAGTTTCAGACGAGCCTCTCCAAAGGAGGCAGAGATGCATTTATCTCAGTGAGCAGAGGGGTGACTTCAAACAGAATGGGAGGCAGGTTGGTCCTAAGCAGTTCCCAGCTTGACTTTTGTTTTTAGCTTAGTGATTTCAGGGCTCCAAGATATTTTCCTTTCACAAAATACACTAACGATGACTAATAAGCTAAAAGAAAAAAACGGCAAAAAAAAAAAAAAAATCTCGTAACGTTTGAAGAAAGTTTACGCATTTGTGTCTGCAATCAACGTCATCCTTGGCCGCATGCAGCCTGCAGGTCGCAGGTTGGATAAGCTCGCTGTAGAGAATGGGTTGGCCTCCTGGGCTTTGTTGAGGATTGTGGGAAAGAGTTGTATATATATATATATATTTTTTTTTAATATGGTCTGGTTGTATATTCAGTCTGTCAAAGCTAAAGGAAAATACATGTCATTGGAGACATCGATTTATTTCAGTGTCTTTTGCCTTAGGTGGGAAAACTCTTCTTAAATCAGTAGTTCAAAGCAAAGACATTAGAAGCACTTGGGAGTTGAAAGAAAACCACCAATTCTCAGAGCCTACCCCAAGGCTAATGAAGCCAAAATCTCTGGAGCAGGGTTTAGATACCAGCAGGTTCTAAAACCTGCTCCAGTGATTCTAATCGACAGCCAGGACCAAGAACCACTCTTATAAAGGCTGGAGACAGGCCTGAGGCTGAGCCAGGAAAGAGTTCCTCAAGCGTTAATGTGCAAACAAATCCCTGGGGGAGCACGCCTGTGATCCCAGCACTTTGGGAGGCCAAGGTGGGCGGATCACCTGCGGTTGGGAGTTCGAGACCAGCCTGACCAAAATGGAGAAACCCCATCTCTACTAAAAATACAAAATTAGCCAGGCGTGGTGGTGCACACCTGTAACCCCAGCTACTCAGGAGGTTGAGGCAGAATTGCTTGAATCCAGGAGGTGGAGTTTGCAGTGAGCCAAGATCACACCATTGCACTTCATCCTGGGCAACAAGAGTAAAATTCTGTCTCAAAAATAAAACAAACCAACCAACCAACCAAACAAAAAATCCCTGGGGGATTCTGTTTAAAATGCCGACTCTGACGAAGAATGAAGCCTGATACTCTGCGTTTTTAACAAGCTCCCAGGAGGTGCAGTGGCTGCTGGTGCTCTGGCCACAGTTTTTACAGTAAGGATGCAGCATTAGGCTCAGGGAAGGCATAATTAAAGGACCACTGTGAATGGATTTCCCATTCACCAGGATGATAGACCTAGATGCTGTAGAAAACTCAGCAGTGAAGAGGCTGGAGGTCTCAGTTTTATCACTAATGAAATTACAAAGAAAAAAAAACCTGTGTGCATGATCTCAGGTAAGTAGCATATACTATGCAAGCCTCCATTCTCTAACTTACTGTATATGTAGTTTGTTCTAGATCATCTTTATAGAATGAAAATAATGTTAATTAATATTTTAATGCTTACTATATCAACACAATATGTTAGCATTTGATGATGGGAATTATTTAGGATGATAAATGAAAGTTTGTTAGGGTTGCCAGATTAAACACAGAACACCCAATTACATTTAAATTTCAAATAGACAACAAATAGATAGTATAATTATGCTCCATGCAATATTTGGGACAGAGTTGTACATACAAGAATCTGTATCTTGTCTACAATACTAATTTAGCAGGTGGTCCTGTATTTTTATTTACTAAACCTAGCAAGCCAAAAAGGTCTTATATTCTCTTTTTTTATTTTTTTTTTTTTTACTTTTATTTGAGATTTAGGGGTACTTGTAATTTTTATGGGATTTTTTTGCTTATATTAATTTTATAGAGGAAGAAATGTTTCTAAGATGTCAAGTGACTTGTCCGTAGTGGCCCAGGTAGTCAGTGGAGGGGCTGGTAAATGAAGACACACGGTCTCCCTCTAATGCTCAGATTTTTTGTTGCTGTAATCTCTCTTAAATTGCCAAAACTAGTTGAGGGATGGTCACATTAACAAGACAGGGACATTAGTAAGTACATGAAAACAGGGACATCGTCACCTGCACAAAGGCATTGCATGTCGATTTATTTTGTTCTTGAATTTGTTTATTCTTCTTTCCTTGCATGCAGTGGGGCAACCAGAATGTCTTGCTTTCCCAGCAATGGTTAGGACAGGCCCGAAGGATGAAACCTCTTTTCTGTCTAAATGAAAATCCTCCTATTGCTCCATCTCTCTTCTGTGCTCCACCAGCAGTTTCAGGAGGGCCCTTTCTTCTCCGGAGTTTTGTTGCATGCTGAGTACCATATGTGCCTTTCAGCTTGCGAACATTTTTATTCACATGTTAGAATGCACAGTTTCTCTTGGATCTATGTCCTCCAGGAGATGAGTGTCACTTATTGTCTAAAAGAAATGCAAGGATCTGCCTTTCTTTGTGAGCCCATTGTACCCATCATCCTTTTCCACCTGCATTCAGTGCTCCCTCCCTCACAGCAAAATGAACCAAAGTGCATCCTCTCCTTCCAGAATAGCTGCTTAGAGAACCTCGTCTCCTCCTTCCTCTTCTCCACACTGCTCACCTGGGCTCCAGCTTAGACTTCTACCTGATGCTGAGGTCTCCCATTTCTTCCTGCTAAAAATAACAGGTATGAGACTCACAGTCTGGGAGTGGGGAGGATCCAACCCCCCTTCTGAGAAGCTTCTCTCTTCTCTGGGCTTACTCAAGCTGTTCCCTTCAAATACACCTCAGGCTAGAACGTCTTCTCCACTTCTCTACTCAAGAGAGGAGGCTCCCAAGGGAATATGAGCTGCTTTGGGAGTGGTCTTTCTTTCTGATAATCTCCATAAACCATCCTCCAACTATCCCTAAGTCTGTTTGGCCTGGAATAATGTCCTCAATCAGCCTTGGACTAGGACCCAGGGTCTTGACACCATGGCTGTCTGATTTGACCTTGCTTACTGCTCCTAATAAATGCACTGTGCCTTATCCCTTGTACGGGAGGCTTCCACATGTTTAGGAATGTGTTTTTTAAACTCTGAAACACCCTTAAATCCAAGTCCTTCTGTTTGCTGGGTCTCTGTCTTATTGGTTTAATCCATTGCCAAGAGCCTGCCATTCATCCTGGGTCAACGAGACTGGGATCGTGCTACAGCTCTAACAATCATGTCAGGAACGAGAGAAACCTCCTTGGTCCTGCCAACTTGCCAGGTCCCCGTCACAGTGACACTAAGTAACTTTACCTGCACTATCACTCAATGACCAGGAGAACTCCCCTAGAGAAAGTATCTTGCTTCCAGAATATTTGGCAGATTGGAACCCACTTTTCTGGACAGAATATAAACTATCACTTGGGAAGTTAATTGGGAAAGCATTTGTGAAGAGTAGATTTTAAAGGTGACCTATATCCTCAAACACCTCAAATTAATTATTAACGAATTTTTCTCTTGACCACTTCCTCTAACGATGCCAGCTTTTCATCTCATATTAGGTGAGAAGGAAAAGGAGACACTTAGCTTAATGGAATAAGGCTAATGGAGGAGAAAGGCAACACCTCGATATATCACAGGCTGAGTGAGGGAGACAGGAGTGCTGGCCAGGAGGCAAATGTATGGTCATCACAGAGAAAGGGGCCTTAGAGGGTTGGTGTGTGTTTAGCCAGGCCAAATGGAGAAGGAAAATCCCCAGAGGATGGTATCCCAGCAGGGGAATGGAGAACAATTGCGTAAATTCCAACATGCAAATGGGTGGTTTATGTTACGGGATTTGGAACTGCTAGGAGATCCCAGCTACTGGATTTGGGATTCAGAGGCAAGATTCCAAGTAGGAAGGCAGTGTAGAGCCCCAGTCTCAGAAGTCAGAATAAGGTTACGGACCACGTGAAAGCAGGACACAAAGATCTGTGCCCCAAATAATGATTTCACAGTTACAGAAACTATTTTCATTTCATTCTGCAGAGTGGTTTTTATTGTCATCAGAGAACTATTCTTCTAAATTAGTCATTAATTAATAATTTTCTTCTCCAAATTTGTGTGTGTGTGTGTGTGTGTGTGTGGAAAATAGCAAGGGATGACTGTTAGTACCTTGATTCCTTCAATAGCAGTAGAACTTTACAAATAGATAAATGGCAAAAGTATTATATATTTTGTATTTACTTATTAAACGGTTTTGTGGTGGCATTGCAAATTTTGGTAGAGCAGAGTGATGTAAAAACAACATTTTCCTAAATTAGGAAAACTATGGTAACTTCTATTTGGATTGGTAAAATTATCACAATTTGTTTAAATGTGTATGTGTGTGTGAATGGAAAGAGAGCAAGAAAGAGAAACTGAACTACAAAGATTTTTTTTAAAAAAAGGCTGATGCTGAATTCAATAAAATACATGAGCCCAGTCGCACCCACTTTCTGTCTTTGGGCCTATCATCAGTTCAATAGTAGAAATGCATGAGCCTTTGAAGAACTTCACCATAAATCAACCTCAGGGTGCTGCCATGGCATTAAACTCAGCTTTTAGTAAATTCAACCTCTAAATTTGGATCACATGATCTTCAAAGTCAGCTGCAAGTCTTTTCAAAAAATTTTATTTTTAGTTGAAAAATAATAGTTGTATGTATTTGTGGGGTACAATGTAATATTTTGCTATATGCTTACATTGTGGAAGGATTCAAGCAAGCTAATTCACATCTCCATCACCTAGTACACTTACCAATTTGGTGGTTTTCAGAGGCAGGAGAGGAGGGTGGATAGGAAAAAGGGAGATGTTGATTCAAGGTCACAAAATTTTGGCTAGCCAGGAAGAATAAGCCTCAGTGATCTATTGCACAGAATGGTGATGACTATAATTCATAATAATGCATTGTATATTTCAAAATTTCTTAAAGATTAGATTTTAAATGTTCTCAGGTGCAAATCATTTTAATCAAAAAATTTCAACACCCAATATGACAAGAATAACTTTAGATTTTATAGCTTTTAGTAAATTGTAATTGAAAGTAAACCATGCAAGAAGGGGCTGAAATGTATTCCTTCAAAAGCAAGAAACCTGATAAATAAAATGGAGCAACCTCAAATAGTATAAAAATGTAATTTTGAAATTCCATAATTGTACTTTTTACTATCTCCACATTTTTAATGGGTACACTTATTTTCTGCAGTGGAATACAATAACATGGAAATGGTCAATGATCTATAGCATGCAAATTTGTTCATCTACCGAAGAATTTTATATATTTTATTTTGTAAAAACAAATTAGAAAATCTAGTATAAATTAAGCAAAATTAAAGAAAGAAAACTGAGAATCTTGCTCACTTAGCAGAATTTGTTCTGTGATCCCTAGGACCTCGTACCCAGAGAAGAAGTAAGCATGTTCCAGGCGTGATTGTTCTGCCCGTGTTACTTTTAAAATATGTATACAAACAATATGAAGGATGTTTCATTAACCTTAATATACACTTATAGCTCATTTTAAATTTTGAAGATATTTTTATTTCTGAAAGTAGTTTTGGAATTTAGCTAATTTATAGCACAGTCAATTTGTCAGACAGTTGATATAAATTCAAGCATTGCTCTATTTATAGGCCTTTCTGTCTCTCCAGAATAAAGTGCAATGTTGAGGCTTCTCAGAGATAGTTTACTTCTTCGTAGGAACATCTGAGGAGGCAGGATTCCCAGAGCACAGGAGGACGGACAGAGAAAGATTACACAGCAAAAACCACCCTGGATAAAGGACGTAGTCACTAGTATCTACAGCCCTGATTTCTGCGTCAAGTTCGTTTCTCAGGACATAAGCAATTGAGAGAAAGAAAGAAAAAAATATTTAAACAAACCACCCCAATAAAGCAGCTTTGTGAATAATTTTCTTGAGCAGAAATGACCCTCCAATCAGCACCCTTACTGGGAGTTCAAAAACTAGCTCTGACTTCGCCTGCGTTGTTGAAAAGTTCCACCCTTCAACAGCATGAAGGAGAAATGCCTGCCCCCACCCTGTGTTCCCTTTTTGGTCTAGAGTTGAGGGGGGAAATAAACAGTGTTTTATCACAGCCCTAGATTCGTTCTCCTTTCAGAGAAAGATATTGGTTGCAATAACTACCATTTTAAAATTCAAAGTCAGTGCAGTTTGAATGAAGCTTCACAGACTCAAATAGAAGAAAATTAAATTGTTGTAGTTGGATATACTAAGAGAATTTTAAATAGACAATAGTCCCAGGAAAATTTATTAGATTGTTCGGCTATGAATTTTCTATATTAATCATTCTTGTGATCCAGTAATATACAATTGTATTCAAACTAAGTCAGTACCATCAGTAAATAAATTAATGAGAATCTGATGAGCACTTTCATCCTTGACTGGACCACGTGTTTGACAGTCTGGATTTCTGTGTCCCGTAATATGGAGGAGACTATTTTAGTTTGAAAAGTGAGATCCCATTACTTTTCATTCCTGTCCTGCAGATTCCCCTGCGTTCGCGGTGCTAAGTTTTAGTCTTACACACCAGAATGACAGCTCTTCCTCATGCATGACTGGTGTCTAATACATAAGACTCCCTTATGTTAATGAGCCATGAAGAATTTCCGTGCTGCAAGCTGTGGCTAGAGAATTCATATATGGATAAATGGCAATCCAGTGCCTGGTGAAGGTCCACTTGAGATATGTGATATTTGAGAGGGGCTATCTAATGCACACATTCACTGACACTACCTTGGATTTTTAATGATTTTCTGCTAGATGAAGCCAGAACATTAGATCATAACAGATACACACTGTATTATAACACAGTAAAAATAATTTTGCAGGCAACTAATACAATTGAGAGGTATACGCTCATCCATTTGGACAACATGTCTATATGTTTTAAAAATGTGTATTTAAATGCATTGTCTATTATGTTACCTGGTTTTTCTAACTGCATTCTCATTTGAATTCAGTAACAGCACAAAGATGATAAATAAAGCAGAAAGTTTGTCTTCAGAAAGTAGCAGAAATGTAAGTTAACACTTTTTCTCTTTTGCCTTGGTAACAAGGAAGCTAAGAAGAAGAAAATCAATAAGCTGAAGTCAAGCAATAGGTTTTTACTTGGCATTAGAAGGGTTATTATAATTTTAAAAATGTTTTCTTATTCCTCATTGTGCTTAATTTTTAAGATGTCTCGAAACTGTGTTAGCACCTGATGGAGGATAAATTCTGGTTGAGATACATAAAATAAACCAAGATAATGGGCTCCCTTGTCCATGTGGAGTTAGGTTTCCAGGCACTAAAACCAAGGCGTGGGTGCAGAAAAGGCTTCAGGATGATAAGCAGAGGCCAGGGCAGCCCTGGATCCTACAGAGCCAGAACGAGTGGCCAGCCAGATCCCCAAACCATTGGCTCCATGGAGACAATGCCGGGAGTGGGTAGACTAATGTGTAAGAACTTGGGCCAGAGCCAGCAGACAAGGTGAGAATCCAGCACCGGGACCCTCAGGCAGAAGACCCAGCAGACCCTGCAAGGCTGACTCAGAGATGAGCTGCAGAATGCCTGGTGGATCCTGGGTTCCTTACGATGCTCTGTGCTCTGCTCCAGGCCACTATCATAAACCCCAGAGGTCAAGTTTCAAATGGACCCAGGGGGTAGCACTTAAGCACACACGACTGCCAGAGTTAGAGGATGCAGACACAAGGGACAGGGCTATGGGACCTTAGGCAAGAGGTCATGCATCTCAATCTCATTTGTGAAATGAAGGTGTTGGATATCTGGACGGTTTGGAAAGATTATTTCTAAGATCAGTTCAGCCCCAGGATGAGCATTGCTCTGCAGCAGTCGTGGCTAACTGGAATTATATGCACTGCTAGTGGCCGGTATTGCTTGTCAGGAGCCAGACTTGTCAAGTGTCATTGCAGTTGTCAAATTCTTCCTCCGTTATTCCAACTCAGACTTCAAATGGCCCCTTCTGTTGAGTGTAGCTGGCCTCTGCCTTCCTGATTCACCGAACACATTATCTGCATGGAGATCTACTCATAAATGTAAATAAGGAAAGAAGCACCAGCTATATCTCTATACATAATTCATTTGTGCAATAATGGAATGAAAAGCACATAATATTTCACCATTAAAGTTTTATGGGATGATGGTGAATAGGCATTTCTGATTTAAAAAAATACTTTCTCATAATTTAAATAGCTTTTTAAAATTAATAATTGCTTGAAGCACTTGGAAGGATGCCTGATAAATAATTTTCAATTTTCCTTTTATTTTTAATAAACCCAACTATTCAGTTGAAAAATTAATAAGAAGAAACATTAGACTATGTAATGAAGTTTAATTTGGAGATTATTTTTTAATCCCAATGTACTGGAACAAAGTTATAAGTGGTTCATATCATCAGCAGATTACTTCTTGCAGGGTTTAAGATGAATACACGTAAACATTTTATAATAACTTTCCAGGAAAATCTCTGCTTTCAGAAGAAATGAAACAATGACCAATTAAACATATTAACGTGGAAATGTTTGACTTCCCAAAGAGTGTAAAAGCATACTTCAGGGATACTGCAGGATCAGTTCCTGACCACCGTGCTACAGTGAATATTGCAATAAGGCAAGTCACATGCATTTATTGGTTTCCAAGTGTATATAAAAGTCATGTTTACACTATACTGTAGTCTATTGTTTGCAATAGCATTATGTTTAAAACACAATGTGTATACCTTAATTTTAAAATATTTTCTTGCTAAAAATGCTATTAGCTGAGACTTCAGAGGGTTGTAATCTTTTTTCTGGTGGAGGGTCTTGCTCAATGTTGATGGCTGCTGACTGATCAGGGTGGTGGGGTGGGGTGACTGTGGCAATTAAAAAAATAAGACAAAAGTCCAGGAATGGTGGCTCATGGCTGTAATCCCAGCATTTTGGGAGGCCGAGGTGGGTGGATCAGTTGAAGTTAGGAGTTCGAGACCAGCCTGGCCAATATGGTGAAACTCCATCTCAACTTCAAATACAAAAATTAGCCAGATGCGGTGGCGGGTGCCTGTAATCCCAGCTATGCAGGAGGCTGAGGCACGAGAGTCACTTGAACCCTGGGAGGCGGAGGCTGCAGTGAGCCAAGATCGTGCCACTACACTCCCGCCTGGGTGACAGAGCAAGACTCAGCCTCAAAACAAACAAACAAAAGCCCAAAAAACAAAAACGTAGCTTACCACATTGATTGATTTTTAAATTTTCTGAAAGATTTCTCTGCAGCATGTGATGCTGTCTGATAGCATTTTACCCACAGTAGAACTCATTTTGAAATTGGAGTCAAGCCTCTCAAACCCTGCCACTGCTTTATCAACTAAGGTAATATAATATTTGAAATCCCTTGTTGTCATTTCCACAACGTTCCCAGAATCTTCACCAGGAGTAGATTCCATCTCAGGTAGCCACTTTCTTTGCTCCTTCCTAAGAAGCAACTTCTCATCCATTCAAGCTTTCTCATGATGTTTCAACAATTCAGTCACATCTTCAGGCTCCACTTCTCATTTTAATCTCTTGCCATTTCCATCACATCTGCAGTTATTTCCTCCACCGAAGTCCTGAACCCCTCAAAGTCATACATGAGTGTTGGAATCAACTTCTTCCAAGCTCCTGGTAATGCTGTTTCCTTTTAACCTCTTCCCATGAATTACAAATGTTCCTAATTTCACCTAGAAATCTTTTCCAGAAGGTTTCCAATTTACTTTGTCCAACCAGATCCATGAAGGAATCACTATCTATGGCAACTATAGCCTTACAAAATATACTTCTCAAATAGTAAGACTTGAAAGTCAAAATCAGTACCATGCTGTTTTGGTTATTGAAGCCTTATAAGTACAGTTTGAAGTCCAGTAACATGATGCATCCAGCTTTGTTCTTTTTCCTTAGGATTGTCTGGGCTCTATGGGCTCTTTCTTGTTTCACATGAATTTTAAAACAGTCTTTTTCTAATTCTGTGAAGAATGTCAATGGTAGTTTAATGGGAGTAGCATTGAAACTATTACTTTGTGCAGTATGGCCATTTTCATTATATTAATTCTTCCTATCCATGAGCATGGAATATTTTTCCATTTGTTTGTGTCCTCTCTGGTTTCCCTGAGTAGTGGTTTATAGTTCTCCTTAAAGAGGTCCTTTACATCCCTTGTTAGCTGTATTCCTAGATGTTTTATTATCTTTGTAGCAATTGTGAATGGCAGTTCATTCATTATTTGGCTCTCTGCTTGCCTGTTGTTGGTGTGTAGAAATGCTTGTGACTTCTGCACATTGATTTTGTATCCTGAGACTTTGCTGAAGTTGCTTATCAGCTTAAGAAGCTTTGGGGCTGAGACAATGAGGTTTTCCAGACATATAATCATGTCATCTGCAAACAAAGACATTTTGACTTCCTTCCTTACTATTTGAATACCCTTTATTTAATTATCTTGCCTGATCGCCCTAGCCAGAACTTCCCATATTACATTGAACGGGAGAGGTGAGAGAGAGAATCCTTGTCTTGTGCCAGTTTTCAAGCGGAATGCTTCCAGATTTTGCCCACTCAGTATGATACTGGCTGTGGATTTGTCATAAATGGCTCCTATTATTTTGAGGCATGTTCCTGGTACGAAAAAAGACACATATACCAATGCAACAGAACAGAAAACTCAGAAATAAGATCACACATCTATAACCATCTGATCTTTGACAAACCTGACAGAAACAAGCAATGGGGAAAGGATGTCCTATTTAATACACAGTGCTCTGAAAACTGGTTATCCATTTGCAGAAAATTAAAACTGGACCCCTTCCTCACACCTTATACAAAAATTAAATCAAGATGGATCACAGACTTAAATGTAAAACTCAAAATTATAAAATCCCTAGAAGAAAATCTAGGTAATAGCATTCAAGGCATAGGCGTGGACAAAGATTTAATGATGAAACCACCGAAAGCAATTGTAACAAAAGTAAAAATTGATAAATGGTATGTAATTAAACTAAAGAGCTTCTGCACAGCAAAAGAAACTATCATCAGAGTGAACAGGCAACCTACAGAGTGGGAGAACATTTTTGCAATCTATTCCATCCAACAAAGAATTAATATCCAAAATCTACAAGGAAATCAAACAAATTTACAAGAAACAAACAACCCCATCAAAAAGTGGGCAAAGGATATGAACAGACACTTCTCAAAAGAACACATTCATGCAGCCAACAAACATATGAAGAAAAACCTCAACATCATTGATCATTAGAGAAATGCAAATCAAAACCACAATGAGATACCATTTTACACCAGATAGAATAGCGATTATTAAAAAGTCAAGAAACAACAGATGTTGGCAAGGTTGTGGAGAAATAGGAACACTTTTATACTGTTGATGGGAGTGTAAATTGGTTCAACAATTGTGGAAGACAGTGTGGTGATTTCTCAAAGATCTAGAACCAGAAATACCATTTGACCCAGCAATCCCATTACTGGGTATATACCCAAAGGAATATAAGTCATTATATTACAAAGATACATGCACATGTATGTTCATTACAGCACTATTTACAATAGCAAGAACATGGAATCAACCCAAATGCCCATCAACTATAGACTGGATAAAGAAAACGTGGCACATATACACCATGGAATACTATGCAGCCATGAAAAAAATGAGATCATTTCCTTTGCAGGGACATGGATGGAGCTGGAAGCCATTATCCTCAGAAAACTAAGGCAGGAACAGAAAATCAAACACTGCATGTTCTCACTTATAAGTGAGAAGTGAACAATAGAACACATGGGCACAGAGAGGGGAACAACACATACTGGTGCCAGTCTGGGGGTGGGGTAGGGGGAGGTAGAGTATTGGGGAAAATAGCTAATGCATGCTGGGCTTAATACCTCAGTGATGAGTTGATCAGTGCAGCAAACCACCATGGCACACGTCTACCTATGTAACAAACCTGCACATCCTGTACATGTATCCCAGAACTAAAAATTGAAAAAAACAAGAAAGTCAAATCACTCTTTGATCCATGGACTGTAGAGTAGATGTTGCGTTAGCAGGCATGAAAACAGTATTCATCTCCTTGTACACCTCCACCAGAGCTCTTGGCTGACTAAGTCTATTGTCAATGAGCAGTATATTTTTAAAGGAAACTTTTCTTCTAAGCAATAGGTCTCACCAGTAAGCCTAAAATATTCAGTAAATTATATTATAAACAAATGTGCTCTCATCCAGGTTTTGTTGTTTCATTTCTAGAGCACAGGCAGTGTAAATTTAGCATTAATTTTAAGGGCCCTAGGATTCCTGAAATAGTAAACGAGCATTGGCTTTAACTTAAAGTCACCTGCTGCATTATCCCCTGACAAGGCAGTCAGCCTGCCTTTTAAAGCTTTGAAGCCAGACCTTGACTTCTCTAGCTAGGAAAGTTCTAGATGGCATATTTTTCCAGTAGAAGACTGTTTTATTGACATTCAAAATTTACTATTTAATGCAGCCACCTTCATCAATGATCATAGCTAGATGTTCTGGATAACTTGCTGCAGCTGCTCCATCAGCACTTGCTGCCTCACCTTCCACTTTTATGTTCTGGAGATGGCTTTTCTTCCATAAACCTCATGAACCAACCCTATGCTACCTTCCGACTTTTCTTCTACACCGCCCTCACCTCTCTCAGCCTCCATAGATTGAAGAGAGTTAGGAATTTGTTCTAGATTAAGTTTTGGCTTAAGGGGATGTTATTGCTGGTTTGATCTTTTATCCAGACACTAAAACTGTCTCCCTATCAGCAAGAAGGCTATTTCACTTTCTTATCATTCATGTGTTCACTGGAGTAGCACTTTTTAAATTCCCTTCAAGACGTATTCCTTTGCATTCACAACTTGGCTAGGTGTTTGGTGCAAGAAGTCTAGCTTTTGGTCCATCTCAGCTTTTTTACATGCTAGCTTTATCATCCTAGCTTTTGATTTAAAGTGAGATGTGTGACTCTTCCTTTTACTTGAATACTTAGTGACCATTGGAGGGTTATTAATTGCCCTAATTTCAATATTATTGTGTCTCAGGGAACAGGAAGGCCCAAGGAGAGGAAAAGAGACAGGGAATGGCTGGTCAGTGGAGCAGTCAGAACATACACAGCCTTTATGGATTAAGTTTGCCATCATATGTTGGCATGCTGTTGGAAGCCTCAAAAGAATCACAATAGTAACGTCAAGGGTCACTGATTGTAAATCCCCATAACAGATATAATAATAATGAAAAAGTCTGAAATACTGTGAGAATTACCTAAATGTGACACAGAGACATGAAATGAGCACATGCTGTTGGAAAAGTGGCTCCGGTAGGCTTGCTCCATGCAGCATAGCCACAAACCTCCAATGTGTAAAATTGCAGCATTTGTAAAGTGCAATACAGTGAGACTCAATACAATGAGGTGTGCCGATGTGCCTCCTCATCTACTCCACTTAAAATCCTTGTGAAGTAGGAAAGAACATCTCACCATTTATAGCACAGACCCCTTTCATCTATCCACTATTCACACAATCGAAGAAGCTGAATATTCAGAAGACCTTTTCAGTGCCTTCTGTAGGGTCCTGTTATGGGGTAAGGACAGAGGTTGTTCTGGAGTTCAGTCCAGTGAGCCTCATCACAGCTACTGCTGTCTGAATAATGGTGTCCCCCTGAAATTCATATGTTGAAATCCTAAGCACTCAGGTGATGATGTTAGGTGGGGCCTTCGGGAGGTGCTTAAGCCATGAGGGTGGAGTCCTTGTGAATGAGATTGGTGCCCTGAGAAAAGAGACACCAATAGCTTGGTTTGGGTATCTGAAAAAAGAGACACCAACAGCTTGGGATAGCTTCTTTGTCCTTTCCATTGGGTGAGGATGTAGTGAGAAGGCACCATCTATGAACCAGAAAGCGGCCCCTCACCACACACCAAATCTGCCTGATCTTGGACTTTCCAGCCTCCAGAAATTTAGGAAATAAATTCATGTTGTTTATTAGTCACCCAGTCTATGGTATTTTGTGATAGCAACCTCAATGAACTGAGACATCTTACTCCTCTTCTGGTGCCTTTAGAAAGTTGCACCCTCTTTAGAGATACGCATCAAATTCATGAGACTAAGCCATCTTCAAGGTCCCTAGCTTGTCCCCTGGAGAATGGATTTGATTAGCCCCATTCAGCATTAGTCATGTCAACGTAAGAACACCCTCTAATTGACTGCTGCTTTCTCCCATACCTAAAGCTGAACATGCAAAGGAATCCACAGAAAACACACTCTGACTCCAAATGATTGCCAGTGGGGTCCAACATCTGTACTAATTTTTTTAAAAACAGCCTGATTCTACTTTGGACAAGCCATTTAAATAAGGGTCTGGTCCCCTGGCAAAGGCATGATCTGAGTTGCCTGGAGTGTTCCTAGGAGAGTGAAAGATGCCTACCTGTGCCCCTCTATAGCTCTTCTGCTCTCCGAGGTCACCAGTCCATCACTTCCCACCAATGTTGATCAGCTCACCCCAGAAATATAAATTCCCTCTGATTTCTAGGTAATGAAGGAATAGTGGTGTTTTCAGAAACAATTCTTTTTATTGCCTTTTGATATTCTTTTTTTTTGTCTGAAATCACTGAAAAGTCCATGGTTATAGTTAGCCAAGGTCAAGGAGCATCGGATATATAAGCAAGGTCCAAGCTACTAATCACTCTAGCAGTTTTCAATGCAAGGGCCTCTGCCCAATAACTCTTGGTTTCCTTTGCTTCCTGGGATGTCCCTTGGAATATGCAACTACGAGGAATAGGCAACTTCTTGCCCCAGAAGGTATTTTTAAAAGCTGGACTGCAACTTTATCAGTTTCTAGATCTGTTCCTGCTGCTGGTGAAGCCGCTTCCAATTAACCAATGTTTCAATTCTTAGAGGCACACACATGAGGCAGATGCAGGGCACCAGAAATAAGAATGCTTGGAAATGGAAGGAATGTTGATGTGGTGAACTCAGAGACACACAGGGCAGATTCTCATATAATCTGTACCAGCATGGCCCCTCACAGTGCTTGGAAGGAATACCATTTGCACTTTAAAAATTAGGAATGATTTCAAGTATGCTGAGTGTATTAGTCCATTCTCATACTGCTAATAAAGACATACCTGAGATTAGATAACTTATAAAGGAAAGAGGTTTAATTGACTCATCGTTCCACAGGGTTGGGGAGGCCTCGGGAAACTGATGATTATGGCAGAAAGGAAAGCAAACATGTCCCTCTTCACAGGGCAGCAGCAAGAAGTGCAGAGCAAAGTGGGGAAAACCCCTTATAAAAACGTTAGATCTCATGAGAACTTACTATCATGAGAACAGCATGGGGGGACCACCCCCGTGATCTGATCACCTCCCATGAGGTCCCTACCCCAACACATAGGGATTACAATTTGTATTACAATTCAAGATGAGGTTGGGTTGGGACACAGAGCCAAACCATATCATTCTGCTCCTGGCCCTGCCCTAATCTCATATTTCTTATATTTCAAAACACAACTGTGACTTCCTAACAGTTCCCCAAAGTCTTAACTCATTTCAGCATTAACCCAAATTCCAAGTCCATAGTCTTATCTGCAACAAGGCAAGTCCCTTTCTGCCTATGAGCCTGTAAAATCAAAAGCAAGTTAGTTACTTCCTAGATACAATCATGGTTCAGGAATGCGGTAAATATACCCATTCCAAATGGGAGAAATTGGTCAAAACAAAGGGGCTATATGCCCCATGAAAGTCCAAAATACAATAGGGCAGTCATTAAACCTTAAAATTCCAAAATGATCTCCTTTTGCTCCATGTCTCACATCCAGGTCATGCTGATGTAAGAAGTGGGCTCCCATGGCTTTGGGCAGCTCCATCCCTGTGGCTTTTCAGGGGACAGCCTCCCTCCCAGCTGCTTTCATGGGCTGGCATTGAGTGTCTGTGGCTTTTCTAGGTGCACGGTGCAAGCTGTCAGTGGATCTACCATTCTGGGGTCTGGAGGATGATGGCCCTCTTCTCACAGCTCTACTAGGCAGTGTCGCAGTGGGGACTCTATTTGGGGGCTCCCATGCTGCATTTTCCTTCAACATTGCCCTAGCAGAGGTTCTCCATGCAGGCTCTACCCCTGCAGCAAACTTCTGCCTGGATATCCAGGCATTTCCATACATCCTCTCAAGTCTAGGTGGAGGTTCCCCAACCTCAGTTCTTGAATTCTGTGTACCCACAGGCCCAACACCACATTTAAGCCACCAAGGCTTGGGGCTTGCACCTTCCAAAGTAATGGCCTGAGCTGTACCATGGCCCCTTTTAGCCATGGCTGGAGCTGAAGCATGTGGGACACAGGGCACCATGTCCTGAGGCTGCATAGAGCATGGGGACCCTGATCCCAGCCCACTAAACCATTTTTCCCTCCCAGCCCTCTATGCCTGTGGTGGGAGGGGCTGCTGTGTAGGTCTCTGACATGCCCTGGAGGCATTTTCCCCATTGTTTTGGTGACTAATATTCAGCTTTTGGTTACTTATGCAAACTTCTACAGCAGGCTTGACTTTCTTCCCAGAAAATGGGAAATGGTTTCTTCTTTTCTATTGAATAGTCAGGCTGCAAATTTTCTTTTCTTTTTTCCTTTCTTGTTTTTTTTTTTTTTTTTTTTTTTAGATGGAGACTTGCTCTGTAGTGATCTTGGCTCACTGCAACCTCTGACTCCCTGGTTCAAGTGATTCTCCTTCCTCAGCCTCCTGAGTAGCTGGGATTACAGGCATGCACCACCACGCCCAGTTAATTTTCATATTTTTAGTAGAAACAGGGTTTCACCATGTTGTCCAGGATGGTCTTGATCTCCTGACCTCATGATCCACCTGTCTTGGCCTCCCAAAGTGCTGGGATTACAGGCATGAGCTACCGCACCTGGCCGAGGCTGCAAATTTTCTAAACATTTATGCTCTGCTTCCTCTTGAACCCTTTGCCACTTAGAAATTTCTTTCACCAGATACCCTAAATCATCTCTCTCAAATTCAAAGTTCTACAGATCTCTAGGGCAGGGGCAAAATGCCACCAGTCTCTTTGCTAAAGCATAGCAAGAATCACCTTCATCCCCATTCCCAACAAGTTCCTTATCTCCATCTGAGACCAACTTCATTGTCCATATCATGATCAGCATTTTGGTCAAAGCCATTCAATAAGTCTCTGGGGAGCTCCAAATTTTTCCACACCTTCCTGTCTTCTCCTGAGCCCTCCAAACTGTTCCAACCTCTGCCTGTTACCCAGTTCCAAAGTCACTTTCACATTTTTGGCTATCTTTACAGCCTCACACCACTACCTGGTACTAATTTACTGTATCAGTCCGTTCTCATACTGCTAATAAGGAATTACCCAAGACTAGGTAATTTATAAAGGAAAGAGTTTTAACTGACTCACAGTTCTGCAGGGCTGGGGAGGCCTCAGGAACCTTTACAATCATGGCAGAAGGGGAAGCAAACACATTCTTCTTCACAGGGCAGCAGGAAGGAGAAATGCACAGTGAAGGGGAGAAAACCTCTTATAAAACCATCAGATTTCATGAGAACTCACTCACTATCACTAGAACAGCAGGAGGGACCTCCCACAATGATCTAATCACCTCCTGCGAGTTCCTTCCCACAACACGTGGGAATTACAATTTGGATCACAATTCAAGATGGTATTTGGACGGGGACACAGAGCAAGACCCTATCACTGAGGATAATCGAAGAAGTTTCCATCCTGTACCTACGCTGTGCTATGATGTGGTGGACACTTCCGCAAGACTTGGCTCTCAGCTCCAGCAACCATCACAGTTATGCTGAGAGAAGGGATTTACCGTATGACTTTTAAACATAAGACAACACAGTCTACTCAGCCTTTGGGTTACTACTTAAAGAGTCCTCTGATTTTAACTGATTTTAATTACTTGAAATGAATATAACTAATTAAACACATTAATTAAACATGCTCAAATAGCAGTTGGGAAGGGAAGAAAATACATACATATGCCTATTGACCTGAGTAAATATATGCATTTTATACTGTGACCTCATGCACATATGCATGCACACACATGACACAGACACACATGCACATGGTACAAGACTTACTCTTACTAATCATCTTGTTTTCTAATGCTTTCTAGTCTTCACTATTCTATTTCATATTTTAAAAATCTTATTGGGAACTATGAACTGATTTCACAACCCATTAATGAGTAGTATCTCATAGTTTGAAAAATTGTGATTTAGTTGATCCATACTACCTGTTACAGATAAGATCCAATGAGCAAAGGCAACTAGAGAGGTGTTTGATATGAAGATGAAGGGGGAAAAAAACCTCTCCAAAGCATTTGGTTGTCTGTTCACTCGGATGATAGTTTCTTTTGCTGTGCAGAAGCTCTTTAGTTTAATTAGATCCCATTGTCATTTTTTGCTTTTGTTGCAATCGAAAAAGCCTTTTTCAAACACAGGATGGCACAAGGAAAAGCCTTGCTAACAAGACGCCATCTCCTCCAACAGGGGATGAGGCATGTACTTGATGACACACCTAATATTAATCAAAGGAAAACAGCCGAAGTGGGTATAGTGTTCTCAGCAAGCACATGTCTGCAGGTTCTTTTGAATTAGGAGGGATAGATCAGTATCATTATTGGAATCAACTGACTCCAGTTTATTAAAAGGCATTGAGCCTTCAGGTCATACTGTAGAGGTCCCTATTTCAGATGTCATCATTAGCCTTTCTTAAGGAAGAATGGAATCCTAAAATCTAATCTGATTACAAAGAACAAATATAATAAATGCACCAAGTAATTCAACAATTGTTCCTCAAGGGCCTTCTGTGTGCTTGGCATTGCTTACCTACCATGGGGAATTTTAGATGAAACCTGAGACAACAAATGTCTCTACCACTGCCAGGTGAGATATAGCAAAGAAGAGTGCTCTGAAGTTGACTGAACCTCAATTCTTGCACTTACAGGGTTAGTATGAAAGGGTTGTTTAGTTTTATATTTGTTTCTAGTATGCATCAATCTGAGAATTTTCCATTTATTTAGCCACTTATTTATTCAGAAAATATTTATTGAAGATGTTCTAACTGTCAAACACTGTGCTAAGTAGTGGGATAAAATGGTGAATGAAAATAGAGTCCCTCTGCTTATGTCTAGCATGGAAGAGAAATATTATTAAAATTGGAAAATTGCAAATGTGAAAATGCTATATAGGAAACACAAGAGATACATGGTGCTATGGGAACACAACAAAGAAAACTTCCTTGAGGAATGACACTGGATTCTAAAATGAAATAATGAGGTGAAGTAAATTAAGAATAGCAGAGAGAATCTTCCAGGCAGTATATGCAAAGGCTCTGTAAGAAGAGGAAGTATAGTGAGTTTGAGCAACCACACTGGCCTTGTTTTGGTTTGAGGAGAGTTCTAGAAAATTTGAAAAAAATATATTAGATTGGGGAAAATATAGGGGCTATACTATGTTGAGTTTATTGGCTATGTTAAGGGTTTCTTTCTCTCTTTCTTCCTTTCTTTCTTTCTCTCTTTCTTTGTTCAAAGACCATTGGTATACTCTTAACTGGCTTAAAACATCTTATTTAGTTTTCACAAAGTTCACTCTGACAACAATTTCAGAATTTTTAGGGAAGCATAGACTGATTAGATGAGGGAACTCAGGTTTATGCAAGTGAGAAATAATATCTTCTAAGGAGGCTGCGGTGGAGATAGAAGTACTCTAGACAAAGTTAAGAAGTATAGAATCAGTTGGTGAATGTTTCGTGTGAGATACGGGACTCAGTTATTTCCTTCTTCTTCCTTCCTTCCTTCCTTCCTTCCTTCCTTCCTTCCTTCTTTCCTTCCTTCCTTGCTTTCTGTTTTTTTTTCTATATGGAGGTACAATTGCATTCATTGAAAATATCTTCTATTTTTTATGCATTGAATAATGAATGCATCATTGCCAAAAGTCAATTACCCAAAAAGATAAGAACTTACTTCTAGACTTATCATTTTGTTCTGTTGATCTGTGTATATTTTCACACCAATGCTGTATATCTTAATAACTGTAGTTTTTTTTCTGTAATAACTGTAGCTTTATTAATATCATGTTATGGAGGCCCTAACACTGCTTGTTTACAAAATTATTTTGGCCATCCTAGGACATTTGTTTTTTGATATAAATTTTAAGATAAGCTTTTCAGTTTCCACAAAAACAACTAAAAGAAATTTGATAACAATTGCACTGAATATATAGGACAATGTTGGGAAAATGTTCATTAACAAATTGAGTCTTTCAATCTTTGAACACAGTCACCTCTCCATTGATTTGTATTTTTATTTTCTCTCAACAGTGTTTTTTAGTTTCAGTGTTCAGTTCTTACCTCACTATTTTATTTTTGATGCTATTGTAAATGGAATTCTTTCCTTATTTGCATTATTGGACTGTGTGTTGCTAGCCTATAGTAATGTAATTAATTCAACATATTGATCGTGCATCCTACAACCTTGCTAAATGTGCATATCAGATCTTTTTTGCATATTGCATTGGATTTTCTCAAACAAGATTACTTCATCTGCAAAGACAGTTACACTTCTTTGTTTCCAATATGATGACTTTAATTATTATAATTGCCTTGGAGCTTCTTGCACTAGCCCAGTATCTACTAGTAGAAATAGGGAACAGAATTGTCCCCATCTCCTATTAAGGGGACAACACCCAAGCTTTCAACATTATGTGTGATATTAGCTGACATTTTTTTCCTTTTTTTCTGCAGATGCCCTTTATCAGGCTAACTTCTCTTCCATTTCTAGATTGATGAGAATTTGTATGTGTTTTAAAATCATGAATGAATGTTGAATTGTATCAAATGTTTGTTCTATGTCTCTGAAATAATCATCTGATAATTTGGTATGTTGCATTAATTGACTTTCAAATGTTAACCAAACTTGCATTCTGAGAATATATTACACAAGGTCATAATCTTGTGTACGATAATGTATAATCTTATTCTGATACTGACAGATTTGATTTGTTAATATTTTATTAGAGATTGTTGTGTCTACATCTGTAAAGGATACTGAAATAACATTTTATTTTCTTGAGATGTTCATCTGGCTTGGTATCAGTGCAACACTGGTCTTACAGAAATAGCTAGGAAGTGTTTCCTCCTTTATTTTTTGAAAGGTGTTTGTATGATTGATATTATTTATTCCAGAGTTGTCCAATAGAAATAATAATGAAGACTTATTGAATACATGGAGCCCTCCAAAGTTGGACTTTTCTTTATGAAAGTAGTTTGAAATTACTAATGCAATTTATTTACTTGTTACAGGTTTATTTAAGTTTTCTATTTCTCCTTAAGTCAGTTTTGAATACTTGTGTCTTTCCATGAAATTTTCCATTTCATCTAAATTTTTAAATGTTTTTGCATAAGGTTGCTCATCATAATCCCCTAATATCCTGTTAATTTCTGCAAAGTCTGAGAGATATTGCTATCTTATTACTCATTTTAGTAATTTGTATCTTTCTTTTGTTTTTAGTAGGTCTTGCTAAAAGTTTATCAATTTTGTTGGTATTTACAAATAATCAACTTATGCTGCATTGATATTCTCTATTGGTTTTCTGTTTTCTATTTTATTTCCTCTTTGATTTTTATTACTTATTTTCTTTTATATACTTATTTTGGGCTCAATTTTTTCTTTTTTCTAACTTGCTGAGATCGAAGTTTAGATTATTAATTTTAGATCTTCCTTCTATTACAAGAATTTAAAGCTATAAATTTCCCCATAAGCACTCCTTTAGCTGCCTTCTATATGTATCAGTCAGGATCCAAGCAGGAAATGGAAAACACAGATTAATTTTAACAAGGAGTGCTTAACATTGAAAATTATTAACAGGGGATTTGAGTAAGAGGAAGTGTCTAGTAAGCATAAAAGAGGACTCCAAATAATACAGAAATAATGGATTAAAGATCAACCATAGGACTGAGATAGAATACCTGAAAAACATCTCACACGCACTCCAAGCTATAATCAAGACCTCATTGGAAAGGGCACATGCAAAGCTTACTGGATGACTGAGAAGCTGCTGAGATTACTTGCTTAAATGTGTGATTGGGGTGCCAGAGAAAGCCATCCACAGGGATGTTCGGCACTTTAGAGGCTGCAGTGTAGTCTATTGATAGGGTTCTAAGAGAGGCCATTTATCAGTAGATGTCTTGCTGGTGGAACTCCACTGTAAATCATCTGGAGGAGATGCTCGTAGAAGCTGTTGGCTCTTGGAAGCTTCTGGCCACCACAGAATCTGAAACTAGAACCTGGAGAGGTAATCTTCTGAAGGAGTCAGATGTCGGAAAAACCAGATCTGGCAGAAATAGTGGATGAAAGTTTATCCTGGAGGAGTTTAGCACAGGAAAACAACAAGCTTTGTAAAAGCTGACTCCTAGAGAAAACTTCACCTTGCAGTAGTGTAGCACAAGAAAACCTGCAAGTGTTCAGGACTATAGAACTAGATAAAATCTTCTTTGCAGGATACTGGCAAGTAGGACATACTGGAAAAACAAATATAAGATCCACGTCTCCCCAGCATCCTTTACTGACAACCTTAACATTGGCCAACTGGCAGTGGTGAAATAGTTACAAAGCCCACCTCCATCCTCACAGAGCTAAACAAGGATGGCTGTGAGCTCCTATGCAATACATTGAAAACTAACACACAAGACATTCTGAAATGTTTGTTTTTATTTTTATTCAACTAATTTTCGAGTTTTCTGGTTTTTTGTTGACTACTATATTATTTGAAAGTGTGAATTGGAGTGGTGAAAGAGGTCATCCTTGCCTTGTGTCAGTTTCCAAGGGGAATGTTTTCAGTTTTTGCCCATTCAGTACAATACTGGCTGTGGGTTTATCATATATTCAATATAGTATTGGAAGTTCCGGCCAGGGCAATAAGGTAAAAGAAACTAATAAAGGGTATTTAAATAGGAAGAGAGGAAGTCAAGTTATCTTTATTTGCAGATACATGATCCTATATGTAGAAAACCCCATTGTCTCAGCCCAAAAGTTTCTTAAGCTAATAAACAACTTCAACAAAATCTCAGGATATAAAATCAATGTGCAAACATCACTAGCATTCCTATACACCAACAGGCATGCAGAGAGCCAAATCATGAATGAACTCTCATTCACAATTGCTACAAAGAGAATAAAATACCCAGGAATACAGCTAACAGGGGAAGTGAAGGGACTTTAAAAGGAGAACTACAAACCACTGCTCAAGGAAATCAGAGAGGACACAAACAAATGGAAAAACATTCCATGCTCATGAATAAGAAGAGTCAATATCATGAAAATGGCCATACTGCCCAAAGTAATTTATAGATTCAATGCTATTCCCTTTAAACTACCATTGACGTTCTTCACAAAATTAGAAAAAACTATTTTAAAATTCACATGGAACCAAAATAGAGCCTATACAGCCCAGGCAAATTAAGCAAAAAGAATAAAGCTGGAGGCACCATGCTACCTGACTTCACACTGTACTATAAGGCTACAGTAACCCAAACAGCATGGTACTGGTACAAAAACAGACACAAAGACCAGTGGAGCAGAATAGAGAACTCATAAATGAGACCATACATCTACAACCATCTGATCTTCGACAAACCTGACAAAAACAAGCAATGGAGAATGGATTCCCTGTTCAATAAACTGGTTAGCCATATGCAGAAAATTGAAACTGGGCCTCTTTCTTACATCTTATACAAAAATTAACTCAAGATGGATTAAAGACTAAAGTGTAAAACCCAAAACTATACAAACCCTAGAAGAAAATCTAGACAATACCATTCAGGACACAGGCATAGGCAAAGATTTTATGAGAAATACCAAAAGCAACTACAACAAAAGCAAAAGTTAACATATGGGACCTAATGAAATTAAAGAGCTTCTGCACAGCAAAAGAAACTATCATCAGAGTAAACAGACAACATACAGAATGGGAGAAAGTTTTTGCAATCTATCCATCTGTCAAAGGTCTAATATCTAGAGTCTACAAGTAACTTAACCAAATTTACAAGAAAAAAAAAACAACCTTATTAAAAATGGTCCAAGGACATGAACAGACACTTCTTGAAAGAATACATTCATGCAGCACACAAACATATGAAAAAAAGCTCAACATCCCTGATCATTTGAGAAATGCAAATTAGAACAACAATGAGATACCATTTTACACCAGTCAGAATGGTAATTATTAAAAATTCAAGAAACAACAGATGCTGGTGAGGTTGTAGAGAAAAAGGAACACTTTTACACCATTGTTGGGAATATAAATTAGTTCAACCATTATGGAACACAGTGTGGAGATTCCTCAAAGATCTAGAAGCAGAAATACTATTTAACCTAGCAATCCCATTACTGTGTGTATACTCAAAGGAATATAAATTCTTTTATTATAAAGATACAAGCACACATATGTTTTGCAGCACTATTCACAATAGCAAAGACATGGAATCAAGCCAAATGCCCATCAGTGACAGACTGGGTAAGAAAATGTGGTACATATACACCATGAAATACTATGCAGCCATGAAAAGGGATGAGATCATGGCATTTTCAGGGACACAGATGGAGCTAGAAGCCATTATCCTTATCTAACTAATGCAAGAACAGAAAACCAAGCACTACATGTTCTCACTTACAAGTGGGAGCTGACCAATGAGAACACATGGACATAGGGAGAGGAACAACACCCACTGGGGCCTGTCAGTGGTGTTGGGGAAGGGAGAGCATGAGGAAGAACAGCTAACAGGTCTTGGGCTTAATACCTAGGTGATGGGTTGATCTGTCCAGCAAACCACCATGGTACACGTTTGTCTATGTAACAAGCCTGCACATCCTGCACATGCAACGGAACTTAAAAGTTGATTAAAAAAAAAAAAAAAAAAGCCTGCGTGTTTTTTGATTTTCAAATATTTGGGGATATTTCAAATTTCTTTTTGTTATTGATTTTTTAAATATCATGTGGCTAGAAAGCATACCCTGTATGGCTTTTATTATTTTAAAGTTTTTCAGTTTCTTTTTTATGGTCTAGAACAGGGAATAGAGTATATCCTTGGGAAACTCCATGTTAGTATTAAGTCAAGTTGACTGATAGAGTTGTTCAAGCCTTCCATGTCCTTACTAATTACCTGTCTAGTTGTTTTATGCATTACTGAATGTAAAAATTTGGAGTATCCAATCTGCAACTAAAATTGTTTGTCTGCATTTCTTTTCCTGTCAGTTTTTACTCCATGTATTTTAAAACTTTGTTGTTAGACATTTATACCTTAATTTTTTATTTTAAAAATATTATTATTGACATATTTGCTCATATTTGTGGAGTACATATAATATTTTGTTACATGCATAGCATGTTATGCTCAAGTCTCCCACCTATGACTGACCATAGGCAATACTTGTCTTTCTTTGCCTAGTTTATTTCATTTGGACATAATGACCTCCTGTTCATCCATGCTGCTGCAAATTACATGATTTCGTTTTTGTATGGCCACTGCATATATATAATATTTTCTTTATCCATTTGTCTGGTGTTGAACACTTAGGTTGATTCCATATCATTGCTATTGTGAATAGTGCTGCAATAAACATGAGGGTGTGGGAATATTTTGATATGCTGATTTCTTTTTCATTGGATAAA
This sequence comes from Piliocolobus tephrosceles, assembly GCF_002776525.5. Taxonomy (NCBI): domain Eukaryota; kingdom Metazoa; phylum Chordata; class Mammalia; order Primates; family Cercopithecidae; genus Piliocolobus; species Piliocolobus tephrosceles. The sequence goes on along the minus strand of NC_045441.1, from coordinate 141,762,151 downwards.
TACCCAGTAGTGAGATTGATGGATCTCCTGGTAGTTCTATGTGTTCAAAAAAGAATTTCCATGCTGTTTTCCAGAGTGGCTGTACTAACTTACATTCCCACCAATGGTATATAAGAGTTCCCTTTACTTTGCATCCAGGCCATTTCCTGTTATTTTTGTCCTTTTAATAATAGTCATTCTAACAGGGATAAAATGATATTTTATTGTGGTTTTTATTTACATTTCTCCGATCATTAGTGATGTGAGCTTTTTTCATATACCTGTTGTCCATTTTTATGTCGTCTTTTGAGAAATGTCTATTCATGGCCTTTGCCTACTTTTTAATGTGATAATGTGTATTTTTAGTGTTGAGTTGTTGAGTTCTTTGTCTATTCTGGATATTATTCCCTTATCAAATGAATAATTGGCAAATATTTTCTCCAGCTCAATAGGTTATCTCTTCACGCTGTTGACTGTTTTCCTTGCTGTGTAGAAGCTTTTTACTTTAATTAGCTCCCATTTGTCTACTTTTGTTTTTGCTGCATGTGCTTGTGAGGTCTTAGCCATGAATTGTTTGCCTAATATCCAGAAGAGTTTTCCATAGTAATTTTACAGCTTCAAGTCTTACATTTAAGTCTTTAGTCCGTCTCATATTAATTTTTGTATAGGGTGAGAGATGGGGATCCGAGTTCATTCTTCTGCATATGGATATCTAACTTTGTCAGCACTATTTGTTGACGATGATGTCCTTTCCTCAGTGTATATCCTTGATGCCTTTGTAAAAATTTCGCTGTAAATACATGAACTCTATATTCTACTCCATTAGTCATTTATCCATTTTTACACCAATACCATGCCATTTTAGTTACTATAGCCTTATAATATATTTTGAAGTCAGATAGTGTGATGCTTTCAGCTTTGTTCTTTTTGCTCAACATTGCTTTGGCTACTTGGGCTTTTTAATTGTTTTATATAAACTCTAGGATTACTTTTTCTATTACTGTGAAAAATGATATTGGTATTTTGCTACAGATTACATTAAATCCATAGATTTCTTTGGGTATTGTGATGTTAATACTGATTGTCAACTTGATTGGATTGAAGGATACAAAGTATTGATCCTGGGTGTGTCTGTGAGGATGTTGCCAAAGGAGATTAACATTTGAATCAGTGATATGCGGTTAAAATTGGTTTGTTAGTATTTTGTTGAGGATTTTTGCCTCTGTTTATCAGGGATATTGGCCTGTAGTTTTATTCTATTACTGCATCCTTGTCTGGTTTGGTATCAGGGTAATGATGGTCTCATAGAAGAAGGTAGGGAGAATTCTGTTCTCTTCAATTTTTTGTAATACTTTAAAGATAACTGATGTTTTCTCTTCTTTGTACGTTCAGTAGAATCCAGCAATGAAGCAATCCAGTCCTGACTTTTCCTTATTGGGAAACATTTTGCTACTGATTCAACTGGTCTGTTCAGGTTTTCTGTTTCTTTCTGATTCAATTTTGTTAGGTTATATGTATCCAGGAATTTATCCAGTTCCTCTATGTTTTCCAGTTTTTTAGTGTATAATTTTCATAATAGTCTCCAATGATCTTTTGTATTTCTGTGGTATCAGTTGTAATGTCTCCTTTTTTGCTTCTGATTTTATTTATGTGGGTCTTCTCTCTTTTTTGTGGTTAGTCTAGATAGTGTTTATTAATTTTGTCTTTTTGAGAAAAAAATTTTCAATGCATTATTTGCATTTTTTTGCCTCTGCTTTGTTTAGTTCCGCTCTAATTTTATTATTTCTTTCCTTCTAATTTTTGGTTTGGTTTGTTCTTGCTTCTCTACTTCATTGAGGTGTATCATTAGATAATTTATTTCATATTTTTCTGATTTTTTGATGCACTTTATTGCTATAGGCTTCCCTCTTAGCAGTGCTTTTGCTGTATCCCATAGGTTTTGATATGTTGGTTTTCATTTTCATTTGTTTCAAGAAATTTTTTTGATTGCCTCCTTTATTTCGTGGTTGATCTAACTGACATTCAGGAGCATGTTTTTTAATTTGTATGTATTCGTACAGTTTTCAAAGTTTCTCCTGTTATTGATTTCTAGTTTCAACGGGGCTCTGAGAAGGTATTTAATATAATTTCAATTTTTAAAAAATTGTTGAGGCTTCTTTTGTGTTTTAACATATGGTCTCTCCTAGAGAATGTTCCATGTGCTGATAATAATGCATATTCTGCAACTGTTGGATGAAATGTTCTATAAAAGTCTATTGAGTTTATGTAGTCTAAAGTACAGTTTAAATCTACTTCTTTATTAAATTTCTGTCTAGATTATCATCTAATGCTGAGAGTAGGGTATTGAAGTCCTCAAGTCTTTTTGTATTGGAGTCTATTTCTCTCTTTAGATATAATAATATTTCTTTTATGTATCTGCATGCTCTAGTGCATATATGTTTAGGATATTATATCCTGTTGCTAAATTGATACCATTATTTTTTTATAATGACCTTCTTTATCTCTCTCTACTGTTTCTGACTTAAAGTCTGTCTTATCTGAAATAAGTATATTAATAATATATTAATAATTATTATTTCTAATAATATAATTACTAGTAATAATTACTAATATAATTATAAATATTACTCTTTCTTGGTTTCTTGTTTGTATGAAATGTTTTTTCCATTCATTTACTTTCAGTCTATATATGTCTTTAAAGGTGAAATAAAGTCAGATGAGTTGCTTGTAGGCAGCGTAGAGTATGTTTTCTAACCATTCAGCCAGTCTATATCTTTTTAGTGGAAAGTTTAATTTTTTTACATTAAAGGCTATTATTGATATGTGAGAGCTTATTCCTGTCACTTTGTTAATTGATTTCTGGTTGTTTTATTTATCCTTTGTTTTTTTTGTTTTTGTTTTTTTGTTTTGTTTTTTTTTTTTTTTGAGACGGAGTCTCACTCTGTTGCCCAGGCTGGAGTGCAGTGGCCGGATCTCAGCTCACTGCAAGCTCCGCCTCCTGGGTTTACGCCATTCTCCTGCCTCAGCCTCCCAAGTAGCTGGGACTACAGGCACCCACCACCTCGCCTGGCTAGTTTTTTGTATTTTTTTAGTAGAGATGGGGTTTCACTGGGTTAGCCAGGATGGTCTCGATATCCTGACCTCGTGATCCATCCGTCTCGGCCTCCCAAAGTGCTGGGATTACATATCCTTTGTTCTTTTCTTGCTCTCTTATTGTTTATCACTGTGGTTTGGTAAGATTTTTTTAGTAGTAATATCTGAGTCCTTTCTTTTCCTCATTTCTGTATTTTCTCTATGAGTGAGTTTTATACTTCTGCATGTTTTTATGATAGTAGATGTTGTCTTTCTGATTACAGGAGTAGGACTTCCTTAAGCATTTTGTGTAGTACTGGTCTAGTGGTGATAAATTCCCTCAACTTTTGCTTATCTGGTAAAGACTTTATTTCTTCTTAATTTATGAAGAATGACTTTGCTAGGTATGGTATCCTTGTCTGGAGTTTTATTCTTTCAGCATTATGAATATATCATCCCATTCTCTTCTGGCCTATAAGGCTTTTGCTGAGAAATCCACTGTTAATCTGGTGAGGGTTCCCTTATAAGTAACTAGATACTTCTCTCTTGCCATTTTTGGAATTCTGTCTTTGTCTTTGACTTTCCTGGCTTTTTCATGTTTCATGACTTTGTCTTTAAAGTCAAAGAATAGTTTTACTATAATGTTCCATGGAAAATAACTTTTTGCATTTTATCTATTTTGGAATTGCTGAGCTTCCTGTATCTGGACGTCTAAATCTCGTGCTAAATAAATGCTAAATTTTTATCTATTATTTTGTTAAATATGTCTTCTACCCCTTTCTTTTATTCTTTGTCTTCTGAGACATAGAAAATTAACATATTTGGTCACTTTATGGTGTCCTATATGTCATGTTAATTGCTTTATTCATTTTCTTAAGTTTTTTTCTTTATTTTTGTCTAAGTTATTTCAAAAGATCTGTCAAGTTCTGAAATTTTTCTTCTGCTTGAACTAGCCTGTTGTTTATGCTGATTTACTTTTTATTTCATTCAATGAATTCTTCAGTTGCAGAATTTCTGTTTGGTTCTTTTTGATGATATCTATCCCTTAGGTAAATTTCTCATCCATATTTTGAACTGTTTTTCTGATTTCGTTATACTATTTATCTAATTTCTCTTGTATGTAGCTAAACTTCTTTGATATCAGTAATTTGTATTATTTTTCTGGGATTTTAGAAATTTCTTTTATGTTGGAATTTGTTTTCAGAGAATTATTTTGTTTCTTTGAAAATGTCATATTTCTTGGCTTTTTCATGTTTCTTGTGTCCTTACATTGATATCTGAACATTTGTTGTAATAGTTACATCTTCCAATTTTTAAAATTTTCTTTCATAGGGGAGGACATTTTTCTCAAGTTGTATTTATGGTGTTGTTTTGGTAGGACACTTTGGATTTGGTTCTGGGGCATGCACTAGTATAGTCTTCATATGATTTCTTTGGCTGTAAATAGTGTCAGTGGTGTTTGTGATTTTATCAGTGGCTTAGAGTGTATTTGTTAGTGGAGGCTATGATAAAGTTTTGCTGGGGACAGAGACGTAAGGTGGGCCAGTCCTTGAGCCCCTGAGGTGACAGTGGCTGGCCGAGTGTGCCTGTCCTTTTGCACCAGGGCAGCATACACCAGCACCAATTTTAGTGGGCACAGGTGAGCAGGTTATTGAGTCACTAAACAGCTTGCTTGGGTGGCAACAGTGGCAGCAGTGGGCTGGGCAGGTGGCTGGGTCCTTACTCCCCTTGGTTGCAGGTGTGGCATGGGCAATGGCAGTAGCAGTGGTAGCACAACTCTCTGGCTTTCCTGCTGTCCACACTGATATTAGTAGTTGCTGTGATAAACTGGATGGGCCAGTCCTCAGGCCCATGGTTGGTGTGTGTGAGTAGGTGCCAGCTGTGGTGGGAGCAGCAGGCTGGGTAAGCTTATCCTCAGGCCCTGGGAGAAGTGCTCAGGTGCCAATGTTGACGGATAAGGCACTGCAATAACTAGGACCTGGATAGTGTGCTTGGGCACTGGGGACAGAGGGATTAAGCTGGCAAGTCTTTCCTCAAGTCCCACAATGGTGCATATGGGCACTGACTGTGGTAAGCAGTGGTGGAGTGATCCCCAGTCCCCTGAAAGAGTGCTTGGACAGGGGCAGCAGTGGCTGTTCTGTGGACCTGCTTCTGGGGACATTTTGAATTATTTGTCAAGTGATTCATATAAGGCAGGGTTGCTTTTAGTGGTAGACATTTAGCTGGGGAGTGCACACTTTGGCCCCAGGTAGCAGCTGCAAGTGGGGTAGCCTGTCTTCAGAGCACTTGTAAATGCACAGCAGCCCCACTACAGTGGGTGAAGCGGTCACTGCCAGTGACTCACTCTTCAGCTCTGATGGCAATAGCCTGTGGCAGCACCCAGCTATGAACAAGGGATATCCATGGGGCTCCAAGGGCATGGACATGCAGGATCTCTTGGGCCCTGGAGCAGGATGCAGTCTAGTGGGGGTTGGGCTCTCAAAATAGCACCATGCTGCAATTGCTTAGCACTCGGGTGGGGGCTGGGATCCAGGGTGAATGAACTCCAACTCCAGAGCAATGCTGTCATATGGTCTCCAGGCAGCTTCCTATGTTAGTCTCAGGGCCTGTGTGGGTTGAGGGGCTCTCTGCTGGCTAGGATTGCAGGAGTCCAAAGTGGGAATGTGGATTACTGGGGGCCGCTCACCCTTTCCCTATACTGGGGAGCCTCTCCCAGCTCCCAGCAGATCCCACCCAAACAGATTGCCTGGCTTCCCTCTCCTTCCTTCCCTTAGGTATTTCCTGTCACTTCTCTGTTAAATTCCAGCACTCTCTTTGGTGATGGATTCAAGGTGTGATGATCTACTTGCTGGTTTGATTGTTCATGGAGAAGGCAAGTACCAAATGCTCCTACTCAACCATCTTGAAGCCCATATACCTTAATAACTTTTATATATTTCTGGTATATTGATACTTTTATCACTGGCATTAGCAATATTTTTGGTCTTTGAGTCTGTTTTCTCTGATATTAACGTAGTCACTCCAGCTCTTTCACAATTACTATTTGCATGAAAACTTTACTTTTTCTCTCTTATGCTCAGCCTATTTGTATCCAGGAATCTAAAGTGCTTCTCTTGTTGCCAGTACAGAGTTGGATTTTGCTTTTATATTTGTGTCTTTTATTAGAGCATATAGAACATTTACACTTAATGTAATTATTGATGTAGTTAGGTTTAGGTTTCATTTTGCTATTTCTCTTCCATGTGTCTCATGCATTTTTGTTCCTCTGCTCTTTTTTTATTGCCTTTTATATGTTAAATATTTTTGGTGTCCAATTCTTTCTTTCTCTGTTGATGTTTAGATATAATTTAAATAGCTTTATTGAGCAAAAATTAACATAGAATAAGCTTAAAATGTTTAAAGCTCATAACTTGATAAGCTTTGACATGTACACATTCTTGAAAATATCATTGTGCCCCTCTGTGCCTCCTGGCCATCCCTGCCCCTGTCCCATCAACAAGATGGTCAACAGGCATTAGTTTGCAGGATACAGAATTTTATGTTAATGGAAATATGAAGATTGCTTTTATTGAGCATGTTTTTCACTCAATGTAATTACTTTAAGATCCATACAGGGGTTGCGATTTGTACCAACACTTTCTTCTTTTAGTTGGCTGAGTGCTACTCCACGACATATACATATAGATATTGATATTGATGTAGATTTATACACTTTGTTTATCTATTTACCTGATAATGAACATTTAGATTCTTTCTAGTTTTAGACTAATATGAATAACAGCACAATGAGAATTGATGTTCAAAGTTTCATGTAGACATGTATTTTCATTTATCTTAAGTATATAATTAGGAGTAAAATTTCTGGATTGTGTAGTAAATATACGCTTATAAAATACATAATTTTGCAAATATTTTCTTTCAGTCTGAAGCTTGTCTTTTTATTTTCTTAATAGTACCCTTACAAGAGCAGAAATTTTGAATTTTTGTAGAGTTCATTTAATTTTTTTCTCTTTTATTTTTTCATTCAGTCTTTAGTGACTGAGTACAATATATTTAAATAGTTCTTTCTTTTCCATTCTGCTGTTATCATTCATTTTCCATTCGGCTATTATCTTAATATATCTTTTTTGTTTTGTTTTGTTTTTGAGATGGAGTCTCGCTCTGTCACCCAGGCTGGAGTGCAGTGGCATGATCTTGGCTCACTGCAACCTCTGCCTTCCAGATTCAAGTGATTCTCCTGCCTCAACCTCCCAAGTAGCTGGGATTACAGGTGCCCACCACCACACCCAGCTAATTTTTTTTTTTTTTTTTTGTATTTTAGTAGAGACAAGGTTTCACCATGTTGGCCAGTCTGGTCTTCAACTCCTGACCTCAAGTGATCCACCCACCTCAGCCTGCCAGAGTGCTAGGATTACAGGCGTGAACTGCCGCGTCTGGCCTTAATATATCTTAAATATCTTATTTAATTCCCTGTGTTTTCACAGAGTCTTTTAATGGTAGCACTTTGTTAGTGACAATATTTGCCTCCTGCCTTTCTCCATCTTTCCAGATGACAGTAATGTGAGTTCCCTAAAGTAAAGCTTGCAGGAGTGTGACTGGGGCTTACAGGCAGGCCAAGTGTCCAAGCTGGTACAGCAGGGTGTACGAGCCCATGGCTCATGTGGATGTGCACAGACACGACTGCACAAAAAAGAAGGTCAAGCAGGAAGCAGATGGGGCCGGCGGAGCCAGGAACAGGGCTGAGAAGCCAGGCCATGGAGAGGACAGCGAAAAGCACTTTGAATTGCAATTTCACAAGCCAAGTTGCACATATGACTTTCCACTGACAGTGCTCACAAAGGAGATGAGATGGGAATTACCATCCCCACGCTACAGATGAGAAAACAGGTCCTCAGAGGTGAAGTACGTTTTCCAGGAGCTAGCTTCTAACAGAACCCAAACTAGAGTTCAATCCTTCAGACTCCTAAGCTGGTGTCTCCCCCACTAGACCACTCTATGTTCTGCATGACCAGAGTCTCCTAACCATTCTTCTCTTGAGGTAATTCCAAGTCCAAACTGTCTCTAGAGCCAGTTTTGTATCCACTCTGAGATATAGGACACCCGCCTCTGCTACTCTGTGTCTCAGAGTCAAGTTTTCTCTCCCTGCCTGTCCATAGCCCCCTTAGAGGCGAGGCCCACTTCACAGAGTCTAGTGAGGAAATGGTCTTTAGGACATGAAGAACAGGTGGTATTTGAAAGACACAGAGGTTTTTTCCTCTCTCTCCATTAATTTGGGGATAACCTAGTCCAAATGATGTTCCCTACAAGAATTAGCTATGAGTAATGTCTCTGCCTCTGACCTCAGGCTGTGTGTGAGAAGCAAAAGAAACAAGAGCAGTCAACAGAGAGCTCCAGGTGCCCAGACACTGTCAGGAGAGACAGCCCCCTCCCCTTTGCCAGTGGATGCCCTTGACCTTATTAAAAATAAGAAGAGGAAGAAATCAGACCAGGGGTAGCCTCAGCCCTAGAGTCTGCTAACATTAGTGGGAGCTCCAAAAGTGTCCCCGCCGCTCAGTTTCTTGGCCGTAGACTTCTAGGGAGGGGCCTGAGACAGCACACTACATTAAAAACCCATCAGCCACAGAAATTATTTTTAGCAAATTGATGACTTCATGGAGAGTTGGGAATACTACACAGAGGGCTGCAAAGGTGACAGGCACAACCAGGTCAAATGGATGTCAGTAATTTTACATGGCAAGCTGAGAAGTGCACTCAGGAGAGATTGCATTCACATCCCAGCTGTGCAAAATTTAGGCAAGCTATTTAACTTTTCCATGCTTTAAGTCCCACATCTGCACAACTACATTGCAAAGGTCTGAAGAATATGAATAAAATATGTAAAATGCTTAGGATAGTATGCAGCTCTTCAAGGGCATCCAATACATTTATGTAAACTAAATCAATGTACGTATTCTCTGTGCTTTCTTATTGGTCTAGATAAAATTTCTGACCTAGAGGTGGAATGTTGTTAATCCTGTATTAGGATTCTGTTTATAGGATTTTCTCAGTTCCTGTACTCAGCATACTTGGTCTGACGTTCATAGCATGGTGGGGAAAAGCACAGAGCCCAAGCTTCTCTCGTGGGCGTATGCATCTGTGGGCACCCTGAAACATTTAGTGGAAATATAGGCAGGAAATGGAAGACTGTGGGGAAGAGGAAGAGACTAATTTCTTTTATTCCCAGGCATCTCTGGTCGTATAGAGTCAGAACAAGGTTCCAGTTGAAGACTGTCTCCACCCTCTCAGTATCTCAGTTTATTAACCAGGATTGATTTGGCTGTAAAAGTAACCAACAGAGTAGCTGGGGACCTCTTCTACAAAGCCACTACTTTGATTCTCTAATTGGTTTTAAATTCCGAGGTAGAGAAACCTTGGCTGGGCAGGGCCCAGGAGCAACGTGAAATTGCTACAGTCATATGGGAAGTTAAGAGGGTTTAGTGCTCTCTGGTTGAGCTGTAAAGCCCTCCCGCTGTGAGTGCTGACGGTTACTGCAATGTGCATAGAGCACAAGTGTTTGCTCACCCGCTGAGGTCCTGCAGTGTCCACTGTTGCAACCTCTGACCTTCCACGGCAAGGAATTCTATTACAGTACTTACCTCTTACCCAAATGGGAGACATTCCTGGACCCCCAGTGGTTGCCTCAAACTGCAGAAAGTACCAAACTCTCTATATACTGTTTTTCTTATACATACCTATAATAAAGTTTAATTTACAAGTTAGGCACAGTAAGAGATTCAAAATAATACATAATCATAATAAAATCAAACCAATATAACAACCTACTTTGATAAAAGTTATGTGAATATAGCTTCTTTATCTCTGAAAATATTTTAATATTTTCAGATCATGGTTAGCTGCAGGTAACAGAAACTGAGGAAAGTGAAACAATGGATGGGATGGGGGGGCACTTCTGTACTTGGGAACAGAAAGGAGGGATGTAGATGTTTTATTATTTGTTTATGTTTATTGCTTTAGAAAAAATGCAAGATGATGTCTTAACAACCTTCACTATTTTTTGTGCTAAGCATCACGGGAGCTAAAAAGAGATACAGTTCCTTCCCTCAGTGCTCTTAGGATTTCTAGAGTGGGAGAACTGGGTGATTTGTTTCTTCTGTTCACATCTTCAGCAGTTCACTCACCTGACCTGCACTTGGACCTACGCAGTTGACAAGATTGTGAGTCTGATCCCACAACAGATAAGACATGGAATCTTGAGAGGAGGTAAGAGAGTGGGAGAAATGTAAATAATTTGTGGTCAGAGAGTGGAAAATGGTGCTTTGAAAACATGTCTGCAAATTTTTGATATTTCTTCCATTAACAAGGCACTCTAATTTGCCTTTCTTTGAATACAGGTCATCTTAGTGACTCACTTCTAATGAGAGAACCTGGTAGAAGAAAACTGGAGTGACTTCCAAGGTCAGGTCTTAAAATGAGACGGCTTCTGGCTGGTTCCCTCTCCCTTTTCAGACACTTGACCTTGGAACCTGGCAGCTGTTGAGCAGACTTCACCAGGCAAAACTGTTGGGAGTTCTGACTAATCCTATAATAAGATGTGTTAGTCAGGGCTCTCCAGGGGAACAGAAACCAACAGGAGAGATAGGAAGCTATGTAGGTACGTAGGTAGGTAGGTAGGTAGACAGACACACGGACAAATGATAGATAGAGGCTGGCAAGTCCAAAATCTGCAGAGTCAATGATCTAGTCTGAGTTTGAAGAGTAGCAGCTGCTGTAGAACAAGGAAGAGCTGATGCCCCACTTTGAAGGCCAACCAGGCAGGGAGAATTCTCTCTTACTAGGGAGAGGGTCAATCTTTTGTTCTGTTCAGGCAACTGATGGAATGAAGTCCTTCCACATTAAGGAAGACAACCAGCTTTACTCAGTCTATTTGTCCAAATGTTAATCTCACCCCAAAACACCCTCAAAGCACACCCAGAGGAATGTTTGACCAAATATCTGGGGACCGTGGCCCAGCCAAGTTGACACAAATAGTTAACTATCACCCAAGATGTATCAGGTTACTCTGTTGACCACAGGATCCAAAAAGACTCAAGACAAATCCAGCTGTCTTAGACTCCTGTACCAAGCAAGACACTTTTTCTCCTGGATCCTTTCTCTGGTCACATTTTCCATGTGGTCTCTCTACCGTGACTTTGCTGTCAGTACTTAACCCGGCCTGATCCACACCACTGAGCTTCATCTATGTATCTTCCAGCTGGCACCACTGACTGGCCAATGCAAAGGCAACACCAACGGAACCGAGTTTTCCAGGACAGTGATTCCTAAATGGAGAGGAAAGTCCTATCCTTACAAATGATATTCTTCATGGTGGTGCTTTGTTTCCAGCTGATTCCCAGCAGTATCACTCACTCACTGTGAACCTTCGCTGTGGCTGTTCTTGACTCAATGCCCCAGCAACTGTTTGCTCTTTGCTGGTGGAAGCACTTAACCATCAGCCTCAGACTGAGGGTCTAATCCTGTCCTTGGAGAGTGAAATCTCAGAGTCCTGGACCACAGTATCAGGGACTCAGGTCAACTGTGGTGCTTTCTCCCTTTTGATAATATACCCCTTAATCTGCCTTTCTGCCATATCCCTAGAGAGCAGACCATGTGAAACACCAGTTTCTGTATGTCCTTAACTTGTCTTCTGGGCTCTGCGGCTCTCTCTTTCCTTTACGCACTGACCATCACCCTTTCCTTAAGGCCTGAGGTCTTACATGGCTGTTTTTCCCCAATACTTTTTTTTTCTTTTTTGGAGACAGAGTCTTGCTCTATCCCTCAGGCTGGAGTGCAGTGGCGTGATCTCAGCTCACTTCAACCTCTGTCTCCTGGGTTCAAGCGATTCTCATGCCTCAGCCTCCGAAGTAGCTGGGATTACACGTGGACGCCACCATGCCCTACGAATTTTTGTCTTTTTAGGAGAGACAGGGTTTTGCCATGTTGGCCAGGTTGGTCTCAAACTCCTGACCTCAGGGGATCTGCCTACCTCAGCCTCCCAAAGTGCTGGGATTCCAGGCATACCCAATACATTTTTAATGCTTGGAATTCTATTTGTGAAATTTATTCTTGGTGAATTGGTCCATACTCTCTTCCTGATGCTAATGACCCCTTTTACGGAATTTCTCTTTTTCCCTAACATTGAGACACGTTGCTCCTCTCTGCCCTGCCCTCATGCCTCGCTGCCGTGCACAGTACGGAATCTGCTCATCTGACCTTGTACCATGGGCTGAACCCTTCTCCTGGGAGCAGCGAGAGCACCCAGAACACGTCCTGGCTTGCGGTGCTCACTCTAAACGCTGCCGAGTGAACCAGTCAGAGGACAGTGTGAAAAGCTTTTCCTACATTAGAAAAGGCCAGGTGGCTCCACCCTATCAACAGACCCTTCCTGACCTTGGGTTAAGGTCAGCATTGCCCTTCTCTCTGCCAACTGCCCATCCGAGCAGATGCAGCTGAGCCAGCCTCCCTCTGAGCTGCACACCTCCCTCCCCCGAATCAACGCCTGCCAGAGCTCACGAGCATGAGCGCCTCTGGATCCTTCAAGAAGGTCGTTAGGAGCAAACAGCATTTATTTCCCCCGTTAAAACCTTGGAGAGGTGGTCATTTTAAGATTCAGCCTGCTTCAGTTACCTGATACAACCCAGATGCTATGAACACAGAAATCATGAGATGCCAGGTCCACTTGGAAATGAGAAAATGGCACCGTTATCTATCAGTTATGCAGACCAGAAACACAGGCATCAGGCACCATCTTTAAATCTCTTTTTCCCTCATTCCCACATTCAACCCAGAAGAAAGTTCTGCTGGCCTTGTCCTCAAAATAGATCCCAAATCTAACTTCTCTCACCCCCTCCACTGTTCCTACTGAGTCTTGGCTACATGTGTACATGTCTCCTGCCCAGACACCAGCAGCCTCCTACTGCCCTTGCTGCATCCACACTTGGAGTGGATGTTCTGTTTTCCACATATGCCATGGCACACAGGCCACGTTTCTGCTCCCTTCCCTTCATGTACATCTGTGGTCAATGGGGCCACGAGGCATAAAGCCCCTGCCTCTCTCTCTGACTTTGGCTCCTCCAGCCCTTCCCTTAGTTTATTCCCTCCACACACAAACATTTTGCTGTTACTCAAACTCTAAGATCATTCCCTCCTGGCAAAGCATCCTCACCTCCGTACCTTCTACCTGGCATGCACCTTCTCCATATCTTCACCAGGGTCCTCCCTCCACTTCACTCAAGTCACTCACTTTACTGAGCATAGCCCTGATCCTACTTCCCTGCTCTTCTTTCTAAAGTCCATGCCACCTGCCATGCCATGAGCTTGCATCTCTGCTTTTTTATTTATTGCTGGTGTCCACAACCACACTCTGTGCTCCAGGGGACTTTGTTTTTGCTGTGCCCGTGATTATCACGCTATGCCTATCACACAGTGCCTGTCACATAGCAGCTACTCAAGGAGACATGACTGGAGGAATCGTGCGTGTTTTAGGGAGATAGCGTGTCTTGTTCACATCTCGAAATATCTGTAACTCCAGAAGTACTTGCAGATGTTCACTGTGTTCTCATGGTCTGAGTTTGGTGCTGTGGGGTCACCCAAGATAGAAGAGCATAGCTGCTACCTTCAAGGACTTTGCCATTTATGACAGGCCATAGCACTAACGCGAGTGAAGCAATTCACATGATGTCTGAGGATCTTCTGGGATGCTTTGTCCTCTAGGGCAAGGAATGCTAGTGCTCGGGAGTGTAGACCATGGATCAGGCTAAGGTCTGCAGTACAGTGTAGAGGTGGAGCCCAGCCAGGCCTGAGAGCACCTGAGGAGTTCAGATTTAGGCAGCAGGGCTGTGGCCAATGTTTTGAAACAAAACAGTAATTTTTGTTTCAAAACAAAAAAATTGCCCCCCACCAAAGTTATCCAAGGCCTAAGAGGAGTTTTGATAACTGGAGAGCAATTCTGAAAAAGGTAAAATTAAATCTGTTTCTCATACCACACCCAAAAATAAACTCCAGAGACATCAGAGATCTGAAAGTAAAAAAAATAAAAATAAAAACATACACACACTGGAAGAAAACATGATGAAATCCCTCTGCACCTTGAGTATGGAGGAAGGCCTTCTAATTCTTAAAAATCCCCATACAGAAAACCAAAAGATAAATGTGACCACATAAAAATAAAACTTTTCATGTCAAAAGCAAAGAACTAAAAACAAACAAATATACAAACTACTCAAAATGGTAAACACCATAAGCAAAGGAGTTAAAAGGAGAATGAGCACTGGGAGAAAAGATTTTCAGTATTCATCATCCATAAAAGGATAATATTCCTAACTTGAAACATCTTTTAAAAATTAAGAGGAAAAAAATGAAAAAAAATTTATAAGCAAATTAGCGAAGACATGAAGCAACAATGCACAAAAGATAACATATGAAAAGATGTTCAGATCCTCTCATTATAAGAGAAATGCAAGTTAGAAAGCCAATCCTAGTTCACATCCATTAGATTGGCAAACTTGAAAGTTCGACAATGCCTTCTGTTTGCAAGGCTGTAGAGAAACAGGCACTCTCCTACATTGCTGGTGGAAACAGCAAAAGTACCATCTCTCTGAAGGAGGATTTGGCAATATGCAACAAAATTACATATGCATTTGATTTTTATCCTAGCAATCTCACTTCTAAGAACTTACTCTGAAGACAAACCTTCCCCCCACACAGTTATTAAAGGCTTAAGAGGGACATTATTTTCCTCATGATGTCTGAGGAAAGCCAAATTCAGTTGGCTCATCTAAGACTCAAACACAAGATGGTATAACAGAACCTCAGAGAGGAAACCAAAGCACATCATGTATTCCTGTGCTGTGTCTGATGCAGGAACTTCCTCTAATATGACCTCAGCAAGATTTACCAGCTTCTGCCCATGTATGGACAATAACTCACAGCTCCACTTTGCTTTCAGAGACTTCCTGTTATTAATAACATTTTTCTGAACATGAAATTTAAACCTATCTGTCTATAAATTATACTTTGCTTCTTGCAGTCAAACAAATTAACTTTCATCACCTTAGCACCCTATAATATAGACCTACAAATATTTGAATGTAAGTCATGTTTTTTATGATTCTCCAGGTTCCAGTTCCTTCACCTAATCATTTGTTCAAATCTCTACTTTCAGGGTTTCCAGAAATGAACACAATACTCCAGGATATGGTAGAATGGTCACCTTCTATAGTCTAGAATCACAAGGCAGTTAGGGACTAGATTCACTTGTATAATTAGGACAACATGTTGACCAAAGATTAATGCACTTATGGTGAATAACAACCCCATGATTTTCTCAAGTATGTAGCTGGTAAGCTGTGACTCCCTTTTCTGCTCAGATGGATAATCAAAGTAGCCTTTACCCCTCCACCTTCAATGAAGCCTAACACCCAACTTCCAGTCCATGTTGATCACCTATGATGGGCAAAGCATCACACTTAGCATCATGAATGAGAAAAATGAGGAGAAGTGGAAGCAAAGGTTGAGGGCATGCAGAAAAGGTGGTAGCATCATATAAGAGACATTTACAAGCTTCCTCCCCTGAAAGAGCTTACTGGTCTGTCATTGAACTGAGACTGTCAGTAAACAATTCGAACCCATCTTGCTGAAGGAAAGCTCAAAATAAATTTCTTATGGAAGGCTTCTCGAAGGATAATAGGGGCAGGAGACAGCATCCAGATATGACATCGCAGAGACCATTCCTACTTACCAAGTACCCATATGATCCTCCTAATTTCCAGACCAGGATACCTGGATGAGGTCATTTAACTAATTCTTGGGACATGAGCAGGAATGGTGTCTCTCTTGCTAGCTGAGGTCTAAGGCAAATCCCACCATATGTGTCTTTTCTAGGCATCTGCACTTTCATCTTACTTCTCCTTTCTCTCCTCTCTCTCTCTCACCATGTGGCTAGAAGGAAAGGACTCTAACATGGAGGCACTGCAGTGTGGAAGCAGTTTAGGTCTCTGCCAATAAGAAAGCCTGTGTCAACAGAAGAGCCACAAAGCAGAGTCATGCAGGACAGTATTGCAAGAGACCCATGCAAAAGACCCATGCAGGGGAGCACTGCGGGAGACCCACGCAGGAGAAAATTCAGGAGACTCATGCAGGAGACCCATGCAAAAAAGTCAAGCAGGGGAGTACTACAAGAAATGGATGCAGAAGACCCATGCAGAAGAGCTTGCAGGAGATTCATGCAGAAGACTCATGCAGGGGAGCTCTACAGGAGATAGATGCAGAAGACCTACGTAGGAGAGCTTGCAGGAGACTCATGCAGAAGACCCATGCAGGGAATCACTGCAAAAGATGCATGCAGAAGACCCATACAGGAGAGCACTGTAGAAGACCCAGCAGGAGAACCTTCAGGAGACTCAGACAGGAAAGCTCACAGGAGACCATGCAAAGGACTCATGCAGGAGAACACTGCAGGAGGCCCAGCAGGAGAACCTTCAGGAGACCCGTGTAGGAGAGCTTACAGGAGACCCATGCAGAAGACCTGTGCAAGGGAGCACTGCAGGCGAGGCCACGCAGAGAAGCCACTCAACCCATAGCTGACAGTGTTGTGAGAAATACAGTCTTTCCAGGGCTTTTCTTTTGCCACCACAGCATATCTGTTCTATTCCAAAGAATACAGTGGATATCACAGGATGTGGACTGCATTAGTTCGTTTTCATGCTGCTGATAAAGACATATCCAAGAGTGGGAAGAAAAAAGAGGATTAATTGGACTTACAGTTCCACATGGCTGGGGAGGCCTCAGAATCATGGCAGGAGGCAAAAGGCACTTCTTACATGGCTGTGGCAAGAGAAAATGAGGAAGAAGCAAAAGTGCAAACCCCTGATAAAACTATCAGAACTCGTGAGACTTATTCACTATCAAGAGAACAGTATGGGGGAAACCACCTCCATGATTCAATTATCTCCCACCAAGTCCCCCCTAACAATACATGGGAATTCTGGGAGTACAATTTAAGATGAGATTTGGGTGGGGACACAGAGCCAAACCATATCATTCCACTCCCGGCCCCTCCAAATCTCTTGTCCTCATATTTCAAAACCAATCATGACTCCCTAATAGTCCCCCAAAGTCTCAACTCATGTCAGCATTAACCCAAAAGTCCACAGTCCAAAGTTTCATCTGAGACAAGGCAAGTCCCTTCCACCTACAAGACTGTAAAATCAAAAGCAAGCTAGTTACTTCCTAGATTCAATGGGGGTACAGGTATTGGGTAAATACAGCCATTTTAAATGGAGAAACTGGCCAAAACAGAGGAGTTACAGGGCCCATGCAAGTCTGAAATCCAGTGGGGAAGTCAAATTTTAAAGTTCCAAAATCATCAGCTTTTATTTCAGGTCTCAGATCCAGGTCACACTGATGCAAGAGGTGGGTTCCCGTGGTCTTGTGCAGCTCTGCCTTTGTAGCTTTGCAGAGTACAGCCTCCCTCCCAGCTGCTTTCATGAGCTGGTGATGAGTATCTGTGGCTTCTCCAGGTACACAGTGCAAGCTGTAGGTGGATCTACCATTCTGGCGTCTGAAGGATGACGGCCCTCTTCTCACAGCTCCACTAGGTAGTGCACCAGTAGGAACTCTGTGTGGAGGCTCCAATCCCACATTTCCCTTCTGCACTGCCCTAGCAGAGGTTCTCCATGAGAGCCTCGTCTCTGCAGCAAACTTCTTCCTGGGCATCCAGGCATTTCCATACATCTTCTAAAATCTAGGCGGAGGTTCCCAAACCCCAATTCTTGACTTATGTGCACCTAGAGGCTTAACACCACTTGGAAGCTGCCAAGGCTTGGGGCTTACACCCTTTGAAGCCATCACTCAAGCTCTATGCTGTCCCTTTCATCCACAGCTGGAGCAGCTGGGATGCAGGGCACAAAGTCCCTAGGCTGCACACAGCATAGGGACCCTAGGCCATGCCCACAAAACCATCTTTTCCTCCTAGGCCTCCAGGCCTGTGATGGAAGAGGCTGCCGTGAAGACCTCTGACATGCCCCAGAGACCTTTTCCTCATTGTCTTGGGTATTAACATTTGTCTCCTTGGTACTTACGCAAATTTCTGCAGCCAGCTTGGTTTTCTCCACAGAAAATTGGATTTTCTTTTCTATTGCATTGTCAGTCTGCAAATTTTCCAAATTTTATGCTCTGTTTCCCTTTTAAAACTGAATGCCTTTGATAGCACCCAAGTTATCTCTTGAATGCTTGCTTTGCTGCTTAGAAATTTCTTCTGCCAGATACCCTAAATCATCTCTCTCAAGTTCAAAGTTCCACAGATCTCTAGGGCAGGAGCAAAATGCCACCAGTCTCCTTGCTAAAATATAAAATGAGTTACCTATGCTCCAAATCCCAACAAGTTCCTCATATCCATCTGAAACTACGTAAACCTGAATTTCATCATCCATATCACTATCAGCATTTTGTTCAAAGTTATTCAACAAGTCTCTAGGGGGTTCCAGACTTTTCCATATTTTTCTGTCTTCTTCTGATGACTCCAAACTGTTCTGACCTTTGCCTGCTACCCAGTTCCAAAGTCATTTCCACATTTTCAGGTATCTTTTCAGCAGCATCCCACTCTACTGGTACCAATTTAGTATATTAGTCCATTTTCATGCTGCTGATAGAGACATACTCGAGACTGGGGAGGAGAAAGGTTTAATTGGACTTACAGTTCCACATGGCTGGAGAGGCCTCAAAATCATGGCAGGAGGTGAAAGGCACTTCTTACATGGCAGCAGTAAGAGAAAATGAGGAAGATGCAAAAGTGGAAACCCCTGATAAAACCATTAGATCTCATGAGACTTATTCACTACCACGAGAACAGTATGGGGGAAACTGCCCCCGTGATTCAAATTATCTCCCACTGGGTCCCTCCCACAACACATGGGAATTCTAGGATTACAATTCCAGATGAGATTTGGGTGGGGACACAGAGCCAAACAATATCATGGACCAAATGGAGGAAGATGAGTGAGGAAGATATTCCAGATGGAGAAAATAACGTGTAAAAAATTCAAAAGTAGAATATAACAAAAAGAAAGGGGAGAAATGTAAGCCTCTTCTCTGAAGTCACCCAGAATAATTTTCTTCAACATTTAATATTCAATTACAAGCTGTAAATAATTTTTGCATATTATCAGTCCTGATGTTTTTCAGTTTAATGTGACATATTTCAGGCATCTCAATCAAATATCAAGAAATAAAATGTCAAATGCTGACTTACTTTGCATACTAGATACCAATGAAAGGTCAATGTTTGCAAAACCTACTAACTTGGAAAGGGCTTTGGACTGGGACCCAGGCTACCGATCATAATTCCAGCTCTGGTCTAAGGTCACTAATACATATCAGTTGAGCCATTAATGTCAACAGTCAAGTTGGAAAAGATCAACTGAATAGTTTCCTTTAGTTTTGATAGAGTGTACTTTTATGATTCTAACAAGGTTTAGTATTTCCTAAAGATTGTCACACTGTATTGTCTCATGAAAGCTTAACAAACCAAACTGATTGAGCACATCTGCAACTGCTCTGTGATAGTAACACAAAGGCTCCCAGAAGCACTGGCAGGGGATTTCCAAAAACCTACACATGATATGGGCACTGGGAGTGCTGGCTTTGTACCATGGAGTTCTGGCAGAGGCACTCAATTCAGTCTTGGTGACAGATCTTCTCCTGAGAAAAGGAAGTTTCCAGTGTACTCATAAGAATACTCTGGGCCAGCTTCATAGACATCTGTGCCCACATCCTGCCTTTTGTATAGAGCAATGAATGTAGTTACAATGAACTTGTTCCACTATAGTAACTGATATGGTCTGAATGTCTCCTCCAAAACTCATGCTGGAAACTGAATTGCCATTGTAATGGTATTGGAAGGTGGGGCATTTGAGAGGTGATTGGATTGTGAGGGTACCACTGTCATGAATGGATTATTGCTATTGTGGTATCACAGGGGTTTGGCCCTACTTTTTTCCTCTGTCTCATGTACTCCCTTCGGCCTGCCATCCTTCTACCATGGGGAGAACACTTGCCAGTGGCTGACACCAATCTCTTGGACTTCCTAGCCTCCAGACTGTGTGCCAAACAAACTTTTCTATATAAATTACCTAGTCTGTGGTGTTTTGTAACAGTGATGAAAAACAAACTAAGACAGTAACCATTTTAGAGTAGTCTGCCCTTATCCCTGGAGGATATGTTCCAAGACCCCCAGTGAATGCCTGAAGTACCAAACCCAATACATACTATGTTTTTGTCCTATACATACATACTATATTAGTCTGTTCTCATGCTGCTAATAAAGACATACCCTTGACACATGAGGATTATTACAATTCAAGGTAAGATTTAGGTGGGGACACAGCCAAACCATATCATTCCACCCTGGCCCCTCTCAAATCTCAGGTACTCACATTTCAAAAACAAGCATGCCTTCCCAACAGTCCTCCAAAGTCTTAACTTATTTCAGCATTAGCTCAAAAGTCCATAGTCCAAAGTCTCTTCTGAGGCAAGGCAAGTCCCTTCCACCTATGAGCCTGCAAAATTGAAACCAAGTTAATTACTTGCTAGACACAGTGGGGATACAGGCATTGAATACACCCATTCCAAATGGGAGAAAGTGGCCAAAACAAAGGAGATACAGGCCCTATGCAAGTCCAAAACCCAACAGGGTCGTCATTAAACCTTTACATTCCAAAATGATCTCCTTTGACTCCATGTCTCACACCCAGGTCATGCTGATGCAAGAAGTGGGCTCCCATGGTGTTGGGCAGCCCCACCCCTGTGGATTTGCAGGGACAGCCCCCTTCCAGCTGCTTTCACCAGCTGGTGTTGAGTATCTGTGACTTTTCCAGGCATACAGTGCAAGTTGTCAGGGGTCTGGAGGACAGTGGTCCTTTTCCCACAGCTCCACTGGGTACTGCCCCAGTGGGGGCTCTGTGTGGGGGCTCCAACCCCACATTTCCCTTCTGCACTGCCCTAGTAGAGGTTCTTCATGAGGGCCCCACCCCTGCAGCAAACTTCTGCCTGGACATCCAGGCACTTCCATACATTCTCCAAAAACTAGGCAGAGGTTCCCAAACCTCAATTCTTGTTCTGTCACCCGCAGGCTCAACAGCAGTTGGAAGTTGCCAAGACTTGGAGCTTATACCCTCTGAAGCCACAGCCTGAGCTGTACCTTGGCTCCTGTTAGCCATGGTGGGAGCAGTTGGGACACAGGGCACCAAGTTCCTAGGCTGCACACAGCAGGGGGCCCTGGGCCCAACCCACAAAACCACATTTTCCTCCTAGGCCTCTGGGCCTGGGATGGGAGGGGCTGCTGCAAATGTCTCTGACATGCCCTAGAGATAATTTCCTCACTGTCTTGGTGATTAACATTTGGATCCTCGTTACTTATGCAAATTTCTGCAGCTGACTTGAATTTCTTCCCAGAAAATGGGTTTTTCTTTTCTACCGTACTGTCAGATTGCAAGTTTTTCAAACTTTTATGCTCTGCTTCCTCTTGAACACATTGCCACTTAGAAATTTCTTCCACCAGATACCCTAAATCGTCTCTCTCAAGTTCAAAGTTCCACAGATCTCTAGGGCAGGGGCAAAATACCACCAGTCTGTTTGCTAAGACATAGCAAGAATCACCTTTATTTCAGTTCCCAACAAGTTCTTCATCACCATCTGGGACCATCTCAACCTGGACTTCATTGTATATATTACTATCAGCATTTTGGTCAAAGCCATTCTAAGTCTCTAGGTAAAGTTCCAAACTTTTCCCACATCTTCCTGTCCTCTTCTGAGCCTTCCAAACTACTCCAGCCTCTGCCTGTTACCCACTTGTAAAGTCATTTCCACATTTTCAGGTATCTTTACAGCAGCACCCTACTCTACTGGTACAATTTACTGTGTTAGTCTGTTTTCATGCTGCTAATAAGGACATGCCTGTGACTGGATAATTTATAAAGGAAAGAGGTTTAATGGACTCGCAGTTACATATGGCTGGGGAGGCCTCACAATCAAGGTGGAAGACAAAAGAAGAGCAAAGGGGCATCTTACACTGTGGCAGGCAAGAGAGCATGTGTAGAGAAATGCCTGTTTATATAACCATTGGATTTTGTGATACCCATTTGCTATCACAAGAACAGTACGGGGGGGTGACTGCCTCCATGATTCAATTATCTCTCTGTCTGGCCCTGCCTTTGACACATGGGGATTATTACAATTCAAGGTGGGATTTGGGGGCAGGAGGGAATAGCCAAACCATATCACACACCTAGGATAAAATTTAATTTATAAATTAGGCACAATAAGAGATTAACAACAATAATTAATAATAAAATATCTTTTAAAAATATTTTAATTTTTAAATGACATATTGTTCATATTTGTGATATACATATTAATTGTACTATGTATAATATATAGTAATCAGATAAGGGCAATTAGCATATCTATCATCTCAAACATTGATCATTTCTTTGTGTCAGACATTCAATATCCTCCTAGCTATTTGAAACTATGTATCATTGTTAACTATAGTCATCCCACAGTAATGTAGAACACTAAAAGTTTTTCTTTTTATCTACCTATAATTTTGTGCTTTTTAACGAATCTCTCCTTATTTCCCCTTCCACCACCCTTCCCAGCCTCTAGTATCCAATGTCTTATTTTTTGTTTCTATCAGATCAACTTTTTTTTGGCTTCTACATATGAATGAGAACATGCAGTATTCAACTTTCTGTCCTCATTTATTTTTGGATCACAGTTGACCTTGGGTAACTGAAACTAAGATAACCAAAATCATGGATAAGGGGACACTGCATATATATAAATGCATTTTATAACATCATGTTGTTTACCTTAAATATATACAATGAAATTTATTTTAAAAATATACCAATCACTAACATGACTTGCCAGCCAAATGCATTGGACAAGTCACTTAATCTCTCTGAGGCCTTTCTCCATCTCTTAAATAGATATAGTAGCATTACTTTGGAGGATTATTGAGTATATTAAATGAAGTTCTATATATTAAAAACCCCCAACAAAATCTATTTTACAGTTTAGGCCCTTATAAAATTTAATGAGCAGATATATGGGCGGGAGGATAGATGGACAGATGAAAAGCGTTCTTTCTAAAATCAAACTTAACTACTTACTAAGGATATACAGAATGTCTTGGGATATTGTAAGAAGATATGACTCATGCCAAAATGTTATTTGAATTGTTTGCAGTATATCCTTTGCTATACCACAGGGAATGAGTTCTCTAACTTCTGTATCTGCTGCTTAACGTACTTTTTTCTCATTATTTTGTCCTAAGGCTTCCCAATGGTTCCTGTTGTTGTGCTATTTTTGGATTTTAAAACATTCATGTTCATTCTTTCCATCGACTTCATAACTTTACAAACTTTGATCACCTTCACTCTTTAGCCTGGTTTTTCTAGCTTGAAAACTTTTGTTCTTTGTAGTTTATCATGATAAGACAACTTTCTTATCCCCTTGATCATTTGAAATTCTCTTCTCTGAATCATCTCCAATACTATTATGTCTTCCTGATTGTCAGCTTAAAAGACAAGGAGGATGGGAGGGAGAGAAAACAGAGGAAAGTAAAATCAGTCATGAAATTGATGTTCTGAAAATATGAACATGCATTAATTGCCAGTTGAGTGGTAGACCCACTAATGTGCTTCCCCCAACCCTTCATATTCTGATGGAATATTAGAGTTGGGAGCTTGCTTCGAGAGGACCCAGACTATGCTCTCTCCACTTGCTCCATCATAAGAGCCACCTAGGCCATTTGTTAAATGTAGATTCCAAGGCCCCATGCACTGTCCAACATGGTGGCCACTGGCCACTGGTGGCTGCCGAGCACATGACATGTGGCTACTTTGAACTGAGTTGTGCTATAAGTGTAGGAAACGTGATCGATTTTGAAGACTAAATACAAAAGAAGAAGGCAAAATAACTCATAACTACTTTAAATTGGTTCTATGTTGAAATGTTGAGATTTCAAATAGAGTAAATTAAATACAAGATATTAGGATTAATTTCGTCTATTTATTTTTACTTTTCTAAAACTATACCTGCTAGAAAATTTGAAATTCTATGTGTGGTTCACATTCTATTTCCACTGGACAAGGCTGGTCCAGACATACCGAATCAGAACCTTCAGGGGAGCCACTTCTGCTCACCACGCATTCCCAGGGATGCTTATGACAAAGGGTTTTTTTTTATTTTTATATTTTGAGACAAGATCTCACTCTGTCACCCAGGCTGGAGTGCAGTGGCGCAATCTCAACTCTCTGCAAAACCTGCCTCCCAGGCTCAAGGCTTCCTCCCATCTCAGCCTCCTGAGTAGCTGGGACCACAGATGTGCGTCACCACGCCCAGCTAACTTTTTGTATTTTTGGTAAAGACGAGGTTTCACCATGTTGGCCAGGCTGGTCTTGAACTCCCAAGTTCAAGAGATCTCCCCACCTCGGCCTCTCAAAATGCTGGGATTATAGGCATAAGCCACCGCTCCCGGCTGTGAGGAGGAAATTTTGAGAAACACTAATAACACAAAACTCATTTGACAAGTGAGAAAATTCAGGTTCAAGGAATTTTGTCACCTTTCCCAAAGTCATATCCAAATCACTAACGGAAGGACCCTGGAATCAGACTCTAACCTTATCACAGAAATTTACTGCTGCTTTGTTCACAGCTGTATCCCCAGGGCTTAGGACAGTATCCAGCATCAAGTTCTTTATTAACATATGTGGAATGAATGACTGAATTAATGAAGGGGGCCATTTAGTCACAATACTTGTGAAGCTAACTGCATAATTTCAGTACCACAACAAGTTGGTCTGCTTTGTTCTGTTCTTGAGGTTGTGAATAGCAGCACTGAGCAAGGGAAAGAATAATACATTATGGGTCATCTAGAAACGAGGCCCCATTCCGTGAAAAAACACAACAAAAGCCACATTATCATCTGCTGGAGAGCTTCTTTTTTGCATGCAAACCTGGCATCCAAGTCATCCCTTCGGTAAATGTCTAAGGAATGATTTGTGCCACTAAGAAACAATCTCCACAGGTTTTGTTTGCTTGTTTGTTTGTTTTTTAAAGTCCACTTGTTGGAAATACTGCCTTCGCTACTAAAAATAGAAGAGAAAGGTTTGTTTGTTCTAAACTACCTGAGCTGTTCAGAACCCAGGGGTTCTGCTCCCCACTCCCTCTGGGGCTAACGGTTTCTATTTTTAATCTCTGCGGTGTGCAGAAAGAAAAACAGCTTTGAAAGAAGTTATTTTTCAGATAAACCGTAAACATGCTCTGGCTTTCACATGTGGATGTGTCAGACCATCGCACTTTCCAGAAATCAGCAATGACAAGAAAACAACTGCATTTGAGTCACCCAACAATAACAAAAAACAAAACCTAATTACTTGCCTCGTCCTCTGTGTCCTATAAATTACTCAGCAGGCAGCCCAGTGCCAAGGAGGAAGCACAATTTTGTAGCATGATTATGAAGTGATGGAGCAAATCTTCTGTGTGGGCAAACATTTAGTAAGACGGGAGAGTGACTCACAGATCTTTCTGCCCATTGTTAGAATCAGTCCCCACCTGCCTCTCCAGGGGCTGAAATAATCTGTTGTCACGCTACTGCCAGAAATCTAATTGCAACCTCCATCCCCCAGCCCCTCTTGAATTGCTCAAAGGCTTAGCTTTAATTACATAACTCTAGGAGGGAGAAGCAGAATAGGCAAACTCTGTGTTCAGCCTCTAGAAAAAAGGAAATTGGTGGGAGTTGGGTCACATGCTTAGTGGTCTGGGGGTCTGGGGACCATGTGTCATGTCACCTGGAAAACTTCTTCCAGTACATATTTCCAGCGCCCACCCTAAACTGAATCACAGTGTAAGTCCCAAGAATCAGCATTAGTCCCCCAAATGATGTCTATGCACATAAATGTTTGAAAACCATGAGTCCAGAATCATGTCAACCACACCTAATTTTTTCAAAGTGGAACTGAATTATATGGATGAATAAATAAAAGTGTCACTTTTTTTTTACCCATTCCAGTACACAGGACTCTTTCTTCCAGCATAAGACTCTCCTCCTGAACTGCAGCCTGACAGGACACTCTATGTGGTAGCAAGTCTCAGAAGACAGCCCGGCTGAAGACCCCACATTTCCAGATTGCTTGATCTGCACCAGAACTCTGCAGCCTTCATTGGAGAGTCTGCTTCCACCAACCATTGTCCGAATCAAATACACCTTGTTTGCTACTTGGACCCTATTCCCTACCTGGCAGACCCTCCACGGACCAGTTTAGCTTCTGCCATGGGCAAGCCTTCCCCTCTCCTGCAAGGGGTGCTGCTGCGGCCATGTGCCTTGTGTCCCGCCCTTAGACATGCTAATGCTCACCACGGGTGAAGAATTTCAGAGATGGAAATGGTCCCGGAATGGAATCATATAAAAAGTGTGCCTCGGCCGGGCATGGTGGCTCAAACCTGTAATCCCAACACTTTGGGAGGCCAAGGCGGGCGGATCATGAGGTCAGGAGATCGAGACCACGGTGAAACCCCGTCTCTTCTAAAAATACAAAAATTAACCGGGAGCGCTGGTGGGCGCCTGTAGTCCCAGCTACTCGGGAGGCTGAGGCAGGAGAATGGCGTGAACCCGGGAGGCGGAGCTTGCAGTGAGTGGAGATGGCGCCACTGCACTCCAGCCTGGGTGACAGAGCGAGACTCCGTCTCAAAAAAAAAAGTGTGCCTCAGCTGAGTTCAGAAGGTTGCTGGTGACTGTGGTAAGGGAGAGGAAAAGGCATTCAGGGTATAGCATACAGAAAAGAGCTGGATGTCAATCAGAGAGCAAACAAGATATGGAAGAGCCAAGAGGAGCCCTTGCTGCGGTCACTGGACAGACAAGGCCAGTAAGGAAAGTGTGGTCAGTTGCTGATTCTTCTTCAGCTTCATCCTTGCCTCACTAGCTCCTATGGCTGATGCTTCCAGGCTGGATGTAGGTGCAAGGGCGTCAGGAGACAAGGTGCCTTTTACATTTACAGGGAAAGTACAGCAGTTGATTGGCATTGGTGCCCCTGGGTTGCATAAACAACTCTCCCTCCTCTATCTCCCCTCCTTCTCTGTGTGTGTGTGTCTCTCTCTTTGTCTCTCTACCTCTGCCTGTCTCTCCATCTTTGTGTTTCTGTCTTCCTCTGTCTCTGTCTCTCTATCTCTGTCTCTTCCTCCTCTTGTGTTTCTGCATTTTCTGCATTTCTTAAGATTCTCTGTCCTTCCAACTGAGAAATGCCTCATCCCAGCTGCCCCCACAATTCTCCCCTTTGCCCCCAGTCTCTGTGGACCACCTCCCTCTCAGGATTCCTCTCTCCCATGGTGATCTTCCTGAAATGGATCATTTTGAAGACAATCCCCAGGCATCTCCAAAAAGAAGAATGTTCAGAAGATCCTCAGCTCTGTGTTGCTGTCTGTGGAGACGATGCTTGCTCACACAAACCAGTCTTCTTGGTTTTGCTGCTGGCCATGGAGCTGCAGCCGCTTCCTCTCTCCTTGAGCTTACCTGGGGATCAGACGCCAGGCTGTCAATTCTGCACACTCCAAGGGAAACTTCTGCAGCCTCCACCTGGTTTTCTTGAATTGCCTTTCACTCATCATGAGGCAAGAACAGCGCATCCCATTTTCCCCATCCCTGTGGCAGTGGTGAGGCAGCCAAGTAGAGGGAAGTGTCCAATTATTCTGAAAGCCCTCCTCAAAAGAATTTCCTTCCTTGGCCTCCTCAATCTCACCTTCTCATAGGGGATGAAGGTGAAAAATTAATGGTGCACAGACACAGCCAGCTTTATCTGATTCCTCAGGCAATGCCTATATAACCATCTAGCTCCTCTCCTTAAAATGTGGCAATACAGTTTTTTGTTTCCAGCCCAAACTAATGAGTCTCATTTTACTAACTTGTGTCTCATCTAGAATTATAAATCAAGGTGATATTTATTTTAAAGGAAACATGTATATATTGCCATAGAATTATGATGTAATCCAGGAGAAAAAATAGGAGGAATTGTCTCACCTTGTCTGGGACAATTAAGGAAATCTTTTCAAAGGAAGTGATACTTGAGCTGAGTTTGAAGGTTGAATAGGAGGCACTGGGCTTCTGCATGGAGACGGGGACAGGTGCTATTCTAGGTTTAATGTCACCAGATACTTTCCTTTCATGTTCTTTAGCTTGGATAAGAATTCAAAAATCATTTCTAGAGCTGCCACACACTAAATGTCAAATCATTTGTAGGAAAAAAAAAAAAAAGAGAGAGAGATTGAAACCAGTGAGGACTGGAATTTAATAAAGGAATTAGAGAGAAGCCAGCCCTGTCTCTAGATGACAAATATACTTCAGTGATGCCTCGGAGAACTTAGGACTCTAAGACAATGAGATATTCCCATTGTGCTATCTCTCTTTCTCCCTTTCCCTCCATTCCCCAACCTGTGTGTGTGTGTGTGTGTGTGTGTGTGTGTGTGTGTGTGTGTGTGTATGCACAAATAGGACATGAGTTTTGTGTCCATTTTTGACCCCTCTATCCAAATCTATTTTAGACAATAAATAATCATAGAGAAAGGAAAGCAGTGAATGTAGCAGCCCAGGAGTATCTACAGAATTGAAGGTCAATGTCCTACAAAGCTTTCTGAAGGTGCCAAAGGAGAGAAACTATCCAATGGATTCCAAAGAGACAAAAACACGTCGAATGAAAAACATTCCTGCAGAGTTAATACAAGCTGTCTCCGGGGCCTGAGCAGATGGAAATCTCAACCATCCAGGCATTTCGTGGGAGGCAGTGTACAACATGGTCTCCCTAAACCAAAGCATTCATCAAATTCTGCCATTAGATACTGAGCACTAGTAGCTCCTATGAGTTTCTCAGAGGGCCAAAAGTGGAGGTTAGATAATCAATAGTGCTTTAGAGCGAGAAGAGATCTAAGAGATCAATTCACACAGCTAATTTTACAGATGAGGAAATCAAGGCTCTGAGGCATTTGTTGTCTCTTCCCAAATCTCATTAATCACAAGTTACAAAGAACAAAAGCTCAGGGTTCAGGCTCTTTATGAGACAGCATGTATCAAAGAAAACGCTAAGGCCCAAGATGAGGATGGCATAGAAGAAGCGTGTTTGTCTCTGGACTGTCCCTCTGGAAGGTCCCCTAAAAAGAAAGCAAATGCGTAACGGGAAGGTATGAACCTGAAAGGACAACAAGAACAGTTGAGATGATGCCAGATGAGAGACGTAAACGAGATTTTAGGAGAGGCAAAGCGGATGCATGGGTGGTAAATAATATATCAAATGGAAACAGCTGAAACCTAATCTGCGGAGAAAGAAAGCAATAAAAAGCAAGGCGATTTGCACCACTGAACTGTGAGAAAGCCTCAGGAACTGAACTGAAAGTAGGACTGTGGGGTGGGGGCTAAGAAAAGGAGGTGGGGGAGCTTTTGTGTACAGAATACTTACAACCTCAGATGGCTCTGTCCTCTTTCCCAGTCACTGGGTCAACCCAGCTCCTGAAATCTACGCATATATGCAGACACCTACTTCTTCACACACATGCCCTGGAAGACAGGGCTTGAGCTAAGGACTTATGTGTGAGTCGTTCATCTAGGAATATGATCCCAAGAAGTAGGAGTAAAGGAACAGCAGAAGTGAAAAGTGGAAGAGCCAGGGTCATTATCATGTTGGCCAGGGCTATGAGTGATTAGTTGCTCCATCTGATGGCACTGTCTATGAAGGCTTGTGAAATGGGCTCAGAACCATCTTCCTTGGGTGAGGAGAGAGGAATGTACTTTCTCTCATCTCCATCTACCACTGACGGGTGGTGTCAGCTTCCCTACCCTGCCAGGTTGCCCTGTGCCAGTGCCCACTGGGTTTGCACTTCTAGGCCCCATAGAAGCTCCAGGGCAGGGCCAAGAGTTGGGGTCCAAATGCTACCCAGGGTCCCTGCATAAGACTAGCCACACCCACATGGGATTTGTCATCACAGTGGTGGCTGGAATAAGAGGTGGACAGAGAGGATTTAAAGTGGGGTGCAAGAGGTTTCCATAACAACACAATTACTGAACTGGAGGTTCTGGGTTTGGAAGTTTCAGATACAGTGAGAGCTTTTAGCGAGGAGCTGGAAGGTTTTAGCAAAGGGCTGAAAACAAAGGCTTTAATATAAAACCCAAATACTGAAAGGAGGCTATCCCAGCCCACTGACCTTGCTTTGGTCTCAGGATACTGGTGGCCAGACACTTCAGGCAGGAACTGGAGGATCTTCCCTAGAGAAATAATCCAGTCCAAGGGGAAAGACCTACAAATACTCATATTTGGGGATCTCTCTAACAAAGTGGTCAGGTCCCAGTCCAACGACCCTAAATGGACTCTTAGCATTCAATGACCGTGCACACATGGCTTCCAATGACTTTCACCACTCAGTCTTAAATAAGAAAGGACAGTCAAAAGCCATCAAAAAATTGAAGCAAGCCTGTAACATTAAAGACAGCTTTTGTTTGTAAATTGTTCTCTTACATACATTGACTCTCTTCCCTTCAAGGGCATTTTAATTTTTGTTTGTTTTTGATTATTAGTAATAGCCTCAGAGGGACAGAGAGATCTTGGCATTCAAGAGGCAGTACTGAGCTCAAGAGTGCTTACAAACGCTGGAATCAAAATCTGGTTCCGTTACTGATAGCAACGTGAAATCAGGAAAGTCACTGGACTCATCTGTACCTCAATTGCCTCATCAATAAAATGAGGAATAATAAGCCCCACATACACACCTCATGTCACTCCCCTATAAAGAGAGAGCTACCATCGTACAGAGTACCATTCATATCAAATGAATGTAAATAGCTTCCTCTGGAGTTGTGCAGTGTCCAACATGCACAGCCGTATGAGGAAGCCCTGTTTGGCAAAGCTACCAGGGAATGTCCACAGAGCTCTGCATGCACTGCCTTCTCCCAGTCGTCATACCATCATCAGAGTGATGACACCAAAGTGCAGAGATGCTTCCATCTTTAAAAACAAGGAAAGAAAAGAACCTCCCTTGAACTCACATCCCTCTCTAGCTTCTTGTCCAGTTGTCTTTTTCCCTTTATAGCAGGAGTCATCAAAAGAACCTACAATTTCCGAATCCCATCTTGTTTCCACCATTATTATATGCTTGACTCTTGGGAAATCTTCTTCTCCTCACTCCCAGTGTGCGTACTCTCGCCACCACATATATTAAATAAGCTTAGCAGTCCTTCAGCCTATATACCTTAGTCACCAATTCACAAGTCATTCCTTATCAACCAGAAACTCACCCCATTTCATTTTGTACATCTCTGAGCCCTGATACCTCCACAGAGCCCAACTCCTTCCACTCTGCCTTCTGTAACTCCAGGTCATTAGCAAAATAATCTATATTCCAACCACATCTCTGAGCGTTTCCCCTACTTTTCTCCTCTAGAGGTTCCCTCTACCTTTCTCCTCTAGAGGTTCCCTCCACCTTTCTCCTCTAGCTGAAGCCTGCCTGACCCTTGGGGACACTGTATGTCCTTCAGCCTGTTCTTTTAAAGCCCTTGAACCAGTGGGCTTGGAGGTGGTACAGATGTTCTCCCAACTCTTCATTTGACTTCCAGAGCATCATCCCTTCTTATTCATAAAAAAAACCTAGTTCTTGCCAGTAGACAATATGATTAGCTATCTATCATTGTGACAGTCATCTATAAATCAGTAGGTCAATCCCCTCTTTTCTTGAGTTCATTGTTTTGATAGTATCTGTTTACCTGTATGTAAGGACAACCTCTCCCTCCACTGGTGTCCTGAATGTCATCCCCTCTAGTCTACTCAAAGATATCAGTGTCCTAATTTTCCATCCTCTCTCACAAAATGTTTTCCTCTCTGTGACTCATTTCCATGATCATGAAAAGATGCTTCCATCTTGAAAAACAGTGAAAGAAAAGAACCTCCCTTGAACTCACACGCCTCTCTAGCTTCTTGTCCAGACGTCTTCATCCCTTTATAGCAGGACTCATCAAAAGCATCTACAATCCCTGAATCCCATCTTTTTTCCATCATAATCTCTTGAAATCACTTCAATTGGACTGACAACAAGGGGAAAATCACCCTCGGCAAGGTCAACCCCATGTCATCGAATCTAATGGTCATTTTTCTGGGATGATCTTACTCAACTCAGCATTTGACACCATCAACTCCTCTCATTTTCATGATACATTGCCTTCACTTGATCTCCAAAAAGCCATTTTCTCCATTCTCTCAT
Organism: Piliocolobus tephrosceles; assembly: GCF_002776525.5. Classification (NCBI taxonomy): domain Eukaryota; kingdom Metazoa; phylum Chordata; class Mammalia; order Primates; family Cercopithecidae; genus Piliocolobus; species Piliocolobus tephrosceles. Next base: position 141,729,772 of record NC_045441.1, on the reverse strand, counting down.
TTCTCCTCCTGCCACTCTACTCACTCCTTCTTAGCCTCTCTTACTCATTTCCCTGACCAAGGCATGGCATCGCATGAAGACTCAGTCTCCAAATGTCTCCTATCTTTCTTATATTTATCTGCGAGCTCATCTCATCCATCCAATTGGCTTTAACTTCCCTCCATATGCAGAGGTGGTCAAACATATGTGGCCTCTCCCCTGAGTTCTGCATAAATACTGTCTCCTGGATGTCTGATAGGCATCTCAAAGAGAACACTCAAAACAGAACTTGATTTTTCCTCCCAAATATGCCATTTCCATAGTCTTCTGAAACCCAATTAATGGTAAGTGCATTCTCTCATTTAATCAGGCCAAGAAAACTTAGTTTCTCTTTTTTCTCTAAGAGTGACTCCTACATGCCTCATCCATTGTATCTGCATGGACAGATGATGGATAGATGAGACAGAGAAGGAGAGAGAAGAGAGAGAGGCCTATACCTACCTTAAATATTTATAAAACCCTTTCCTTTCTATGAGTCAGAAGTCACCTTTCATTACAAACTTGCCAATGGTTTCTGCATTCCTTGTGTCTCTGTTAAGCCAGATGAGGGGAAATGTTCTTATCAAACATAGCCCTAAAGAACAATCAAAGACCCCAAATAAATGGCCTGATTCAACATATGCTCTATCACATAGGCAGAAGAGGGTAAGTAGGTTGAGCTTTCACCCCACCTCCACTGGAGCAAACATCAAGAAGCCTTTGTTGTCCAATGAGTGATGACCATGGAGTCCTTCAGGTCAGGGTTTCTTCCAGTTTCTGAAGTCCCGGAGCCTGCAGAGGAGCCCATGGAAAGAGCCAGCACAGGAGTCCACCTGTCTGGGACTTTACAATTTGGGATCAATCCTAGGATTAAAATAGGCAAAATATCTCTTGGGATCTTCCGTATTTTTCATTGTACTTCAATTCAATAAATACTTCCTAAGCATGCAAATTTGCTGTGTTAAATTGTGTGGCTGCAAAGATGTCTAGAAAGGAGACATCCTTATTTGGAAAAGTACTCATATTACATTCCCTTTCTCACTCTGCACAAACCTGCTTTTCCTGACTACCCTCAACTGCCCAGGGTGTCTCTTCCCAGTATCTAAAATCATATCTTCTCTGCCCACTGTCAAACATTCCTCAGCTGTAACGAGGGACAAAAGTTGCTGATGACATTCATTCTCAGGAATAAATGATTAGGAGTTCCCTTTAAACTCTCACATTTTTTAATATAATAAGACTCTTCAAGTCAAAACAAGAATCAGTATTTTACAGCCTAATAAACTTTATATATGTACACAATGCATATATTGAAAATAAAATTAAAGCACATAATAGGCTCTTCGGTCTCACAGATCTATTTCTCCTTAATAAAATCTCAAATTCTTTCACACTTGCAAGAGATAGCATTACCCAGGGCTTGAACACTTGCAAGGAGTTTTACTTGCATTTTTCCCCTGCATTTATCTTTTCCAGACCAGAGCACCTGACACTATTTTTGTAAATTGTACAAGTATACAAGGTATTGACATTTTCTAACTGAGAAATAGTTCTTTCTCCTCTCTGATGCTGAGCCACTGTTTGGGACAGCAACTGGTTACATTTTCGGCTTTGTTGATGCTGTCATTTCCATATCCTGAATCTAAAAAGTCATAGGAATGTATCTAGTAAATCATTTATTGGTAATTCCAGAAGAGTTTTATTTGAGCAAATGCCATTCCACTGGAGTTATATAAAAAATCAAAACAGTTATTGAAAAAAAATAAGACCTAGAATTTTTGCTAAGACATTTTTTTAATAGAAGGGCGTGAATACATCATCATCTAAAGTTCTTCTCATTCTCCATAACTCCAACATAATTTTATTTTATTTGAAACATATTTATCTTTCAAAATCCAATCCTCAACTGATCACATCCCAGGGGATGTATATTGGAGGAGGTAAATGACTTGGGCTGGGATGTACATCATGTAAGTTTTCCCCGCTGCTGCCCTCCAGCCCTTGTCATCTCCATGAACAAACTACTCAACCCCGGAAACTAGGAATCATTTCCTCTTTTGTCATCATTACCCTTCACACCCAATCCATCCCCAGGTCTTGTCATTTCTGTTTCCACACAAGTTTACCTTGGCCATCACTACCAACTACTATTCCAAGGTGGCCATAATCTTTCACCTGAACTAGTACAATAGGCTCCTAGTTGCTATCCATTTCTGATGAATTCTAAACCATTTCATACCCAGCAACCAAAGTGCTCACCCTAAAGTGCTATTTGTATATCACTTCTTGTTCAAAATATGTAATAGATTACATGCACGAATGGGCTATTGTGGAGAATTTGCACCAAGGTCCAAGAAACCCTGGAGAATCTGGCTGTAAGGAGCCCCTTCCCTTGACTGACTGTGCTCTAGTCACCCTGCTTTTCTTTCCATTCCAGTGAAGGTCTTTTCTGACTCAGGACCCCTGCATATACTGCTCTCTTGGACAGATAATAAGTTAGCACAAATTCTGTAAATTATAACTTTAAATTGTAGAATCAGAGAAGTCTTTTTTGAGCCCTAAAGAGTGAGTAGGTCATCCTGTTATATTGTCTCATAGCTGTCTCCATGAACATATTAAAGTCATTAATCACATAATTGTAACCAATTTTAGTCTTTCTCTCTGCTAGACTTATAGTCTATAGCTTCATAGACTTATAGACTTATAGCCTCATAAGGACAGAGATATGGCTATATTACTGTTAAAGATATCTCCTTTGCATGGAGCCCCCTCAAAAAATAAATAATTGCTTACTCAAGTATTTATTAAAGATTAAGTGAAATAAGCCATGCACAGAAAGACAAATATTACCTATTCTCACTCACATGTGGGAGCTAAAAAGTTGATCTCAAGACGGTAGAGAGTGGAATCGAAATGAGTTGATCAATGGGTACAAAACTACAGTTTGATGGAATGCATTCTAGTGTTTGATAGCATAGTTGGGTGACTACAGTTAACAATAATTTATTATATGTTTCAAAAAATAACTAGAAGAGAAGATTTGGAATGTTTCCAACACAAAGAAATGATAAATGAGGCAATGGACACCCAACAACCTGATTTGCTCATTCCACACTGTATGCATGTATCAAATATCACACTTACCCCATAGATGTGTACAATTAGTATGTGTCAATAAAAAGAATAAAATTAAATCTGGCCTGCCTCTACCTTTTCTTTTGAACCTACATTCATTTTTGCTATTTTTTAATGAAAAACAGTGTTTCTGAGAAACAGAGAGCTCTCTCAACTCCATTTGTTGCTATAACAAATAAATCTTGTTTGTGTTTGAGCCATGGCACATTTTCAGATTTATTCCTCACTCATGTAACACTCAACATGAGTGTTCCTGACCCACAGGCAGCACTCCTTGTCTATAAGGAGACCCAAGCTCCTCCCATCCGGAGAAGCCACCATGTCCAACACACAGCTGTCAAGACTGCACCATGCATTTGCATCAGGACAGGAAGAGGGGAGGAGCAGAGAGGACCTAGCTCAGGAAGTAGGGAAGCAGTGCACCTAACTACGCTCACATGCCATCGCCCAGGACACTGCGCCTGGGCCACACCTAACTGCAGCAGAGCCTGAAGGGGAAATAATTGCATTAGCAGTTCAAAGGCAGTTCCAAACTTATGAAGGTATACCTCTCTTAAGGCAGTTGTTAAGGATTTGGAGAGCACTTTTATTCCCAGGTCCACAGTAGCCTTGAGGTCTTTACGCCAGCACACAGGACCCTATAAACCCATAAGGATCACAACTGAAGCCATTTCTCTCTCTTTGGCCCAAATCACGCTCTCCTCTTTTGCATAGGCACATCCTGACCTACAGGACTCCCCCAGGTTGTCAAGTCACCACCAGCCTCTGGACCTTGGAATCAGCAGCACTGAAACAAGTCATGATAAAAGAAAGCACTCAGAGCTTTGAAAGGGAACAAGCCTGGGAGTGGGGAGACGTGGAGGAGAAATGGCAGCATGAATTGAAGCCCTAACTCCTAGCTGCACACACCTAGCTTTACTGAGAGCCACCCGGGATCTGCAACCCCAGCGACCTCCCCTTCCTGCCATCACCACTGGGCTTTCTCTCTTCCTCTGTCACCTTCCAACTCTGACTGAAACATAGCTGGTTTTCCTCTCAAGTGTTTTATTTCAGATTAAATTGTCAGTGAAAATTATTTCTGTCTTAAGGGTCTTGTTATGCCAGTGAGTTTCCATACAAGGACTCAGTGAAGAAAGAAGGAGGATTGGTCTGCCTACGTGGAAAATTTTGTATTTATTGTCTTTCTTGAGATGTCCTACAAGTGGAAGCAAAAGTAACTGGCTTGCTCCATGGTTCATAAATTATTAAGTAAAAAATATGCCATAATGGACCAAAGGTGACATGTCTAGGTTGGAAGGAATAAGCTAGGAGAGAAAAGACTACAGGTGGCCCCCTGTTCCCCAGGGAATAAAACAGAAGGAAGGGGCTGAGGAGCTGCCTGAGACAGTTGAGTGTCTATGAAGGATTAGGCAGGCCTATAGCACAGTCTCCCCAGTTCCCAGAAAAGGTGAATTACCCCCTGGGTCTGTGGGGCTTTCACCATAGGAGGGACACCTGGGGGAAGCATGTGTCCTCTCAATGACAGCTCCACTTCTTTTCTCAGAGGAAAGGGGGTGAAGACATCTGTGGCCAAAGTTGACAAAATAAACCCACAGCCTATGTACCTAGTATTCTTCTTCAGCAAAGGTATTCAGAGCTTTAATTTGCAGGGCACACATTTAATTTATGAACTGCCCAATTGGACCCATTTCTTTCTTTCTTTCTTTCTTTCTTTCTTTCTTTCTTTCTTTCTTTCTTTCTTTCTTTCTTTCTTTTCTTTCTTTATTCTTTCTCTCTTCTTTTTCTTTCTTTCTTCTCTCTCTCTCTTCTTTCTTTTTTTTCAGAGTTTCACTTTTGTCACCCAGACTGGAGTGCAGTGGCACAATCTAGGCGCACCACAACCTCCGCCACCTGGGTTCAAGTGATTCTCCAGCCTCAGCCTCCTGAGTAGCTGGGATTACAGGTACCTGCCACCATGCCCAGCTAATTTTTGTAGTTTTAGTAGAGACAGGGCTTCACCATGTTGGCAAGGCTGATCTCCAACTCTTGACCTCAGGTGATGCACCCACCTCGGTTTCCCAAAGCACTGGGATTATAGGTGTGAGCCACCGCACCTGGCCGGGGCACATTTCTTTACTTCAGTATGAATATATAAGAAAACCATTACCTGAGAGCAGAGTGGTCTTAGACAAGTACATGAAGTCAAGTTTTCTAATGCCTCACACTCGATTCCATTAGCTGCCTCTGCTTTTCCCTCCACTTTCTCAACCCTTTCTGCTTTATCTTCTCCACTTTTCTCCCATTTCTCCCTCCTTTAGTTCTGTGTGGCTTCTATTTTCCTATCTCCTCTCCCAAGGTCAGCCTCAGCGCTGCCATGAGCTCGGAGGCCCTGGTCCAGCTAATTTCCTTCTCACGCTGGGCTGCAGATGCTACATTTCCACCCTCATTCCGTCTGTGATGAATCAATCCAAAAATTCTTTTTGAGTGTTTAGCATGTGCCAAGTATAGGGGTAAAACTGTGGGGTGAGGACTTTTATTCCCAGGATGTCAGAAAGTTTCCAACATTAGTGAAACTCTTAGGTGAGTTGTCGGCTTTGGTGTTATCCTGGAACTACCATTTATTAGCTCTGAAGCTTTATAAAAAGTTTTTGCCTTCTCCAGGCTGTTTTCTCATTCATAAAGCAGGCATTATAAGAATGTCTACTTTCGAAGGTGCTAGTGAAGATTAAATAAAATGATGTACTTGAAACATTTGTTATAGAATGGGATGCACAGCACTAATGACAAACACGTACTGAGATCTCAGTACCCCCTCATATTAATGTTGAGTTGGCAAAATGACAACACAAATCACCTGGACATCTGCAGGACACTTGACCATTCTTACAGCTGAGCCTGAAGGCTGAGCATGTCCCCATCCATAATTTAAAGGCTGGTACTTCCCACAGCTACAACATCTGCCCCAACTCCTTCCTGCCTTCAGGCCCACGTCTGCTGGCCTCTGGCTGGGAAAGGCACAGGGAGTGAGGACCAAGTGGCCAGCAAGATGGTCTAGGAACCCCAGGCCTTCACACAAGGACTGCTATCTCAGAGACACACATGCAGGTGTGCAATAGCTCTCTCAGCCCCAGTCTGGGGCTTGGTGGAAGTAAGAGTGTTCTGGAAGCCTGAACCCCAAAAGTCAGCAGTGGAGCCAGTGCTTTGCCTAAGTGATCATGCAGGCTGTGGCTTTATCTGGTACTCTGTGTTTATTACGGCCAAGAAAAACTTCCTGGCACAGCAGGGGAGCTGAGAGTAGTGCTCAGGTACTGCATATGGCGATACTGCAATTATGACTTTTATGAGAATCTTGTCTTTCGGAGACAGGCTTGGGAGAGATTGCTCATTTGTATTGTTTTGCCTGGAGATAGGAAATTCCCTTCTTGCAGTGATGCAAAGCAGTCTTTTGATCTCCCTCCAGAAACAGACATATGCTAGCAAAATACATGGTCTCCAACTCCCTTCAGCTGGGCACGGCTTGCAAAATTAATGAATCAGAAAGATTCCAGTTGCACAGTAATATTAATGATGATCATTGTTTCAGCGATAGTTCCAACTTTTCAAAATGCTTTCATATCAATTCTCATTTCATTCTCAAGTGCACTTGAGAAGGAAGACCTCATTTTATTGGTACTTGGCTCATCTATGATTAAATGGTAGCCAAAGAAGTCACCCAGCTTTCCTAGGTCACAGGGTTAGCTAGTTAAAGAAAATGTGGTACCAGAACAGTAGGCTTCAGGTGTCCGGTCACATCTCGTTTCTACCTCATCCCATTGCCTTACACCGATAATGCTTCCTCTTCATTCTTCTTTCCGTATTCAGCGAGTAACAGTCTTATCCAAGCTTTCATTGTGACACGGCTTCTAATCTTCCTTTCTATCTTATTGCAATTGCCATCAGATAAAACTGACCTTAAATGCTTGCAATAGCCCTCATAAGTACTTCACTTCTAGAAATGAACTGCCCAGACATGTGTCCATTCCACTACAACATCGCAACATCACGCCTCCTACACATAGTTTTTAATACTCTATTATCTGTAAAACAAAACCCAAACTCTTCTGTCAGGCATGTGAGGCCCCCACCTACTTCTCAAGCTTACTTCCAGGGAGAATCCTTCTCTCCAGGCAGCTGCGTTGGCCCACCGTTCTCATCATACACCTCAGAGGCTCTGATCTGAGACCTCGTCCTCAATCCTCCCTTCCCCCAGAAGACACCCCTGCTCTACCCAGTCCTACCTCCCACAGAGCCCTGTGGGGTCCGTACTGCCTGTCCATTAAGCCTTTTCTAACCACTCCAGCCAGCAGGGCACAGTCTGCCTGTGCTCCTTAAACACTATTTTTTTTTGCTCACTGTCCCCACATCACTCCAGGAAACTTGAATACAGTGTTTTCTTTAAGCTCTAAACACCTGGGACAGTCTTCTGTACATCATAGGCAGTAGGCGTGATGCCTGTGCACCTTCTGAGCACAATCTGAGCACTTGGAGAGAAGAGGCAAAAGGGATGTCAAAAATAATTTTAAAAACAAGCCAAGGATCTACAATGTGGACACCCGAATACCCATGGCAACGGCAGCTAAGAAGGGCTCTGTAGTGGATGTAAATAATTTAGTCTCCAAGTGGACTGAGTTTTTGACTTAAGTTTGAAAAAAAGTCTGTGAAGCACTCTGAAACCTACACGGGGAGAGCAGAAGTTCCCTACGGATCTTTTTGAAGGATGTTTTTCAAAGGCATTCAGTGTGGTTACAAGTTTACAGAGAGGTCTGCTTCAGAAGAGAAAGTCAGGGGAGTCTCTATGTCTAAAGTCATTTCTAATGAAGATATATGTTTCCTGCAGCCGGTTACTCTCAAAGACCTTGCTGCGCCCTATGACATATCCTGGGTGAGCTCAGACATAAATGCAGCAAAAAAGACAAAGCAGCAGCCAGCTGACTGATATTTCCTGCTGATTCGACTGGGGTCCTGCATTACTGGGAAGAAGAGCACAGGGAAGAGGTGCCCTTCTCAGTGTGTCCTGTGGGGTGACCCTGTCTTTGCTGCACACAGACGCCAGCCTGGACCATGTGGCTGGAGCACTTGCCTCTGGCATCCCCCCAACCCAGTTCTCTCTCAGCACTGGGTCATCACACTTCCTTTTGAATAGCCCCAGGTGGATATCTGTTGTTTACTCTCCACCTTGGATAGGTCTCTCCTGAGATTTTTAAGCAAAGTCTTGCAGTTAATATTGCTATTACCTAATCAGCATTTCTCAGGATTTATTCTTACTAAAAGTTTTATCAACAAGGCAGAGTGCCAAGGCTATATCTAATAGTACCTGTCTGTTCAGTTTAGGTAACTGTATTAGTCCATTCTCAAACTGCTATGAGGAAATACCCAAGACTGGGTCATTTATAAAGGAAAGAGGTGTCATTGAATCACAGTTCCGCATGGCTGGAGAGCCCTCAGGAAACTTACAATCATGGCAGAAGGCAAAGGAGAAGTAGGTACCTTCTTCACAGGCGGCGGATGGAGTAAGAGCAAGCAGGGGAAATGGCAGAGGCTTATAAAAACCATCAGATCCTGTGAGACTCACTCACTATCATGAGAACAGCATGGGGTAAACCACCCCCAGGATCCAATTACCTCCACCTGGTCCCACCCTTGACACATGGGGGATTATGGTGATTACAATTCAAGATGAAATGTGGGTGGGGACACAGAACCAAACCTATCAGTAACTGAATGTCACTTGTGGCAACTGATTGACAACGTGATGGGCAATGCAGCTTGATTCTACTTTCAGTGAGACATCAATCATTTTGTAATAATTAACATTTATACTAGACAGAGGATACTGGCTGGAGGAGGGTCTGGAGATTCCTGAATAAATCATAATTATCAACAGTTAACACTCGGGGGTGTTTACTATATGTCTGGCATTGTGTGAGCACTCTCTCTCTTAAGTGATTCTCACTTAACAGATGAAGAAACATTACCTCTCTTTCTCTCAAACCCAAAGTACCACACTCAAACCCAAAGCCCACACTCAACATTCAAACCCAAAGCTTACACTCAACACTCCCGCACTGCCTGGACCTTTCTGGAAGGGTTTCTGTTGTGCTGTAGAAGACAGTTTACAAAGCATTGCTTTAGAGAGTAGGGAATTTGAAGTTTGGGTGGGTCTTTGCTGTTTAAGTTTCCAAAAAATCCTGAAGGATGAAGCAGGCAATCTGAATTTTAACTTGACTCAGCCATTAATCATTAAGATCATCTTAGGAAACCCACCAGAACATCAACAAACACAATAGGAGTAGATTATCGTGCCTTTATTGTGTTTGTTGTGCCCTTCTTGTGAGTGCAGAGCCCTCATGAATGAGATAAGGCCCTTATTAAAGGGACTCCAGAGAGCTCACTTAACCCCTTCCACCGTGTGAGGACACAGCTAGAAGGTTCTGACTTTGAACCACAGAGTGGGCCCAACAGGGTTACGGCTTGAGTGTGTCCTGTGTCCTCCAGCTCTCCGCAAAGCATTGGGAAATCTAGGACAGAACAGGACATCATGATACAGTCACAAAATTCACACATGAAATCATTACAAAACACTTCTATGGAAGTGACCACGAGCTCAGGGTTCACGGAGCACTCAGAGAAGGATTCATGTTGCACAGAACCAAAAAGGGATCTGAAGGGTCGGAGGACTCGGACAAGTGGGGACAAAGAAAAGTGAACTTTCTGGGCAAGGTGCATGGCCAGGGTGCAATTGAACAGGCACATGTGTGTGTGCTGGGAAGACAGTGTCATTGCACCTGAGTGTGGGTGGTTACCTGGGAGGCAGGGAGGGGCTCTCGCAGGCGGGAGGGTTTGGACTTGAGAGTGACATTGTGGACCCCACCCTGCTCCTCCCCTCAGCCTGCTGGGTGCCCTAAACCCCTTACGGATTCCTGAACTCTCCTTGCCTACTGCTCTTAAGTCTCTTCCTGAACCAGGACTGTTCGGTACGTTGCTAATTTTCGAGTTATTTCTGTGTGAGTTATTATTATGCCAATTCATTCTCAGGTGCACCGATGATATCATCAAAATGATTTAAGTCCAGATGTCACAGGATACCATCTTTAAGGAAGCATTTTTTAAAAGGCATGAGAGCGTCTTTCCTGTCTGCATGCTTGACTTCATCGCCACGGCATTCATCACTTTCACTCCCTTCTCCTCATTTCCTGTCTTGCCCTCTCTATTCTCTGACTCTCCTCCTACGCATTCCATTTTGTCTTCTATTGTGAGTAAAAGATAAAACCTGAGTGACTCCCCCAGTGCCCAGCATGTCTCATCTCTCATAGAGAATGTCCTTGCTGCTCCACCCACACTGATCTTCCCCGTCTCTGAGATCCAAGAGCACCCACCTGGGTCATCACAGCAGTAGCAGCAGCAGCACAGCAGGGGCCACTCCTTGAGCACAGGCCATGTGGAGGGCACCAGGTAGACGGGCCTGGTGACGAACAGGTGGACGACGCAGGAGGCGGCCAGCCCCATTGTCCAGCCTCCTCTCTGGGGGCCTAGCAGCCAGTGGTCTTCATGCTTCATGGGGAAGGAAATCAGAGGGGTTATTAAATGCCCTCCAAAAACTGCTGTTGTCTCTTGTTTCATCTCTATACTGACAGCAGATGTGTTTGCCTTCTGCGAGCAGAATTCAATGGTAAAATCTCTTCCCTACTTAACACTCAGCCCAGGCTGGGCTTCCTCAGATCCAGCTGCCTGCAGTTTTCCTTAAGCAGTGGACCTTCCAGGTCATTCCTGTTGTAGCCCTAAGATAGGAGGAAGTGGGCTTCTCCCAGGAAGTCCCCTAGGCCTTCCATTCCAAGCTTAGAATGAGAGTCTCTTCAACGGAACTCAGCCCTGTGAGGGCTCTCGGGGACTTGAGGCTTCATCGAGTCAGATGGAACCAACCTTCTTCCCTTGGTAGCCTCTCTCGGGGGTCCTTTTCTTCCAACAGTCCTTCCCGAGTCTACTTCACCTCATCACGGGGGAATTCCCTGATATCCCTGATCTCTGGGTGACTGTCTTAGTCCATCTGGGTGGCTGTAACAAAATGCCATAGACTGGTGGCTTACGAACAACGGAAATGTATGTCTCACAGTTCTGGAGGCGGGAAGTCTGACATTGAGACGCTGCAGATTTGGTGTCTGGGGAGGGCTCACTCTGTGGTTCAGACTCAGCACCCTCTCCCTGTGTCCTCACATAGTGGAAGGGCCAAATGAGCTCTCTAGGGTCCCTTTAATCAGGGCTCTATCTCATTCATGAGGGCTCTGCACTCACGACCCAATCCCCTCCCAAAAGGCCCCACCTCCTAAAACCCTCACCTTGGGGGTTAGGATTTCAACATACAAATTTGGGGTTTGGGGGAGGGACAAACATTCAGACCACAGCAGCGACCCATGGTTTGGAGACAAGAAGTTCTTTGTCATTCCCGTGTTGTTTCTCTCTACAGCTGGCCTAACTTCACCCAGTGGTTCATCATGCCCAGCACCTGGCTAGGCCTTGGGAAGGTTTACAAAAGTAGGAAGATAACATATTTAAGCTGGAGGGATACTAGCAGTCATCTACTCCAGGCCTCCATGCATAGATGCCGAACCCTGCTTCCAGGCTGCTTAGATTACCTGTCCCAGCTGACACAGGCTCCAAGTGATGCAGCCGAGGAAGGTGCTTTCTCATCCTCCCCAAATATCTCTGATTCAGATCGTGAGACCAGGTGAAAAGCTTATTAGAAATATATCTAAACTAACAATAAATAAAAGATGTGATAAAGGCCTGAGACACTCTGTTATGAGTGAAGAATGAATTTGGTGGTAGCTAACGTAGATAGATCACAGTCAACTGAATTCTTTTAGGATCATTTCTTTTCACTAAGCAGGTGATTCTGCAAGGTGCTGGTCATGCCCACCTGATGATCCTGAGGTCTCTGTTTACTGACGTTGCCTCTCAGTGGAATTTGTTTCTCTTTCCAGGAGTTATTGGTGGTGTGTAGATTGCAGGAATAATAAATATTTTAGACCTCTCTAGAGGATGGACGAAGATGAGCTGCCACCCACAAGAGAGCAGTACGGAGAGTCAACCACAGCTGATCCTCTTTCCCACTGCAGAGAGAGGGAAGGGGTAAGCAGCATCTCACAAACGCCGTCTCCTCTAACGTGCCTACCTCCTCTCTCATTACCAACCCGCCATGGCATGACAGAGCCTTGGGGGCTGCATTAACATTCTCCAACAGAGGTCTTCGTCGAGAGGCACTGAGCAGGCAGATACAGAGAGGGAAAATCATCCCACAAAGATCATCGTTGGGCTAAATAAAACCACCAGCCAACAGCGAAGCAGAATCACTGGGTGAATAAGTAACAAACTGATACTAATCAAAAGTGAAAAACTTATGACCGAGGGCTAAGCAGGACCTAGGTGAATGCCTGAGCTCTCAGATATGAGAACAGGCGGCTACAAATGGCAAACATGTAACTCACAGAGCCTAGGGATGACAAGATGGTAAACTCATTAAACCTGGGTCTTCACAGACCAGCGTGGGAAGGTTCAGGTACTTACAGCTGTAAAGAATTCCAGTTTCTCCATTTCATCTTTCAACAGAAAAACTGAGTGCAATTGTTGGCTTTTTGTGAGTACCAATTATTTCCTAAACACTAAAAAGCCTTCAACTTGGCAGTTCAGATTGTATTTCCTGTGAAGTTTCTTTTATTTCTGTTTTGACCATTGTGGCTGCCATACTACTTCACGTATGTATGAATGACAGTATGGGCCTGTAAGTGAGCACATTTTCGTACTTGCCCTCAGGAGTTTATAATAACATAAGAAACATAAAATACCTCAATATCCTTGATGTGTTTATCATTTCCTGATGAATGACTTGTTTATTGGAACCCCTCTCTCATATAAATTATCAAAACAATGGCCCAATTGGAACTCATGAGAAATTATGAACATTCTTTCCATGCTAAATCATCAGAAATTCCTTTAGATTTATCGTGTACTAAAAATTCTCAAGGTCATCCAACTTCAAAACAGAATTTTAAATAGCATGGGAGGGAAGAGAATCACCCAGAAATATCATTACTAGTTTTGAAAGACATTCTGTATTTCCATCATGCTTCATCTTTAAAAGAAAATAGGAGACACGAAGAGAGAAGGCAGGGTTAGAACGTGAGGCACTTGGGAAGGGGGAGAAACAGAAATGATTAGTGTGAGGAAAACACAGCAAGAGAATCTCCAAGAATCAATGTGCAAGAAAACAAACAATGCACCCCACCGCCAGAGACAAAACAAGAGCCTCTATTACAGCCTTGCTAAAAAGGGTAAGACTCAGGTGAAGCACAGCACAGAGGAACCCAGGCTAAAGGGGCAAAAGTACAATGTTAAAAAGAGACATGGAGAAGCAAATAATCAGTCCTTGGAGATTATAATTTGAAAACAACTGTGTTGAAGACTGAAAGAAGCAAAACATAAATTGACTGAGAAAAGATAAAGAATCCTCACAGGCTGTGAATAAAAGGAAAGTCACAGGGGTTAGGAATTCTCAAAAAAAAAGTGTTTTGTTCTGTGTTCTGGGGTTGAACAAATAAATACAGGCAATAAGAACCACATCTCTCATAACAATGAGAGAGGAGGAATACTTTACAAATTCTTCAAGAAAAAGGAGAGACTGGGAAGAACTCTGTAGTGCTGGATTTGGAATTGGAGCAATATAAATTTATGGTTTTATTTTAATGTATGTGCTGAAAACTAAAGCAATAAATACAGGTGTGTAAATGTACGTGTTATATAAATAAATATATTCCTAGCTCTATGCATTGATGGCACCTAAAAACAGCAGCAAGACCCTAGTATCAATGAGCACAATTATCACACACAACTTGGTTTCTAAATACCATTCCATAGTAATAACGATAATAATAATAATAATGGAGTCAGGGCTCCCTAGTGAAGTGACTGATTCAAAGACTGGAACAAAGAAAATATAAGATGATCCTGGACCATTCCATGGAGCTAGAAAATAAGAAAATGCTGAACAAAATAGCATACATATTGAAAGGAGATGGGGACCAACCTCCCAATGGCCAGAGTTAGAACAACTTGAGGAAATAATTATATGAAATAAATAACAATGATGATGGACTGTAACTCAAAGAATACAATAAATATCCATGAGTCTATACTGATAGCAATAAATAACCAAATAAGTAAGTCAAAGGAAGAAGTGGTAACTTTTCCTTACAGAAGAATTCCAATGAATAAATGTAGCAGGAAAGAGAAAAACCCAAAATTACCATTAGAACTACAGAGTAATATCAGTGCAGGCAAGATTCACTGACACAAGTGTTAAAATTAGTGGGCAAAAGTTTAAGCAGAGATAGGATATTGTATTAGTCAGTTCTCACGCTGCTATAAAGAAATACCCGAGTCTGGGTAATTTATAAAGAAAAAAGGTTTAATGACTCATAGTTCTGCATGGCCGGGGAGGCCCAAAGAAACTTGCAATCATGGCAGAAAGCGCCTCTTCGCAAGGTGGCAGGAGAGAGAATTAGTGCAAGCACGGGAAATGCCAGATGCTTGTAAAACCATCAGATCTCATGAGACTCTCATTATCACATGAACAGCATGGGGGAAGCTGCCTCCATGATTCAATTACCTCCAGCTGGTCCTACCCTTGACGCTAGGAATTACGGGGATTACAATTCAAGGTGAGATTTGGGTGGGGACACAGAACTAAACTATATCAGATGTCTTCATAGGCTTAAAGTATCTTTCCCAAAAATCCACAGTAGAGATGCCTCTTGGTCACATGATCAAGGCCACCATCACCAAAACACACAAATTGAAAGACTGTACCATTTGATAAGATGCCCTGAGAGGGACATGCCATCTCTGCTTTCTAGTAACACATAGTCTTGATCTGATCACTAGAAACATCAGACAAACTCAACTGAAGCGTTGTTCCATAAAATGCCTCACCAATATTCTTCAAATGTGTCAAGGTCATGAAAGTCATGAAAGTCAAGGAAAGACTGAGGAACTGTCACAAATTGCAGGAGACTGAAGAGACAAGGTGACAAAATGTAACATGGAATCTTGGAACAGAAAAAGGACATTAGTGGAAAAAAACACTGGTGAAACCAAAATAAGTTCTGTACTTTATTGAATAGCATTACCTAAAGTTTAATGTCTCAGTTTTGAATGACTGTTCTATGATCATATAAGATATTGACTGAAGAGAGATAGGATGAAGAATACACGGAAACTCTATTTTTGAAGCTCTTCTTTAAGTCTAAAATTATTTCAACAGAAAAAGATTAAGAGAAAGTCCCACTGATAACAATAATACAAAAACGGCAGTGGTTAATAAATGAATAGCATCACGCAGCAGACACTAACTCCATTTAACATTACCTAATAGAATCCATCTGTTCTTTTTTAAGAAAAGTGCTTATAAATGAAAATGAGGAAAAAACACTGTTTTGTTGATTCACTATGCTTAATATACTTCATTGATCTTCACTGGACTTGGGCCAGCCCTCTCGACCTGCCCCATGCACAGCTCTATCGTCCATCGCTCATCCATGCCCCTGGTTTCAAACAGGGAGAATCAGAACTCAGGCCAAATCTCTTCCTTTATAATTATTTCCAAAAGAGAGAGAATCAGAACATGATCTAGTCTGAGGGGACCTTCCTGATTCCTAATTATAACAGCAGCTGAGTTGAGGCTGCTTTCCAAGGAGAACCCACTAATTCAGTCTGTGGTGGGCCCAGATAGCAGAAGGTGAGGGATCTCCCCTAAAACGATGGAAGAAAAAGGAAGGTGTTTCCCCTTGAGCCCAGGAGACCAGCAACGAAGCAGCTGTTCCAGGTCATTGACTGGTCTCCTGTCCTTCCCTCTGGGACAGGCAATGGCATCAAGTGTCTCACTCCAAGAACACTAGACCCTTGACATCAAGGCCTTCTGGAGAGATAAACAAGTGATAAGTTCCATTCTTCTTATTGTGCCCCTTTGTTCTCTCCTGAAAAATCACAGAAGACCTTAAGAAGCAGCCAATAAAGGAGCAAAGAGGCTTCTCATCGTGTGAATGCCTGGGCATCCTCAAAGGTGAATATTGCTTCTGACACCATTACATGTTCAATACTTCAAAGCACTCACATCTGTCTTTGGATTGCAGCCCACTTACAGGTGAGGAAGTGGGCAGTTCGTGCACATAACATACCATGTATCATCTGCCGCATGCCAGGGCGTGTGCTAAGGGCTGACTAATGCATGTGGTGAACAGAGTAGACGCTGTCTCTGGCCTCACTGATCCTAGTGGGTGCGGCAGAAGCTGATGACATACCTTTGCATGTGGTTTTTACGGTTCACTTTTGTAGCCTTTCGAACTTACAAACTCCCATTTCTCCTCAAAGCATGATAATAGATGGGCCTGGCATAGACTTGGGGTTCGGGGAAGGCCTGTTAGGGGAGACGATGCTGCACAGAAGCAGGAAGATGACCAGGAGTTGCCTGACTGGGCAGAAGAGAAGGAAGAGTCTCAGAAGAGGGGAACTGGGAAGAGCTAACAAAACCCAGGATGCTGGAACATAAAAAATGGGTGAGTCACACCAGAGGAACCCAGAAATAGCCCAAGCTGGATGATGCAGAGCTTCAAAAGTAAGGACTTGGGGTTTAGTGCTCATGCCCTGTGAAGCTAGAGAAGGGCTCTCCAGGGGTGAGATATGAGCTCAGAGAGATAAGTGGTGCCAGAGAACAGCGGCGTGACACAGACACGATGCCCTGACGTCATTCTTACCGAGGGTTCTCACCACAAAGCAGGGCAGAGAGGTGCTGGGTGAGACCCCAGTCTCCTGGCATTTAGCTCCACGCTCTTTGGCTGTTACTTCCCTGCCCATGAGCTCAAGTACTCACAAAAATCCAGGCAAAACTTTTCATGTAAACATGTTGGATTGGCATGCATTTGTTTTTCCCTGCCCCAGAAATGTCTGTGCAGAAATAAAAATATAACAAATTCAGAGGAAAAAAAATAGAAGATAAAACTTTTTTTAAAAAGAGGAAATAAATAATAAAATAAAAATTTTGATAATGAAAAATGGATGAGAGAAGATAACTCAGTTGACAGAATGGAGGAGGAGGAAACGCATGTGCCTACAAAAAAGAAAAACAAAGTAGGAGGCTAAAGAAAAGCAACCTGATGTCCCACAACAGGCTCCTGGCAATGCTCAAAACTGATGGTAGAGGTCTCCCATTAAAAAGAGCAGGACCACCTAAAAGTCTGTGTAAAGAAAAATTCCATCCCAGGTTGCCCTTTCTCCACTAAAGGGCAGGTGGAAGGTTCCTTCTCAGGAGAAATTGAACAAGAGAGTCTCTCGGAGTGGCAGACGGCATAGATGGGAGGAGGAGGTGCTCTCTGAAGCCGTCAGTCAGCAGATGAGTCCCAACCGTCTTCCCCAGTGATACCAGAGTTGAGAATAAATTACTTAGGCAGATAGTGAGGGTATGGAAGTCTGCAGTAAGGAAAAATCGAGCTGCAGACATAGATGTCGGCAGTTGTGCCAATCATGTTCAAAACAGCGGCCCCGTCTTCCCTTCTCTCTATCAGCTGTGTATACAAGTAAGGGGCAGACAAGATGGTGCCGGTCAATGGGAGAGTTTATTTGCATAACAGGATTAAGGTGGGGCTGCCAGCCTTCCTCGATGTAAACGTCACACCTGATTGAACCAATCTGTGAGCCCTGTATAAATCAGACACCACTTCCTTAAACCTGACCATAAAATCTGGTGCATCCACCGCCCTCAGGTTCTTTCCGCTGGGAGACCCCTCTCTCTATAGAAAGAGCTGTTTCTCTTTCTCTTCTCTTCTGCCTATTAACGCTCCACTCTTAAACTCCCCGTGTGTCCCTGTCCTAAGTTTTCCTGGTGCAGGATTACAAACCCCACGGTATATACCCCAGACAATGTAGCAGCTTCTCCAGCAGAGGGATCAGTACAGAATAGCCTGAGAAATGGCAGGTGGATTGGACTTCCGGGGAGGAAATTATTCCGAAGGAGATAGCCTGAAAACACTATCATTTAAATCTTTTCGAATGAAAAGAAAAGTACTTGTGATCAGCAGAATAATGGCCCCCCAAGATTTCCAGGTTCGAATCCCCAGAATCCATGAAATCGTCACCTCGCAAAGCAAAAGGAACTTTGCTGCTGTGATGAAATTAAACATCTTGAGATAGGAAGATGATCCTGGATTAGCCAGAGACTAGGGTCTGGAGGCAGGGAAACTAAGGACTTTCGAGACCTAAATTAAATGTAAACACTTCAGCCATGACAGGAAATAGCCTTTCATTGACATACACCCAATAAATGACTTTGTAACTTTACTTCATCCTCTTCATTATGTACAGCATACGCAAGGAAACCAATAGAAACTTCTACAGGGTATTTAAACCCCAGAAAATTCTGTAACTGGACTCTTGAGCCACTTGCTCAGGCCCACTCCCACCCTGTGGAGTGTGCTTTCATTTTCATCTTCATCCTTTCCTTGCTTCATCCTTTCCTTGCTTTGTTGATGCATTTTGTCTAAATTTTTGTTTAAAGCATCAAAAGCCTGGTCACCTTCCACCAGTAATGGGCCCTAACAAATTACCTGGGTCCTTACAAGAGAAGAATCTGTCACGGTTGTGTTAAGAGGAAGACGTGATGCTGCAGAAGGACCAGGAGGAAGCAACCTTGCTGACTTGGAAGATGAAAGTAGGGGCCATGTGGAAGGAATGTGGGCCACATCTAGAAGTTGGAAAAAGCAAGGAAACAGCTTCTCCCTAGAGCCCCAGACGGAGCCTTCCCTGCAGATGCTTTAACTTTAACCCAGTGAGACCCACTTGGGACTGATATGACTCCCACAAGTGGAGGAACACCAGGGCTCTTGTCTCATGCTGAATTAGATAAGATGACACGGACACACGTGGAATGGTTTTAAGGTGAGGGGAATTTAATAAGAAAGAAGGGAGAAGAAAGAAGGAAGAAGCTCCCCTATACAGAGACTGGGGGTGGGGGGCTCCAAAGCAGAAAGAAGAGACCCCATGTGCCACGCCACGGAAAAGTGACTGCTTATATGAGGAGGCTGAAGGAGGTGGTGTGTGATTTGCTTAGGGCTCAGGGGTTTGGTTTGACCAGGTATGTCATTCATGTAGCCTGCAAGAAAACTGGCCCTCCCACCCTAGGCTTTGAATACGCAAATACAGGGCATGATGCTGTTCTATACATATGGGGATATGTAGGGGGTGGCCATGTTGCCAGGCACACGTTGGGGCAAGTGCAAGAAGACGGCGCAACAGTGTGAGAGGTGACAACATGCTAGCAGCCCTTGCTCTCGGCACCTCCTCGGCCTTGGCGTCCACTCTGGCAGCACTTGAGGAGCCCTTCAGCCCACCATGGCACTGTGGGAGACCCCCTCTGGGCTGGCAGAGGCAGGAGCCGGCTCCCTCTGCTTGCAGGGAGGTGTGGAGGGAGAGGTGCGTGTGGGAACCAGGGCTGCACGTGGCGCTCGTGGGCCGGCGTGAGTTCCAAGTGGGCGTGGGCTTGGTGGGCCCCGCACTTGGAGCAGCCGGCCGGCACTGCAGGCCCTAGGCAGTGAGGGGCTTAGCACCTGGGCCAGCAGCTGCAGAGGGTGCGCCAGGTCCCCCAGCAGTGCCAGCCCACCAGTGCTGCACTGGAATTCTCCCTGGGCCTCAGCTGCCTCCCCACAGGGCAGGGCTCAGGACCTGCAGCCTGCCATGCCTAAGCCTCCGCCCCCCTGCCAGGCCCCATGGGCTCCTGCGCAGCCCAAGCCTCCCCAATGAGCACTGCTCCCTGTGCCACCAAACCCAGTCCCATCCACTGCCCAAGAGCTGAGGAGTGTGGGTGCCCCGCACGGGACTGGCAGGCAGTTCCACCTGCAGCCCCAGTGTGGGATCCACTAGGTGAAGCCAGCTGGGCTCCTGGATCTAGTGCAGACTTGGAGACCCTTTATGTCTATCTAAGGGATTATAAATAGACCAATCAGCACCCTATGTCTAGCTCAAGGTTTGTAAATACACCAATCAGTACTCTGTATCTAGCTAACCTAGTCCGGACTTGGAAAACTTTTCTGTCTAGCACTCTGTGTCTAGCTAGAGGATTGTAAAGGCACCAGTCAGCACTCTGTGTCTAGCTCAGGGATTGTAAATGCACCAATCATCACTCTGTCAAAATGGATCAATCAGCTCTCTGTAAAACAGACCAATCAGCTCTCTGTAAAATGGAGCACTCAGCAGGATGTGGGTGGGGTCAGATAAGGGAACAAAAGCAGGCTGCTCCAGCCAGCAGTGGCAACCAGGTGCCCTTCCACAGTGTGGAAGGTTTGTTCTTTTGCTCTTTACAATAAATCTTGCAGCTTCTCACTGTTTGAGTCCACACGGCCTCTATGAGCTGTAACACTCACTGCGAAGGTCTGCAGCTTCACTCCTGAGGCCAGCGAGACCAGGAACCCACCTGGAGGAATGAACAACTCCAGACGCCCCACCTTAAGAGCTGTAACACTCACTGCGAAGGTCTGCAGCTTCACTCCTGAAGTCAGCGAGACCATGAACCCACCAGAAGGAGAAACTGCGGACACATCTGAACATCTGAAGGAACAAACTCTGGACGCACCATCTTTAAGAACTGTAACACTCACCGCTATGGTCAGCAGCTTCATTCTTGAAGTCAGGGAGACCAAGAACTCTCCAATTCTGGACACAGGTGGACGAGTTTCTAACGGATTGCATTTGCATGTTAAAGGTGGCCAACCTGGGTGGACCCAGGTTCTACTGGCTTGCATTTGAATATCAAAGGTTGCCAGCCCGGGTCTAAGAGCCAGGGCTTTTCTGCTAAACAAGAAGCGTTTCTGGAGCTGCTTTAAAAGAGACAAAAACTTTCTGAGGACCCTGTTTCCTCTCTATCTGCCTACATTTTTTTTTTTTTTTTTTGAGAGGGAGTCTCTGTCACCAAGGCTGGAGGGCAGTGGCGTGATCTCGGCTCACTGCAAGCTCCGCCTCCTGAGTTCACACTATTCTCCTGCCTCAGCCTCCCAAGTAGCTGGGACTAGAGCCGCCTGCCACTACATCCGGCTAATTTTTTTGTATTTTTAGTAGAGACAGGGTTTCACCGTGTTAGGCAGGATGGTCTCCATCTCCTGACCTCGTGATCCGCCCACCTTGGCCTCCCAAAGTGCTGGGATTATAGGCATGAGCCACCACGCCTGGCCAGTAATTTCTTAATAACTCCTATCACAGGACTTTTGCACTTCAGAACTGTAAGATGATGAATTTGTATGGTTTCAAGCCATTCAGTAGGTGATAACTTGCTACAGTGATAATAGAAAATGAATTCAGCGTCTTTCCCAAAAAGTTACTAAGAAGCAGCAGCAGAGAATGTGCACGTCCCTGTTAACTATGTAAACCATAAGGTCTCAACCAATTTAGAAAATTTATTTTGCCAAGGTTAAGAACATGCCCATGACATGGCGTCAGGAGGTCCTGATGACATGTACCTGAGGTGGTTGGAGTACAGCTTGCTTTTATACCTTTTGGTGAGATATGAGACTTCAATCAATACATGTAAAATTTACATTGGTTTGATCTGGAAGGGGGGGACAACTGGAAGCGGGGGGGGGGGGGGGGGTTGGAGTGGAGTTTCCAGGTCCCAGGTAGACTTAAACATATTCTGACTGGCAATTGGTTGAAAGAGTTATCTATAGGAAGGAATGTCTGGGTTATGATAAGGGATTGTGGAGACCTGAGTTTTATTATGTAGATGAAGCCTCTAAGTAGGGGCTTTAGGGAGAATAGACTGTAAATGTTTCTTATCAGACTTAAGGTCTGTGTTGATGCTAATGCTGGAGGGAAATAGTGAGGCATGTCCAACCCCCACTTCCCATCATGGCCTGAACCAGTCTTTCAGGTTAAGTTTTTTAGGGGGTCCTGTATGAGGAGGAAGTACATTCAGATGGTTGGGGGCCCCTTGAGTTTTATTTTTGCTCTCAGCAGCAACCCTCTGAGCTCTGCTCTTTAGCAAAGGTGCTCCTTCCTGGTGCCTCTGCTCTCTGCCCCTTGGGATTAAAACAAAACAAAACCAAAAACAAGCAACACAGCCTTTTCCATTCTATCCAGAGGGCACAGTTGTTCTCCTCACCGTTCAGTAGGAATAAAAGGTCCCCTGTGATTCATGAAAGGGATAGTTTGTGACCTAGTCCACAGAAAGAAAGAAAATTAAGTTAAACTTGCCCCCCTCAGGGGACCTCTAGCTCTGGCTCAGGTTCTTTCTTTCCAGTTGTATCTCCTGCACTATTTACAGTTATCCAAAGGGTTAGACACAGTCCCCTGGCAGACATCATGCTGCCCTGGCCCTGACTTTTCAGCCTGTAATTCTGACCTGTGTTGCTTCCCTTACCTCTTCTGACTTTAAACAGTCATGTCACCCTCTAGCACATAAGACTACCATCTTTTTGGACAATCGTTCAATAGATTTGCATTAATTATCTATTGCTGCATAACAAATTACCCCAAAACTTAGATTTAAAGCAGTAAACATGTATTTTCTTGCAGTTTCTGGAGGTTGAAACTCCAGGAACAGTTTACAGGAAGGTTGTGGCATGAACGCCATCATGAGGTTGAGCCTGCAGTTGTTTGAAGGCTGGACCGAGGCAGGAGTGTCCACTTCTTGTTGTTGTTGTTGTTGTTGTTGTTGTTGTTGTTGTTGTTGTTGAGACAGAGTCTCTCTCGCTCTGTCACCCAGGCTGGAGTGCAGTGGCCGGTTCTCAGCTCACTGCAAGCTCCGCCTCCCGGGTTCCCGCCATTCTCCTGCCTCAGCCTCCCGAGTAGCTGGGACTACAGGCACCCGCCACCTCGCCCGGCTAGTTTTTTGTATTTTTTTAGTAGAGACGGGGTTTCACCGTGTTAGCCAGGATGGTCTCGATCTCCTGACCTCGTGATCCGCCCATCTCGGCCTCCCAAAGTGCTGGGATTACAGGCTTGAGCCACCGCGCCCGGCCCCAGGAGTGTTCACTTCTAAGAGGCTCACTCACATGCCTGGTAGGATGGCACTAGCTGTGGGCAGGAAGCTTCGGTTTCTCACTGTGTGGAGCCCTCTACAGGACTTAAGGGTCGTCACAATTTCATGGCTGGTTTCCCCCACAGTATTGAACTAAGAGGCAACAAGCAGCAGCCATTATGCCTTTTGTGGCCTGACCTTGGAAATTACACAGTGTCTTGGTTACACAGTCATCCCCCTTCAACGTGGGAAGGACTACATGAGGCAATGGCTACCAGGGTATGAGCATGGTTGGGGATTATTTGGGAGCCTCATTACTTTTCCCACGATTTTAGGAAAAGAAAATAATAATGAAGCCAGGATTCAGTGGTTTATAAGATGCTCACAACTCTGCATATCTTGTTGACTTGTTGCAAGAACTTCATTATCCATGACCCATGGTGAGTCAGTCACACCAGCTTAGCCGTTCCCTTCTGCCGGCAGTGTCATGACAATTTCCCCCCCCCACCCAACCCTTCTCTTTGTGTGTGGCTCACAGATTAGAGTCCATTGATTAGAGCCACTCTTAATTAATTGACAGGTGCGGAGAAGAGGCAATGAAAGGTAGGGTTAGTGAAGAGTGTCAATCATTGCTGAGAAAACTCGTTTAGGCCCCATGTTTCTTCTACTACTCAGGGGGATGGCACTGCCCCTTCAGACTTTCTGAGAGATCAGAAGGGTTCTATGTGATTCACATAGAGCAGACTTTGGCACTGCAGACAAATTGAGGTCTACCACAAATTTGACTTAATGAATCACTTTGACTTTATTACTGAGTTTACTCATCTATTGAACAAGAGTAGAACAGGTCAGTGGTTCTTGAATTGGACTGATGATCTCATTCTTCTGTGGTAAAGTCAGATTGCCAAGCCATACCTATGAACACTATGGGTCAGTCAGTATATGGTATATTTCCCAAAACCCACATCTGATATCAGCGACTTCAGATGATCTAATGGTTTAGGGACTAGCTCAGGCTTTCTTGACTGGAGATGGCAGATCCTCTTACTTTGGGGAAAGAGGTACCATAAGATGTTTTTCCCCTTAAATGAATTTCTGCATCATTTGACATGGACTAAATTAGGGGTCCCCAACCCCTAGGCCACATACCCATACCAGTTCATGGCCTGTTGGGAACCGAGCCACACAACAGGAGGTGAACTGCTCATGTGAGGGATCTAGGTTGCATGCGCCTTATGAGACTCTAACTAGTGCCTGATGATCTGAGGTGGAACAGTTTCATCCCAAAACCATCCCCTCTACCACCCTGCTCTGTCTGTGGAAAAATTGTCTTCCACAAGGCTGGCCTCTGGTGCCAAAAAGTTTGGGGACCGCTGGGCTAAATAATCGGAAGATGGTGTTCCAGGTATAAATTTCTAAAATCTTACGCTTCTAGACAGAAAATAAAAAGTCGTGTATGGTGGTGCAAAATCTTACTATAGTAGATTTGGCATAGTGTTGATTTATGTATAAGTTTGTAATGATTATCACTTTCCTCTGGGACAGTCATTCTAGAACTCTAGTGTCAAGAAAAATCACCTAGGACACATGTTACAATGCGGATTCTTGGGCTCCACCTACAAATGTTATATAATTCAATAGGTGGAGGACATGTTGGATTGAAAGCTATGTGATACCACACTGCACTTCCCAAAGTGACTGCTGAGAAGGACAACACTCCCTCAAAAAACAAATTCACCTAAATTATACATTTAAAGTCATGTTAACTCCTGGTCACACCTGGGAGCACATGACCCGGTTTTCGGATTTCTGAATGTGAGCCTAGAATTATCCTCCTAGACTAGGGTTTCCAAAACGTCCCTGATGATAAAAACAGGCTGGTGGTGCTTGTTAAACGCAATGCATAGAAACGAGATCTCTTCCCTGATTCAAATTTGGAATATCTAGGCTGTTTTGTGAACAAGTATTCCAGGGAGGTTTGGGAGATTCTGTTCTTAGAAGCTGTAGGTCGAGGAAATCTAGAGATAGTATATCCTCATCTTGTCCTTGTGTGGTTGAGGTGAGGGAGGCCACCCACCTGGCCAAGCCTCACAGCTGGCTAATCTCCACTTGAACTGCATATTGTCTTAAAGGTTTTTTAATACTTGGTCTTAAGAAGTAGTGTAGGCTTGTGTCAAGTTTAGTTGGTCTCACCAGAGAGAGATTCAAGTAATAAGATAATGCGAGTCAGGAAGGAAAAACTAATTAGCAAATTCATTTTATGCCCTGTCAAAATAAAAAAGGGAAAAAGGAAAGACAGTAAAGACTCTTAAAAATTGTTTTTTAACCCTGTGAACCAGAGAACTCCTGGAGTCCAGGAACTGACAGAGGAGTAGGAATTAGAAGACAAATAAGCTATTCCAACTATAAATGAGAAACATGCTTTTTAACTACTGGCTACTTTCTCTATATTATTGTCAGGGTTACCAATTCCAGTAATAATCACAGGAATACCTAATTTGGAGGAGATCCCTAATGAATGATAAATTATAATTTCTTATGACAATAGAAACAGGCATTCTTTAGATAGTTCCATGGAGATCATATGACAGAACAAGAAGATACTGAAAAGTATTTACGAAGACCAATAAGGAAATTCACTTTCTTGATTCCGGACTGCCCGAGGGGCTTCCTGTTGAGAGGGTGCTAAAACGAGAGCCCCTGCCCACTCTGGGTGGCTAAGAAGCTCCTGGGCTCTACCTTGCTACTGACATTGGGCAGCCAAAACAGAGTCCTAGGAGTGTAGAAAACAGTCCAGGCTCAGTAGGAGAGGGTACAGGCTTGCATTCTAGAAACAGAAGAGTAATGCCTTTAGTGGCTCCTTGGTCTCTGCTGGAGGCTGTAACAAGCTGGGGCCTGCTGCCGGTTCTCCACTCAGAATGGAGCATTAGACCCACAGAAGGGAGGACTGTGCACCTCCAGCCCTTTCCACCTCCTCTCCATTTTCTCACTTGCTCTTCCCCAGGGAAGAAAGAGTGAATGTGATTGGCTAGGTCTTGACAGTTATTGGTCCATACTTTAAAAATAGGTGCTGTCTCTGTGTTCTAAGTCGGTGCTGAAGCACAGAGCACTCTGCTTCAGATATACTCTTTCCGTTTCCGTCATCTGACTTCAGGTGGGTGGGCATCCATCACTTAGTCTCTCTGTAGGGTAAGGAAATGAGTAATGCCCGGCTTTGACAACCCTTCAACTCTGTTTTCCTCCTTTCTTCCTATCTTCAAATGTGCTAGAGTTTCCATTTTTTTCCATCTACCCTACTGAGAAAATGGACTTCAATTCTTTAAGCTGGGTTCTCTGTTACCAATTATTATCAGCTATCCCAGTCTGTGTTGTGCTGTTATAAAGGAATACCTGGGCCTCGGTAGTTTCTAAAGAGAAAAGGTTTATTTGTCAGGATTCTGATGGCTGAAGAGTTTGAGACTGGACATCAGTATCTGGTGAGGGCCTCAGGCTGCTTCCACTCATGGTGTAGCCTGTGTGTAGAGATCACACGGCCAGAGAGCGAGCAAGATGGGGAGATGCCAGGCTCTTTTTAACAACCGTCTCTCTCTGGAACTAAAAAGGCAGGAACTCACTTGCCCCCAAGGGAGGGCATTCATCTATTCGTGGGGGATCCACACCCATGACCCCACACCTCCCATTAGGCCACACCCCCCACATTGGGGTCAAATTTCAACATGAAGTTCAGAGGGAGACAACATCAAAACCATAGCCCAAGCCTATATTTGAAGGATTGCAGGTTCTTCTCAGTGGTTCTGTTACCATGACTAATACAATTTAGGTATATTCTCCAATGCTCAGAACCCCGAAGAACAGAAAAATAAAGTACTACCTTGAGTCTTTAAGAAGTTGCATCCAGAGGTTGTGGGTGGATTGTGAGTTGTGTAGACAAATTCCCTTGGTTTTTTGTTTGTTTGTTTTTTGTTTTATTGAGACAGAGTTTCACTCTTGCTGCCCAGGCTGGAGTGCAATGACATGATCTCGGTTCACCACAACCTCCGCCTCCTGGGTTCAAGAAATTCTCCTGCCTCAGCCTCTGGAGTAGTTGGGATTACAGGCATGTGCCACCATGCCCAGCTAATTTTGTATTTTTAGTAGAGACGGGGTTTCCCCATGTTGGTCAGGCTGTTCTCAAACTCCTGACCTCAGGTGATCTGCTCACCTTGGCCTCCCAAATTGCTAGGATTACAGGTGTGAGCCACTGTGCCCAGCCTGACTCCCTTGGTTAAGCTTGACATTACTCCCTATGGGTTGTGTGACCTTGAACACATGATTTACCTTACTTGCCTTCAATTTCCTCATCTGTAAGTTAGAGAAAATAATAGTAGGCAACTCAAAACACTTTTGTGAAGACTAAATGAGTTAATACCTATAAAGCATGATGTGTAAAATGTCTAGCACAAGGCAAAGAATAAGTGTCAGTCTTTACTACTGTTCTGTTATTATTATTATATTGTGGAAAGAAGTCATCACATTAAGAATTGATGTTCAGGTTGATGGTGTATGTCTCTGAGGACTTTGAAGGCATAACATAGACAAGCTAAATGTGTTCAGCATTAAGCTCGATGTTAATCAACAACCACAAAAGCTGATCTGTTCTTACATGTTGTCCATAGAAGTACATCATCCAGATTGAAGAGCTCATCATCCTGGACCCCTCTCATTAGGCTGAAGTGTGTCTGTGGCAATGCCCTCTCTATGAGGGCACAAAATTAATGAGCGTTAGCAGATGAGAGCACAATGAAAGGACAGTAACCACAATGCTAAACATGGGAAAACAACACAAAGAGGGCTTGGAAATTCTGGAAAATTTTAACCTAGAGAAAACAGCAGAGCAATGGCAGATGGTGCAAAGTCACAGCAGGATGGCCTTGGGAAAAGATCATTCACCTGTGCTGCTGTGCAGACGTCTACTTGTGTCTCTTACCCTGGCGTGCTGTGTGACCGAGGGTACCTTTCCGCGCCCAGCTGATCTGCATTTTTCTCATCACATAAGGAGGCTTCACTTCTTCCAGCTTTAAGATTCCAGGATGTTGAAGATAGACTATCTTCGGATCCCACATCCTACCATTTACCTACCTCATTCTCTTCTACCCTCCAGATCTCTGGCTGCTAAAATATAAATACAAACAACCGAGTCAAATTGGAAATAGGATAACAGCTGTTTCTATGGCAAAGTAGTGTGGAGAACAAAGCTTGGGACTGAGATTGAAACAAAAAGAAGTGACAACTTATTTGCTCCTGCATTGAAGCCAGGGTCACAGAGCAGAGCTGGTCCACCTGCAGGTTGACCATTTGAACTGGGAGATCCCAGACCCCATGGGAGACGCCAACAAGGTGAAGTGAAGGCACCTACAATCTCCCTTTCTTAACAGACTGTGTCTCATAAGAGGGAAAACAGTCTTCTTCCATTCCTTGAAACATTATGCTCTCATTTTTCAGAGTGCTTTTGCTGGGAACATTTGATATCATATGGTATTTCAACTTTTATTTCTGAAGTTAAGCACTGTACCTACTAAAGATGCCATCGTTCCTTTGTTAACTTCTTGATTACTGCTTGTACACAGTGGCATCAATATTGCTCAGACCCAGGGCATTCATTACACAAATTTTACTCATCGGTGCAGTGAAGTGTGAAGGATAGTTGGAAGGAAATGGTAACCAACCAACCTTTTTCTCTGGAACAAGAAGAATAACCAAATGCATTATTAAAATTTAAGTAGATACCTTTTTCTCTTCCACTTTCTCTGTAGAAGCACTTCCTACTATTTAAAATTCTTCAGCCCAGGACAATGTATTATGGTGCAGTGAAGAAATAAAAGTCCTGAAACAAGAGCTGAAGAATTATTGGTTGTCTACTTACACTAGGTATTCTAATACAAGCTCTCCATTAAGCCTCCCAATAATCTCATAATGTAAATAGCATTTGCCACCTTTACAAACAAGAGAACTGCAGATTTCTCATGGCCAGTAAATCAAAGAGCTGCATTTGAACTGGGGTTTCTCTAAAACCCATATCCTATTTCAGCACTGTTTCCCTGATTGCATCAATACCTATTTCACCACTCCCAGTATAGACATGAAAGAAAAGTTGCAACTCAGGAAAAAAGTCTCTATGCTGCACCAGAATATCTCAAAACACATGTGAAAAATCCTGCTTAGAAAGCACATCTGAAATATAATATAACACTGCACGCTCCTCATTGGCAGAGCCCAAAAGGTAGCTGATTTGTATTTCCCTCCCCAGCACTTCACACTGTGCCCCAGCACCTTGCCAGTCCTCCAGAAAGAGTTTGAAAGGTAATTTTTCAGACTGCCTCAGTCCCAGCAAATGACAGTGTGAGCCGCTGTTCTGTTCACCATAGTTTCCTGAGACTAGCCAAAACAAATCAACTTGCTGGAGGGAAAATGCAGTCTGGAGATCCTTGTGTTGAAATACAAATGAGTTCTCCCTATCATATCATGGGGCACAATTACACGATACATTCAAAAAACCTACATAGCTACTGTACTATAAATAAAAGTAATCATGACATGACAAACAGGCCAATTCCTAAGTCTTTATTGTGCACTTACAATTTCTCCAGGTTGTTTTACCGTCAACATGACAGTTACGGGAGAATCGCGTAGCTCAGCCACTGCACTGGAGTTGATCTTTCACTTGGGTGTGTGGATGGGATTCGTACCCATTTGGAAACAAGCCCGGGTGAGCAGCTTTGCAGTGCGTCCATGCCATGCATGGTGAACGCTTCTTACGAAGTCCTGTGTCTGTCCATGATCCAAGCAAGTGTTTAAGAGGGCTTTGCTAGCTTCCTCACTCCACATTTGTGCATGCCCCCACTTCGCAGTATCATAAATGGCAAGAAATTCTGGGCCTGAGAGAGAATTAAAGAGACAGTACCAGCGACTTCCTTTCAAATTCTACAGACTTAGTCTTTCCTGCCATTTCCATTGCTCATGAGGACTTAGGGTCATTTCCCGGGAGAGTGATTTTCATCCCTGCTCCTCTCTGCCTCCATTAGTAAGTGGCATGCCCTTTCCCTTCATCATCAGAAACAATCACCCAACCAACAAACTCTTTAACTCCCTGTTTCTTGTTTGCTCAGAAACATGAGGATTCCCAAATCCCCAAATATCAAGCTCAGCCTCCAAATTAAAGGAATTATTCTTTTGTCTTTTGTTAAAATGCTTCTCGCTTAGATTCTAACACCTCTAACTCAATGAAGTCCATTGTTAGTGGGAAAGGAAATAAAGACTAGTTGCATGTGGGCCTTTAGAAAAACTGTCAGGACCCACCCTTACCATTTGCTATTTGGTTCCTAGACCAATGTATTCTGTCTGTGATAGAATAACTGGATTATTCACCATTTCACTGTATCCGACTTTATGTGCCTTTTTTTTTTTAAACAAAATTTTTGCACTGCAGCCATGCAACAATCAACCATGTAGCTAATTGCATGACTTTCCCCTGCTCTGTGCTCTACTCAAAGCTAATAGCTTTACTAGTTGCTTATCAAAGTGCTTTGACGAACACTCTTTTTGCCCAGGCTGGAGTGCAATGGTGCTATCTCAGTTCGTTGCAACCTCTACTTCCTGGGTTCAAGTGATTCTCCTGCCTCAGCCTCCCGAGTAGCTGGGATTACAGGCACACGCCACCACAACCTGCTAATTTTGTATTTTTAGTAGAGACGGGGTTTCACCATGTTGGCCAGGTTGGTCTCGATCTCCTGACCTCAGGTGATCTGCTGGCCTCGGCCTCCCAAAGTGCTGGGATTACAAGCGTGAGCCCACCGCGCCCGACCTTTTGTGACATTCTAAATATTTAAGAGTCATTCTATTCTGTAAGGTTAACAGTTTCTGGATGCTAAGCTGTTGGATAAGATCAGGGAATCCCATGTGCGTCTGCTCGTTGCCTCTCTCCTTTTGTCACGAAGAAAATTTATTGACACAACCCAAAACAGTCTGAAAATTTCTTGACAAAAACCAAAACAGTCTGGGACCTGACATCAGGTCCACGAATGATGGTGAGGGCATAAGAGGACACAATCTTCCCTCCAGCCAGTTCTTTGGAGATTTACAATGCCACAGCAGCCCACGGCTGATATCAGTGTGCTGTGCAGAGCCGTATCAAACTTTGGCTTCATTTTATCTTTTTCAGTCCACATCCATGAATAATTTCTTACAGATGTGCAGGCACAGGTGCTTGTTGAGGGAGGAGCAACAGTGCATCAGACCAGCCACGCTGTTTACGGGAGAGGTATTCTCGCAAACTGTCTGAACCTTTAGATTCTGCTCCCAAAGGTGCCACATACCATTTCTGTTTGATCAACGAGAGCTGTTGGGCAAACTCAACATCTGGAAGGATCGGATGTCACTGAGTTCTTTCTGGTGTTCACAGTCAGCTTAGTGACAAGCTAAGCTATTTCTCCAAATAAGAAAGCTATTTGCCAAAGAAGGGATAGATTCCCTCCATATACCTAGGCTCTTGCTACAGGCTCCACACAGCATCCTGCTATGTCTCTGACACATTAAATGCCATTGCATCTGCTGCTGTAGTGGCTGGAGAAAAAAAAATTTTGTGCTGCAGCCATGCAACAATCAATCATGCAGCTAATTGCATGACTTTCCCCTGCTCTGAGCTCTACTCAAAGCTAATAGCTTTCCCAGTTGCCGATCAAAGTGCTTTGACCAACACATTATAATTTCACAAATATTGTCCTTTTTTACTTATGATTGGAAAGGAGGCAGACAATATTACAATTCCTCATCCTCAACTTTTTTTTTTTAGACAGAGTCTCGCACTGTTGCCCAGGCTGGAGTGCAGTGGCATGACCTCAGTTCACTGCAACCTTCTCCTCCCAGGTTCAAGCAATTCTCCTGCTTCAACCTCCCCGGTTGCTGGGATTACAGGCTCCCACCATGATACCCTGCTAAATTTTGTATTTTTAGTAGAGATGGGGTTTCTCCATGTTGGCCAGGCTGGTCTCCAATTCCTCAAACTCCTCACCTCCCAAAGTGCTTGGATTACAGGCATGAGCCACCACACCCA
This sequence comes from Piliocolobus tephrosceles, assembly GCF_002776525.5. NCBI lineage: Eukaryota > Metazoa > Chordata > Mammalia > Primates > Cercopithecidae > Piliocolobus > Piliocolobus tephrosceles. The sequence goes on along the minus strand of NC_045441.1, from coordinate 141,697,466 downwards.
GCCATGATATACATTCTTTATTTGCAGATCTCAAACTCTCAAACGTCTGCCACAGCCTTCTGTCCAGATGTCTGTATGAAAACTGTCAGACAGTAATTTAAACTTCAGAATTTTAGGCAAAGCCTGAAGAGACAGAGAGAAAAAAGTCTTTATTGAACACTTAGGTAATATCCAAGAATCTGGATTTTAAAAATTTAGATGTGATGGTCTTTTAATATGTCCATTGGCTAGACTACAGATCTCAGTTAATCAAGTACCAATCTAGGTGTTGCTGTGAAGATATTCACTGATGAGATTAAATTCCATAATCAGTTGACTTTAAGTAAGGGAGATTATTCTGAATAAACTGGATGGACCTGATCCAACCAATTCATAGGGACAGCTGATAATTTTCTGTAGAAGAATAAATTCCTCACATAAATGTAGCTCCAGCCCATGCATGAGAGTTCTGGTTGGGCCGTCCTATGGAGTTGGAGTTGCCTAGGCAGCCCCACAGTCATGAAAGCCAATTCACTGCAATAAAGCTTTTCACATATGTCTCCTACTGGTTTTTCTTCTCTGGTTAAATCCTAATACAGCTTTTGGTACTGGGGTTGGTGCTAGAGGAAGGTTATCTTAAGCACGAGTCTTCTAAAAATCTCATGCTTATGATAATCTGGTTCCAGATTTTCTGGGATTGGTTCTCTAATTTGATCAGAGTTAAAGGCACTAATGACTACATCCAGTGGGGAAAAGGGCACTGGTAGCTTATAGCTGGATGCTCAAAATATCACACTGGATACTCGTAATCAAATCCTTACAAAAGATAAGGTTCTGGGTAAGCTTGTATTTGCTACCTTAGAATATTTTAGTCAAGCTAAGGGGTAGATAGGGTCGACTGGTTGCTCTCAACTGCACTGAACTTGGGGATTTGAACTTTCAGATGATGTAGCATACAGTAAACCTGATCTATATCTTGCCTAAAGAAACCTGTATCTCCTAGAGCTATAGGGCCTAGATTTCTGAAAATCATACTGAAATTCTCATTCTGAGAGTGGCTGAATTACAATATAAATTGAATTCTCAGCCTCACGGAACATCTTCTGTTCAAGTGAGAGCATTGATTGGGAAGAAATTGGATCCTGAATATTGGAATGGTGCCAATGGGCAGATCCTGATGAAGGGGAAGCATGGAACCCCTAAATTCTGCTGCGCTTTTTTTGCCAATAGAAGCAGCCCTTCCACCTCTGTCAGGGAAAGTCAAACCTTCTGTGATGAGGAAACTGCAATGGCCTCCTCTGAGGTAGTTGCCTTGCAAAGCTCTGCTAATTCTCCTCAGAGCCCATCCCACCACCCTCTTTGCTTCTATATCCATAACTAGACTGAAGTCCCAGCCTCAAAAGGTAAGGTGCAAAGTGACCCATGAGACAGGGTGCTGTGCTCCAAAAGAACTAAGTGACTTTTCCAATTTATACAAACAGAAATCTCGAGAATGTGTATGGGGATGGACATTAAGAGCATGGGATAGTGACGCAAGAAACACAGAGTTGAATCAAGTGAAATCTCTTCATATGTGCCCTAGCAAGCAGCAATTTTGGATTTACTATTGTAGCTGAAGGGGTGAGAAGGAGCTCTGGCCATTTGTTTGGCTGGCGGGTTGGTTGGTTAGCTGAAATGTGGACCCAAAGGTAGCTCAACTAGATGAAGTTGAAATGCCAGAACTATTTTGGCATGCTGTAGAGGAAGGGGCCCAAATGCTCAGGGAGATTGCAATGTCAGAATAGACTTCACCCAAAACTCCGTGTTCTCTTCTAGGGAAAGGGTGAGCTTATATTTGTTCTAAGCAAGATAGCTGTGTCATGCTGGGTAGAAATACGACTTTGTTATTGACTTTTCAGTTAGAGATGACGTATGGTCTGAGGAGTTATGTCTGGTGTTGAGTTCACAGGGGATGCACTGCGATGGGTTAATGATAGCTACATAGCTTAGCTACAATCCCCAGCCTTTCACTAAAGCACCCATCTGTGAAGATATTTTGGCCACATGATTGTAGCTCGTATTTATGACTACCTTCTCCCATAATAAGAAATGTAAGATACCAAAAAACAAAATATTTTTCAAAACACTTTTGTATTCATCATCACAATAATTCCATAGTTTAGATAAATCGTGAGTGATCATGCTCAAATGACAGGCAAGTAAACGGGAAGGAGAAATTAGTTTTCCAGAACCACAGAGACCCAGACTTAAAGCAATAAATATATCTGTCTGTATTATTTTGTTCATTCTGCTTGTCAGCAACTTTAACTAAACTTGAGACAAACACGTGGTTCTTTTTCCCTTTATGACCCTTCCTGAAGCCCCCAAATCTCACCACAGTGGGTAGTTTGTCTTGACATTGACTATCCTTCCAGGAATATTTTTGTATAATTAATAACCTTTACTATTTCTGTCAGTTACAAAATCAGATGACTGTCATTCTTAGCATTTACTCTCATCAATTTTGACATTCTCTGAGAATTAGATTTCTGTAAATGCCTGGTGACACAATAGCATTAGATGAAGAAAATTTATGTAACCAAGGAACCAAGCCTGAGATCATCTTGAAACTGACATTGCTGAAGATAAGAGTAAAAACTGCCTGTTGATTAAAAAGTAGAATAAAAGACAGTCCCCCCTAAAGCAGGAGAGTAAAACCGAAAATAGGAGATGATTCAGAGAGGTGTTTTCAGCTAATTCTAACTTGGGGAAATAGATTGATGCAGGAAATCAGGAGATAACAATAGGCCATTTAAGGGATAATATATATGTTAACATGTGATCCAGTAAAGAGGAGGAAATTCAAAGTTCAAGCTGCTGCTCTTCCAACAGAAGAGACAGACCAGCCTGACAGCTCGTCAGCTCCATTACCTGTGCCTGAGAAAGTTAGGTAAGCAATTAAATTTTTTCCAGCATGTATACGTGTACTTCCATTCATAATAAATAGCAGGTATCATATTTGTCTTTCCACTAAAATCAAGTCAAAAACTGGATGAATATATCTGAAATAATAACTTTCAGGCACTGAGCATTGACAATATAAAAATATGAACCATAAAAAAAGAAAAAAAATGAGACAACCCTGCCAATAACCCCAGATTACAGCCTGAAGCAGTTTCAGGTCCCCGCACAACAGGGGAAACTAAAGAGAGCCCCCACTGTGGTGGTGGTGGTTACTGTAGTCCATAAATGTGATAAAACCTCAGAGAATGATATGCCCCTGAAAGTAAGTGCATGTAAAAACGGGTGAAATCCAAATTAAATTTTTAGTGTAGTTAATAGTACTGTTGTAATGTCAGTTTTCTGATTTTGATAAATATGGTATGTTTAGGATGTTACCATAGGGGAAATCGGATAATGGGTATATGGGAAATCTTGGTATTAAATTTGTAACTTCTATGAGTTTTCAATTAGTTCCAAATGAAAAGATTTTTTGAAAACTAAAGGCTAAATACTTTTTTAGAGGATGAAACTGAGATAAAATTAATCACTGCCAGATTTTTACTATAAGAAATGTCAAAGAATGTTCTTCAAGTAGAAGAAAAATAATACTAGATAGAAATTTTCACAAACAAAAAGGAGTGAGAGCATTGGAAACATGGTAAATATGTAGTTACATATGAAATATATTTTTTAATCTCTTTAAAAGACGATTGCTTAAAAAATGACAACAATGAAAGTTAGTTTGTATTCACTATTGATGCATAGCAAAATACACTAATCACTTAGTGGCCAAACATGACAAACATTTGTTGTGTCGCAGCTATTGAGGGTCAGGAGTTTGGAAGTGGCTTAACTGGTTCTAGCTCAGAGTCTTTTATGAAGTTGTAGTCATGGTGTCAGTGAAGGATACCATCATCTGGAGGCTCAAGTGGGGCTGGAGAATCTGCTTCCACCTTACTGGCTGTCGGCAGGAGGCCTCGGTCCCTCACTGGCTGTTGGCAGCAGGCCTATTTCTCTCCACATGGGCTACGTGAATGTTCTGATGACACTGCAGCTGGCTTCCCCTGAGTGAGGAATCCAAGACAGAAAACAGGGCAGAGGCTGGAGTGCCCCTAATGACTTAGTCAGAAGTCGCACACCGACATTCCTATCATGTTCTAAACTCTAGAAGAAAGTCACTAAGTCCAGGCCACACTAAGGGGAGGTGAATTACACTCCATCTTTTGAGAGGACGTATTTCAGACCCACCACATGTAAAAGCAAAGTGTCTAACAACCGTGGCACAAAGGACGGGAGATGGAAAGTGGAAGTCTACAATTTTAAGTATCTTATGCTGCAGGTGAAGTGGATGATTCTAATTGAAGGTAGACTGTGATGAATTAAGTCATATGTTGGAAATTCTAGAGAAACACTAAATGAAACATACATTGCTAATAAATCAATATGAGGGATAAAATGAATCCATAAAAAAGTAATCAAATAGAAGGCAGGAAAAGGAGAAAATAGAATAAAGAACAGATGCGACAAATAGGAAAAAGACAGCAAAACAGTACATTTAAACTAATCAACAATAACATTAAACATAAGTGGCTGAAAATCAAATGAAAAAATCAAAGATTATTAGCTTGGTTTAAAAAGTAAAACTATGTTCTGGATACAAGAAACACACTTTAAATTGTGGCTATATTAAAAGTAAGAGGGTGGGAAAATAAATACCATAAAAAGATGAATCAAAAGAAAGTTGGATGCCTTCTGGGCATCTCAGCAACCTGTGCTCACCACCGTGGCAATCACGACATGTTATTATGTATGTCTATTTAGCGTCTACCTTTCCTGCTAACTGTGCATGCTAAGAGGAAAGGGGCCCTTGTGCCTCAATTCCTATTCCACCCCTCACACTGAACAGCATATTTGGCAAAACAAGGAATATAACTGAGAAATATGGAATTTTATGATAAAGGTGTTAATTCATTAAAAAAACATAATTATAGATGACTATGTACCTAACAACAGATATTTGAAATATCTGAAGCAAATTCTAGTAGAACCAAAAAAGAAAGAAAGAAGTCAGAAAAAGTGGAATTAGACACACACACACATACACACACACACACAATATCAATGGAGACTTTAATGCCCCCTAAGGAATTGCTAGAACAAGGAGCCAAAAAAACAAAAACAAACAATAAAAACACACACACACATCAAGGACATAAACATCTTGAATGACACTATACTTTAGCTGACCTCATTGACACTTATAGAACACTCCAACAGTGTTGTAAACATTCTTTCCACATGTAATGGGAACATTTATAAAAGCAGACTATGTTAAGGGGTGTTTAATCAGTATCAATACCTTTATGAGCTGGAATCAGCAAGCTACAGCCCACTGGCCAAATCCCGTCCACCACCCACAGCTGTAATAAAGCTTTGCTGGAGCACAGCCATGCGTGTTGTTTGTGCATTATCTATGGCTACTTTTGTACTACAGTGACAGAGCCAAGTAGTGGCTGCAAAGAATATGAATGGGCCCACAAAGCCTATACTCTCTCTACCTTCTGGCCCTTTACAGAAAAAGTTTACTGACAGCTGGGCACAGTGGCCCAGACCTGTAATCCCAGTACTTTGGGAGGCTGAGGAGGGAGGATCACTTCAGACCAAGAGTTGGAGATCAGCCTGGACAACATGGCAAAATCACGTCTCTACTAAAAACACGAAAATGAGCCAGGTATGGTGGCGCTCACCTGTGGTCTCAACTACTCGGGAGGCTGAGGCATGAGAATCACTTGAGCCTGCCAGGCAGAGGTTGTAGAAAGCTGCAATTGTGCCACTGCACACCAGCCTGGGCATTAGAGCGAGGCTCTGTTCCACTCTCTTCCAAAAAAAAAAAAAAAAGAAAGAAAAGAAAATTAGAAAAAGTTTACTGACCACTTCTGTTTAAGAAGATGAGAATCATAAAGATCATAAAGTTTGATAATAGCAGAATTAAATTAGACATCAGTAACAGAAAGATTCCTGGAAAATCCCCAAATACTTAAAAATTAGATAACATGTTTCTATATAATGCATAGGCCAAAAAAGAAATCACGTTTTAAACTAGAACATATTTTGAACTAAATTAAAATAAGACACAATGCATAAACGTGTATAGAGTGCAAATAAAGCAGTGCTTGAAGTAAATTTATAACATTAAATTATTACATTAGAAAAGAGGAAAAGATTTCTACTTCAGAGCATTGAGTCTACCTTAAAAAATTAGAAGAAGAGAAAAATTAAAAATAAGCAGAAAGGAGAGAATAATAAGAATAAGAATCAAAAGCAATGAAATAAAAGAAAAGAAATATGATAGAAAATATCAGTAAAAACCAAAGCTGGTTTTTTAAACCAAGCAATAAGATTGATAAAACTTTGGTAAATTGTTCAGCAAAAAGAGAGAAGAAATAAACTGTCAATGTCAGAAATGAAAAAGAAGGTGCCACTACATACCCTATAATTATTAAAGGAATCAGGGAATATTACAAACAACTTTAAAAAATTAGAGATTAGTTTCTAAGATAAAGTAGACAAATTTCTCACATGACCAACACTTTATTTAAAGTTTGATGAAGAAGAAATGGATAATATGAATAGTATTATATATATTAAAGACATGGAATTTGTACTTCCAAACCTTCTAGAAAGGGAATCCAAAGCCCAGATGGCCTCACAGATCAATTCTCCCAAACATTTAGGGAAGAACTAATAAATCTACTGAAACTCTTTTAGAAAATAAAAGAGGAAAAAATATTTTCAGATAACATTAGAAATAATGAAAACTACAGACTAATATCCCATCTCACAAATACAAATAGCCTCAAAACATGTTTAGCAAACTGAATCTAGCAATATATTAAAGAGGATAATACATAATGATCAAGAGGAAATTATTATAGGATGCAAGATACATTTGAAAATCAATTGATGTACTTCACTGTATTCACAAGCTTACAATGAAAAAAGTAAACGTAGATGCAGAGAAGGCATTTCACAAAAGTTTAAATCCATGCATAGTAAGGACTCAGAGTAAATTAGTAAGAAGGCCACAGACTCATTCTGATAAAGCACAACTGTGAAAAAGTTATTGCATGTGTTCAACTTAATAGCATAAGACTGGGGATGTTCTCCTTCAGTTCAGGAACAAAGCAACAATGCTGTTTCCACCACTCCTATGCCACATGTTACTGAAGGTCCAAGTCAGCATGATATGGCAAGAAAAATTACATATAGAATGGAAAGGCAGAAGTAATCTCTCCCTATTCACAGATGACACAAATGTCTCTAAGGATAATTGAAAGGAACCTAAAAAAAAAGTTACTAGAAAAAGAAATTGCATTTAGCAAGAGCTCAGTATATAGGACACAGAATAAAATACACCAAAGATGCAATAAACTGATAATTATGTTTCTATATTCTTACTGTGAACACCATAAAGTAATAAATTTAACCAAATCTGTTCAATTAAAACTACAAACTATCACTAAGACAAAGTAAAGATATAAATTTATAGGAAAACACAACGTGGTCACATATTAGAAGACAATATTATTAGGATGTAAATTCTCTCACAATTGACCTATGGATTTACTGCAACTCTAATCAAATTCTCAGTGAACTTTGTTATACAAATTGATAAGCTGATTCTAAAATTTATGTCGAAATGCAAAAAACCTTGGTTGCCAAATTAACTTTGAAGGGGGAGCGCATCAGAGGACTTACACTACTGATTTCAAGGATTACTGTAAAACCACAATGATAAAGGTACTATGTTATTGGCATAGCATGGAATGTAGATCAATGGAACAGGATAAAAGTTCCAGAAATATGCCCTCACATATATGGCCAGATTTTAAACGATGATGTCAAGGCAGTTTAATGGGGTAAAGATAATCTTTGGGGTGCTGGGAAAACTGGTTGTCTGCATTCAAAACATAATGAGCTCTAGCCCTTACATCATACCATATTGTAGAATCAACTCAAAAATAAATGACAGACCTGCATCTGTGAGTTATAACTATACAACTTTTAGGAGAAAACATAGGTGAAAATATTAGCAACCTTGAGTTTTGTAAAGATTTCTCCGATAGGTCACAAAACACATGAACCACACAAAAAAATTAATAAACTGGATTTCTTCACATTTCAAATCAGTGCTTTTCAAAGAGCACTGTTAAAAAAATGTAATAAGCCATAAGCTGGAAAAAAAAGTTTGCAAATTATATATATGAAAAAGGATTTCTACCAGAATATTTTAAAAACTCTTAACATTCAATTATAAGACGACAAATAATCACATCCTAATGGTAAAATATTTAAACTGGTACTTCACAAAGGAAGCCGTACAGATTACCAAAAAGCACATGAAAACATGCTCAACATTATTACTCATTAGAGAAGTGCAAATTAAAGCCATAACAACCACTAGAATAGTCAAAATTAAAAAGACTGACACTATCAAGTGTTGGTGAGGATTTGCGGCAACTGATACTCTCAAACATTGTTGGTAAAATTACAAAATTATACAACTGCTTTAGATGTTTTTCTGATAGTTCTGTAAAAAGTAAAACAAACACTTGCTGTATGGTCCAGCAATTATACTTCTAGAAATTTCCCCAGAAAAAATGAAACTTTATATCTCCATATAAAGACTTGTATGTGAATATTCATCTCAGCTTTATTCATTATAGCCAAACTTTGGAAAACTTCAAGTGTTAATTAACTGGTGAATTAATAGAGTGTTATCTATTCACACAATGAAATAATACTCTGCAATAGAGAGGAATAACCTACAAATATGGTTCCATTATTAGAAAATTATAGAAAAAGTAAACCGTAGGATAGAAAGCAAAAGGTTTCTAGTTAAGTAGGTGGCAGGGGGAGAGAACTGACTGCATGATTACATGAAGGAAATTTTTGGAGTGAGGAAAATATTCTATATGATTGTGGCGGTAGTTAAACAATCATGCACACCCCATCGGAGCCCTTCCTCTGGCCAGCGTGGAGGGAGGAGAATGCTGGGCATTGAAGATTAAAAGAAGCCACAAGGGAGCTGAAGTTTTATAAGACTCTGGAGAATATCTTACATGTATCATAATTTTTAAATCCTGCCAGCAAAAGTTGGTGCAACTCAGTAATTAATCAACAAATAAAAATTACAAATAGTCATTTTATCATATTAAGAATACTTATCCCTTGCAAAGTTATATTATGTGGGATCCTGTTTCAGAGACAAATGAAGACACTCGACCACCTCTACATGCTACCAAACACACAGCATCTACTCTGAATGCAGATACTGCTCTCATAAAAATTCTGCAAAGGAGGAAGGGGTTGGTGCAGACTGTTCCGATGCTGGTAGGTTCCTTTCAAGGGCAGGCTTTTTCAATCTCCCTGGGAATTGATGCTCCAGAAAATGCTGCTATCTATGGAATTAATCTTATCTCCCTCAGATACGGAATAAGAAAAATATTTGTGAACCCCTGTCCTTTGCTTTGAAGCACCCAGTCCTATACATTGACATGTAGTCACTGATACAAATGTCACACCCTCTTGTCTAGCGTGCACACATCACGATGTAGCCCTTTCTGCGCCTGAGTACTCTCATGCATGCACAAAGCCAGAGTGGTTTTTCAAAATGCTAATTTGGTAATGAGCCAGGAGCCAGATGACGTAATGAAGAATAATTTGACAGAGATCTTGAGCGCAGAAGTAAACAAATTAAAGAGAGAAGTAAGAAACTGAGTGAGCAAGGCTTAGGAAAAGAACTAGGAGAGGTTCAGGGAGCTGAGAAAATCCTTGAGTCCTAAAACTGGAGCACCTCTGAAAGCTCCTGGGCCAAATTCCTGTCCCCATCCATTTATTCCTTCATTCATCCATTTGCCAAATATGCTGTTCAGTGTGAGGGGTGGAATAGGAATTGAGGCACAAGGGCCCCTTTCCTCTTAGCATGCACAGTTGACAGGGAAGGTAGATGCTAAATAGACATACATAATAACATGTCATGATTGCCATGGTGGTGAGCACAGGCTGCTGAGATGCCCAGTGTAGGAGTCCTGACACAGACAGTGGGCCCAGGAGTCCTCCCTGGAAAGCCGACATTTATGCTGAGATTTCAGTAATGGGCATTAGCCATTTGGTGTAGGCAAACAAAAGTGTACAATTCTAAACTGGGTACGGTGCCTCATGCCTGTAATCCCAACACTTTGGAGGCCAAGGCGGGTGGATCACTTGAGTTCAGGAGTTTGAGGCCAGCCTGGCCAATATGGCAAAACTCCATCTCTACCAAAAAATATTAAAAAAAATTAGCCGGGCAGGCGCCTGTAATCCCAGCTACTTGGGAGGCTAAGGCAGGAGAATTGCTAGAACCTGGGAGGCAGAGGTTGCAGTGAGCTGAGATCACACCATTGCATGCCAGCCCAGGTGACAGAGTGAGACTCCGTCTAAAAAAAAAAAAAAAAAAAAAGGTGGGAAGTTCCAGACAGAAGATCGCCATGTGCGAAAGCTCAAAGATATAATGAATCTTGTCTATGAACAGAAAAGAAGTCAGTGTGGTCAGAACCCATTATATAAGGAGAGTGAGAAGAGGGGAGGTGTTAGAAGACCTTCTTCACTACCTAAGGAGTTTACATTTTATCCCCAAGAAAATGGGATGCCATCGAAGCATTTTAAGAAAAAGAGGGATGTGATCAGATTTGTAATTTTCAAAGATTTCCTGAGATGCTGTGAATTTTACAGAAAAGGCAACTGAGATGCAAAATCCACGTTCACATCATAAGTGAGTCTTCTAATCAGGACGATGCAATCAACAAAATCTAAGACCAAATTCCCGCAGCACTGACTCCAAAGGTAAGCCTGTAGATCCACTGCGAGCAAGTGGGACTGGGGATTACTGTACATGGTTTTCAGGAGCATTAGAAATAATTGCTGGGTTATTGCCGTATTTGACAACATCATCTTGCTTAGGAGACTTAGGCAACGCCACTGGAGAGTGCCTTCTGTCTCAGAATGAGGGTCGGGGCTTCAGAAAGAAATCTCGATCCAAACCTAAGCATCCTCTTGAGTGTTCTCCAGGAAGGCCCTGTGTGCCCTAGAAGTGGGTACCGAAAAGGCCCCTGACATTGTGGGGTGACATAAGAGAAAGGGGAGCCAATTGTGGGGGCACTGTCGAGCTGCCATGTGCCAGAAACCCGCCTCCTCTGTCATGACAGCTGTGGCTTCCATACTGTGGTCACCAATGGGGCTTGGCTACCTTCCCGTCAGCTCAGGTAATGACGGGTATGGAAGGCCTCATCGAGCCCCACACTGTGTCAGGGACTCAGGGTAAGCGGTGACTGAGATGTGGGCCTGGTCCACTGGGAGCTTACATTCCCATGCACAGATGCAGCAATAAGCAAGAAAAAGTGAACAAGCTAAGTCATCTCAGGTTACATCAAGTGCGATGAAATTTATAAAAGGAGTGTAAAAATTGTGAGTAACCAGGGAAAGGCAGTGTAGACAGTGTGGGCATAGTAGGCGCCTCATAGCTGAGGCCTGAGCCGGGAACAAGCCCTCCGCAGGGGAAGCGCAGCCCAGGCAGGGGAGCAGGAGCCTCTGCCTCCATGAGCAGGAACCTCTGCCCCGCTTTTTAAACGGCAGAGTTCCTGTCAGAGCGTTGGTTTTACACAGTCTGCTGCAACCCTTCCAGGGTTTCAGTTGACTGCCTCGGTGCCCATAAAACACTCTTTCTACTTTTTCTAGGAGAGTGGAAATAGCCAGCCAAATCAAAGTTGATCTTTCCTTTCTCAAGACTCCAATATTCAGCAAATATGTGAGTTTACAATATACTGTGCCCTGAGATTTATGAAGACATGGCTTCCTTTTTGGAAGATCTCTAATCTTTGAGGTCATTGGTAGAAGCACCCCCTACACAGGTTAACATAATGCCCCCCAGTCACATGAGGGTACATGACATACAGCACCATTGGCATAAGTGACTCTGTCTTAAAACATGACCCCGTCTTATACTTCAAAAGGCATCATGCCAGCAGGGAACAGATGTACACCTGATCAATAGCGACGGCGTCCGACCGGATGGGGATGTGACCCTTTACTATCATCCTCACCAGAGGACTCCCTGGGCTGTCAAAGGGCAGGACCTCAGCAGCTCAGCACAGCCACTTCCATACACATCTTACTGTCACTTGTGATCAGCTCAAAGGTAGTGCCCATCTGAAGGACTCTCCCTTGCAAGATGCTGAGGACCACCAGGATTCACCCAAGAGGTGCTCCTTGTCCACACCACTTTCCTTGTATTTGTTCGTTTGCTATCCCCTTTTCTCTTGGGTTAAATGTCACTCTGTTTGATGTGAAAACTCTTGTCTATAACATTTATAGATTGATTAAGTATACTATCATGCATGGTTTGCAATATTGACTGACCTGAGCCTGCATGCCATGGTGGCTCTGACTCCTGAGTGCATGGAAGTCCTAGACAGCTGCCTCTTTGGGAACTCCACAGAGCCCATGGATTTTATGATTGAAATAGCATTGGTAAAGTCTGACCTTGTGGAGAGACACAAACGTGTGTGGATTTGGCTATGCCTGGCCTTGTGCTGCTCACGACATACCTTACCCACCATTTTCAGCACATTCTTCGTTCTACTTTGAGTTACAAATAGAGACACATAAATAAATATGATCTGTCCTTTTCTTCTCAAGCACAGAAATGATGACTGGTGCCGTTTGACACGCCTTGCTCCTGTAGTTATAGCACAAATAAAGTAGCTGGTGTCAGGGACATCAAAAATATCCTTTGAAGTCAAATCTTTGGAGAGAAGGAGAGGGGCAAGAATGGCCTTTCTTTCTAGGGAGAAGACTTTGCCAGGAGCAGTTTAAAATGCTATAGAGAAACTGCCGTGAAAGGCTCAGCTGTACCCCCTGTTGTGTTTCATGCCAGGCAAGGAGCCAGCTGTAGACGTGGGAAAGAGGGATGCCAGGTGAGCTGGGGGGAGCAGAGCCCCATAGGACAAGGCTGCTGAGGACGCTGGTTGTAACCCACAGGCCCAGTCAGTGCCTTTCATTCTTGGTGATGGAAGGGGACCCTCCCAGTGTGACTCTGAGCATCTCTGAGCTTGATCTAGCAAGGACAAGGCAGCCAGAAGCCTGGCTTTGCTCAGATGTGGGAAGCGTGCAGGCTGCAGGGGCCTCTGTGGGTTCACAGAGAGTACTCTGGGATCCTCTGCCCTGTGGGGTGTGAGGCTGGGAGGGCCTGGCCACATGCCAAGAAGGCGGAAGCAAGTTCAAGGACAGAAAAGTTGTGGGCAAGAGTCTCAAGAGCGCCTCACCAACCACAAGACTCTGCTCAGTACTGAGCTCTCAGGGTTGCAGGAAAGACTAACGGCATCGTCGATTTTTCTCGACATTAACAATAAAAAGGCAGAGCTCAGAGAGGCTGTGATGTACGTGTGGACACACGGTTCACTGAGAGGTGGGATCAGAGTCTGGGTCTTGTGCGCTGGCAAGGATGCAATTGTGAAAACGATGGAAAGGAACTCAGGCAGGAGACACACAACACACGTGGGAAACACACAGCAGGTACAGCAAACACACACACAGGACAACAGCAAGCATGGAGCTAGATACAGTGAGCCCCAGAAAGGAACAGTAGAACCAGCTTAGTTTTACAGGAGCCAGGGGATTCTTGGTCTGTGAAGATAAATTGTATCCATTCAGTTTTTCATTCAATATAATTGAGCGCCTTGATAGGTACAGGAAATACACAAATGGAAATATGTCATGGACTCTACCCTCAAGGCATTTGGGTGTTTTCCAGGCTCTGTGGTTGTTCCTAGGACTATAAATATGAAGAAAAAAAGATTCATAGAAACTGCCCTCAGGTCCTTCCAGTTTTTAGATAGAGAAATAGATGATTGATTGATTGATAGATAGATTTAGATGATAGACAGACAGATGGATGATAGATAGAAAATACACAGAAAGATAGATATAGATAAAGAAAGAAAGAAGATAGATAGATTACATAGACAGATCATAGTTAGATAGGTAGATAGATGATAGAAAGAGAAAGGGGATCAGATAGACAGATGATAGATAGATAGATAGATAGATAGATAGATAGATAGATAGATAGATAGAGATAGATGATAGATATAGGATAGAATTACTTTATATAGATATATGAATTGTCCAGTGCAATGTGCAATGTAACAGTCTGTAATGCAGGCAGGTGCAGGATGATGACCAGAGGAGGGTGACAGCTAACATGTGGAAGTGAAGAAAGGAATCCAGGAAGAGACGGTGAGAAAATTGTGTCCTGAAAAGAAAGCGGCAGGGTTACAAAAGGAGCAGCTTCCCCGGGAGGCTTCCCAGCAGGTGTGGAGGAGGAGAGACTAAAGTGTACGGTGTGTGTGGGGAATGGCTTGTCATTCTGAACGCAGACAACGGGGGTGGTGATGATGGCAGAGGTGCACAGGGCAGGTGGGTGGGCACAAGATCTCAGGCTGGAGGAGGAGGACGAGAGGCACCCACTATGAATATTCCGTCCAACCAGACTTTCACATTATTTGGCCCTTTGGCTCACCTGGTCAATTCTGTCATTTCCAGGCCCCGGGGAAAATAAACTCACCAAGACTACTTTAATTTTTTAATATGAAACATGCTGAAAATCATGAAAAGTAGTAACACAATTCCACCATTTTCTAAGAAAAATACTAAAAGGGTTATTAAATTGAATGTCCAATAGACAGCTGAATTAGAATGAAATCACATAAAGAGAGAAGCCAAATCACAATATGTAAATTTTAAAAGGCTATATCCAGGACTTCACGCATAGAAAGAGTTATGAGAGAGAAAGCAGGATTTTGAGAGATTGCTGCTTCATTTGCATGCTCAGCAAAACCTCATTAAGCATTGATGTTTTGAGTCATCCCTCTGATCACCTGGCACCCAACAGTGAGCAGTGCAGACCGACACCCCTGCCCTCTCGAGCTTCCATACTAATGGAAGCAGGTACATATAATAGCAGCATAAATATAACAAACGGTTAAATTGCACAGTCGGTTGGAAAGTGATAGCACCATAGAAAAAAGTAGAGCAGACTCAGGGGTACAGGACTGGAGGCAGCGCAGGAGAAAGTCAAATATGGTGGCCAGAATAGGACTTGCTAAAAGGGTGACTTCTGAACAAATAGGAGGAAAAGGATTAGCCACGCGGGCAACTGAGGGAAATGCTTTTCCAGCTCAGAGAAGAGTCAGCACCAAGGCCCTGAAACGAGGTTCTGTGGGGTCTGCACAGATCGACAGGGCTGCCAGAGCCACAGAGCTGGGCAGGAGCAGGAGGTGAGGTGGCAGGAGCCTGAGGGCAGACGGCTTTCACCTGTGGTCCTGGGAACTGGGAGAGAAGGAGACCGGGTACCCCTTCCATGCAGAGACCATGAACTGGGGCTGGATTCGTCACCACCCCAGATGCTGAAGGTCACCCCTGCAGTTGCACTCGGGAAGCAGAGCCGGAGTCCAGTTGTAGACGGGTCATCTAACACTCCTGGAGTTCACTGAATGAGAGGCGAGTATTTATAGGAGACAGGGAGCTGGGTGGAATCCTTTGGGGTCTGGTTCACTGGATTGCACCAAAGGGCTGAAGAGGTCTCAGAAAGTGTAGGCTCAAGAGGACAAAAGAGGATTTTGCAGCCTCCGAGAGTCACTGAAAGCCTTACAACACCTTCAGGCCTTCCTCCTTCTTTCCTCTCTATCTCAGCTCCTGAGTGTGGAAGGAGGTGAACAGGGAAAAGTAGAGGATAAAACTCGCATCCCCTCCCCACAGACCCATACTGGGGAAGGATAGATTTACCTTAGAGTCAAGTTCAGAATTTTGCTTAACATCTTGGCATGCACATTCGAATTTCTGAATCAAGACTGTTGGCCATAAAAAATGACTATGGCCTTGTATATTACCTGAACTGAGCAGTAAAAAAAAAAAGTCACGGTCCTCTTGGGGCTTTTATTCAGAGACAGGAACCCTGAACAGGCAGGAGAAAGGGAATGTTGAGAAAGAAACAGAGACACTTGGTGACACACGCTGACCGCCACGTGGACGTCCATCAAACCCAGCACTGGCCGTGGGTACATGTGCCTTTGCTATTACCCCAGTGCCTTTTCTTCTGCAGAACAAGCAACAGAACACATGCAGACCTCAATAAATACCACTGGGTGATGTGACAATGGCCAAACTCTCCCACAGGAGGACAGAGTGTCCCCCAGTTTTGCTCCCTTTTAATTTCCAGGGCTCATAAGCAAATAGCGCTAAAGCTTTGCTCTACAAGGTTGACACATACAATATTAATGTTTCCCCTAAGCAGTATAACATCAACATCTATGCTATCTTGACATACTGGGTTTGGTTTTTCAGTGTTGACATGAGTGGGTTTTATACTTTCTGGAACAAGGGTTCATCACCAAAGGGAAAATGCTGTCCACCCCACCCTCCTTTGAAAGAAAAGGCTCACATGGTTCTCCAGATGAAGGACGTGTTCCCAATCAGCTATTTCTTATTGCTTGATTGGATGCTAACAATGGAGGTAGACACCCGGCGGCTCATTGTGGCGGCACAGCAGGAAGCCTAATTCACTTCGCTACAGAAACACCGGCACAGAGAAAGCGGGAGACGGCTGCACAGGTGGCCCCACAGGCAGGCAAATGCTCACTGCAGTTTCTTTCCCAAACGTTTCCAAATACACCAAATCAACATGAATTTGCTCACTGTAGTTTATATTCCAAATAAAAATGAATTTCTGGCCAGGTGCGGTGGAACACGCCTATAGCCCAGCACTTTCGGAGGTCAGGGCGGGCAGATCACAAGGTCAGGAGTTCGAGACCAGCCTGGCCAATATGGTGAAATTCTGTCTCTACTTAAAATACAAAAAATAGCCGGGCGTGGTGGCAGGTGCCTGTAATCCCAGCTACTCAAGAGGCTGAGGCAGGAGAATCGCTTGAACCCAGGAAGCAGAGCTTGCAGTGAGCTGAGATTGTGCCATGCACTCCAGCTTAGGCGACAGAGTGAGACTGCATCTCAAAAAAAAAAGAATTTCGCCAGGCTTCACAGGTATAGCCATTCCACACCCTCGTCCAGACTGGTCCCAGGGGGAAGAATCTCCAGGCTGAAGGGCCTTGGCCTTCCAGGGCCTCTGTTCAGGTGTCTCAATGTCTTCCCCCATGTGAACTCTCCTGGACAAGGGCTTCCTACCACATCCCCAAATTTGCCCTTCCCTCTATTCCCTGACCTCCATTTCTCTACTTTACCTCTCCCAGCCCACCATGGGACCACATGATCAGCCACACAGGCACAAACTAGCACGCAGCTACCTTAGAATAGGACCCTCCGGGGTGGCCAGGCGGCTACCTCACAAATCAGTCTATGGCTCTCACAGAAACTAGAACTTGCTTGGGCAATAGGTATCAAGAGCATTAGAAATATTTATACGTTTTCATTCAATAATTGTATAATCTGAATCTGGGCTGAGAGACTAAGAATATTGAGCTATGTAAGAATGCACACAGTTGCTTATTGCATTTTTTTAAAGTAATGGAAAAATTGGCTAGAATTTAAATATACACCAGTAGGGTAGATGTTTAAAAAACTATGATTTATCCACCTTATAGGATTACTGTACAGCCATAAAATGATGGTTAGACTAATTTTTGCCGTGCTTTACCTTTTAATATTCTTATGTAATTCCATCTCATTATTTCATCTGACTTTTATTAAAAAGTAAACATAATACTAACTGTAATTACCAGTGGCTACTTTAACTACTTTTCTGTGTTTTCCTAATTTTTACGATCACCGTGAATTTCTGTACTGGGGAAATAAGCAAGCTCTTATAAGGTGTTGGAATACCTAAAGGACATTTTCACAGCACTCTGCAACGTCCTGGCTCCTTCACTGAAAAAGAGTGAGTGTGCTCAGGCCTCAGTCTGCTGGAGTCCTAGACTGGAGCTATTGTGGTTAATATGTGCAAGGTTGGTTTTTTGTTTTTCTCAGGTGCTCCACTGAAGCTCATCCACACACACAATACACTGATGCTTATAACACACCTGGTCTTGTGTTAATAAGTAGCCTGGTGTAAACTTGGGAAGCAGGAAGAAGGAAAAAGACCGCAGCAGGAGGCACAATGTGGCTGAAACCCCTTCCAGGAGAAGAGAACGAGCGTGAGGGAGGATCGAGGACAGATACAGAGGGCAGAAAGAACTCTTTACGTCTGGCCAAGTATGGGGGCAGCTACATAGAGTCCTTTCTGCCAGACGAAGGCAGGGAATAGTCACAGTCAGAGCCTTGCTGTGAAGTTTTCCTGGTGACTTCAGAGTTTCTGTGTCCACCACCCCCAGCCTGGTTAACACAGTGCTCTGCAATAAAGAAAAAGTCTATAATTCTAAATGATAGCAAAGAGCAGCTTGCATGACCTTTTCTCCCTAGAGGGTAAGTAGGACCCATTGCATCCGGTTGTTTGTAGGTAAGAAGCTGGCGAGAGTCAAGACAGGTAGGACCCTATAAAGGTTAGGAAGAAAACCACGGCTTCCTCACACACAGCCTGTCCCCAAGCCCAGCCAGCCCTGCCTGCCTTCTAGAACCTGCCCCCGAGCTTCTCTGGAGAAGCCCTTCCCCAGGTCTTCCCATCGGTGAGTCTCCATCATCACTGAGGTCTTGGTTCAAAAGTCACACCCTCAGGAAGCCCTTTCTGAGCTATCCTAAGTGACTGACCTGATTCCCCTCTGTACTGCGTCTCCATCTTGCACTTTCTTCAGAGCACTCACCGTGTCTTAAATTATCTAGTTTGTTTACCTCATTTATTTTGAAGCTCCTCCCTAAAAAGGAAGTTTAGTGAGGGCAGAGAACCCCCGGTTCATGGCCACATTCCTGAGTCTGGCTGGGCACTGAACAAATATTTCTTGGGGAGGGAGTGGTTGGTGTGGGGACAGGAGGAGCAAAGTGACAAAACCTCATGCCTATCCATGCCGAGAGGCCCTATGTGTCTCCAACCAAGTGCCCAGGACCTCCCAGATAAGCAACATAGCTTCTTAAAAAGGGCAGAAACTTGTCAGTTTGTCATATTTATTTTCAAATTCTAATTCTAACACTTGATAGCCATGTGACATTGGGCAAGATACTTATGAGCATCAGTTTTCTCCTCTGTAAAATGGAACTCACATAGTTCACATGGTACCTGATATGGTTTGGTTGTGTCACCACCCAAATCTCACCCTGTAGTTCCCACCATCCCCACGTGTCATGGGAGGGACCCAGTGGGAGTCACTGAATCATGAGGGTGGTTGTCCCCATGCTGCTGTTCTCCTGACAGTGAGTGAGGTCTCATGAGGAACTTTTCCCACTTTCACTCACCACTTCTCCTTGCTGCCGCCATGTGAAGAAGGACGTGTTTGCTTCCCCTTCTGCCATGATTGTTAATTTCCTGAGGCCTCCCCAACCATGCTGAACTGTGAAAATAAGAAAACCTCTTTCCTTTATAAATTACCTAGGCTCAGTATGTCTTTAATAGCAGCATGAGAATGAACTAATACAGTACCATTATCAAAGTTTGCATTTACAGCAATTTTTCTAGAATAATTTCTGGAACAAAGCCTACATTCACCAATTTCCTACCATTCTCTGTCGTCTAGGGACTAGAACTTTAAGGTCACCAGCACCCCCACTGGGCTTCCCCACAGGTCCCAGGAATCAAGCCTGGATGGCTTCCTTTTTCTGCTGCCTCTTTCATTCCCACAAGACATGCAGGTGACTCAAGCTAATGGGACGACCATCATGCCATTTTCCATGAGCATATGCATTTTATCACATTGTTTTTCCAAACATCCTCCCATCCTCTTGAGTTCTCTTCTCCTCATCCTTCTCACCTCTCCTTCTCTCAAATGATCCTCCATGCTCCCATTTCTCAGGCTTACAAACTCGGAGTCAACTGTAAATCTTTCCCATCTCTTCACTCAGTGCTCAGGCCCTGTCACGAATAGCATCTTCCCTTACATCACCCATTTTTCTACTTCAAGTGCCACCATAATCCTGGGAAAATCCCTGGCCAAGGGCGCACTTAGGGAAGGCTGGTGAAGCCAAGTGGAGGGCGCTGGGCTCAAGTCTTTCCATTCCTGGGGTCCCCATAGGACAGGTGCCCCTCTTGGGGGTAAAAGTGTGTGGAAAGGTGAGGATTTGTAGAAGAGAAGCAATAAAGGAACCTGAAAACAAGCAAGGAAGGGAAGGGAGAAATGAGATAAACACAGGAGGCCAGAAGACAAAGAGGTTGCAATGAAATCATTTTTGAGCCTTCACATGTTCTTCCTAAAATCTGTTCCAACCCTCAAGCAAATAGATGCATGAGAACTTAATGTTGAAACTCAAGCAGCAGTGTGTGCTGAAAACCAGAATCGTCTTAGTGTAATCATTATTTACATTTTTAGGAGTAATCCAAACTCTACAATTTAAAAGACAAATAATTAAAATAAGAAAAGGTCAAAATGTATCTTTTCTAAATTGTAGATTTTGAATGATAAATACCTAAATTGTACCTTGATGCCTTTTTTTCACAAAAAAGATGAAAATCATTTCCTTCAGATCATTTTTTTCTTAATAGCAGCTTTCACACTGACAGAGAGAGAACATTTCTTACCCCATTCAATAAGAAAGGAAGAGTAAATGGCATTCTCAAAGAAGGGGGAAGTAGAACCTTTGGAAAATTGCCTTAATAGCAGGCTGTGAATTTGGGCGATGGCGAGGGGTGACCTCAGCCTCCCCGAGCTGCCGTGCCCGCTGCCCCCACCCTCCCACCCAGCTTCAATTTCACCACACTACTCGTGTTCCCCAAATACCCTGAACTCTACCTGCCTTTTCTCCAGTTGCACGAGGGCTGAGATTGTCACAAGCGAAAGACACCAGCTGTTTCTCACCCTCGTCCTAGGTGTCCTGCAAGGCCGTTCAGTGCCAGCTGCTCAGTGATGTTGTCCCCAGGTGGAAGTTTTTGCTCCCCACCCCCGACTCCTTCCCCAGTTGCCCTTTCTACTGTTACAGGCGTGCGTCTTTCTCCGAAGCTCACTCTGAAGCTGAGATGCCTGCGGGTCAAAGAGATCCTTTGAGAAGGATTTCTAACCTGAAATTGAAAAACTAAGTGTGATTTTAAAGAAGTGACCCCTTGAAGCTGGAAGAAAAATAGGGTTCATGGAGGCAATAATTTAAGATGATTAAGGAAAACATGGTATCTAAATTATATCTTCATGGTTTTTTTTCTTTAAATTGTGGCGGTATTTTTCAAAATAGTAATGTTTTTATCAACATTTTATTTAAATAGTTTTATAGTAGCTGTAAATCTATTTAGATTTACAATAGATTTACATTATCTGTCAGGACCCAGCTGGAAAAAGAGGTCTGTTCAAATGGAATTCTGGAGAGAATTTCCAATAGGGGATAGGCACAAGGATGTTGAAGCACTCAGCAACTATTAGCAATGAAAAAGGGGGGGCCCTTCCTAGGCCCAATGGAATTCAAAGAGGAACCAGGGCATCCTGGAAGAGCTGGGGCAGTAAAGGGGACACTCACCAAGGCTGAAGCTATGGAGACAAGGGATGCCTCTAGAACCAGGAATCAAGGGTGGGGGCCAGGAAAGTAAACCCCCTCTTCTGTCTCCCACAGCCCTGCCTGTGCCTGAACCAAATGGTCCAGCCTTAGAGCAAGAAAGCACACTGATGCATCTCTATAATTCAGTCCCCTCTACCCACCCCCACACACATGCAGAGAGGACTTAGAAGGCAAAAACAGGAAGGAGGGTAGAGGAATAAATAGCAGCAAAACTTATTTTAGAAAACATGATTGACAGGAAAACCTGCCTCCTATTCTGTCTCTCAATCTGCCATGCTTCTAAAAAAATCTGACCATTCAGAATAGAGGGAAAAGGCAAATGCACCAATATTTACGTAACTGGAAATAACACTCGAACCATGAATCAAGCATTGACTTTTCTGATAGAAACCTATGAGGCAGCAATAGCATGCAAGACACAGATAATGGAGGGGGACCAGGGAGAAAGGGGGGGAGAGAGACGATAAATACAAAGATACAAAATGAGAGCGAGAGGGAAGTAAGTGTTGGCAAAGCAAAGCATAGCCGAGCATTCTCTTACGTCCAAACTTTGTTGTTTATATTTGCTTGGCAAAGCCCTGAGTTAACACCAGATCTCTGTTTTGATGCCCTCCTGTGAGAAACAAATAACTTCCATTGGTTGGGTTAAAGCTATTTAAATGCAGCAGGTTTATTTTTGATAATGAATGTTTAAATATATGCAGCAATTCTGATTGCTTCTTCCTCTGAGGAATATAGTCCTGGGAAGGCTTAGTTATGTCAAATTCCCAGCTGGAAAGGTAACTGCAGAATCCTGCCCCTGTTTCACAAATGTCTCCAGTCCATGAGAAACGAGCTGCATCTTACAGTCAATCTTTTTTTTTTTTTTTTTTTTTTAAGACAGAATCTTGCTCTGTTGCCCAGGCTGGAGTGCAGTTGTGCAATCTTGGCTCATTGCAAGCTCCGCCTCCCAAGTTCACACCATTCTCCTGCCTTAGCCTCCCAAGTAGCTGGGATTACAGCCACCCACCACCATGCCCAGCTAATTTTTTGTATTTTTAGTAGAGACAGGGTTTTGCCATGCTGACCGGGCTGGTCCATCTCCTGACCTCAGGTGTTCCACCAGCCTCAGCCTCCCAAAGTGACTTTTTATGCAGTCTCCACTCTCATGATGTCACATGCTCCTGGTATTGTTTATGTTCCATTTTCTCCAGTAGAATGTAAGACCCAGAGGGCACAGATTTTTGTTTCTTTTGTTCTCGGCTGTATTTCTATACCTAGAACAGTTCCCGGCACATAAAAGGAGTTTAAAAACTATTCATTTCAGCGAATGAAGAATTGAATGCACAATCAGGGAGAACTCCGGGTCTAAATAAGACACATTGTTTATCAGGTGTTCTGAGTTCATTTCCCAGACTGCCAGTGTTGACTCGCCCAGAATTCTGTCTTCTGATTAATGTTACCAAAACCACTCCTCCTCACACAAGTTTGACCTTAGCTCCTCATTAGACCCAAGAACTAACAGAAGCAGGCAGTACTAGCTTCCCATGAATGGGACTCCCCAGCACCTCCCCCATCACCCACCCTCAGACTGTGGACAGATGCAACACTATCTGCTCCTTCACAGGCACGGAACTTACATTTCATAAAGATGATGTGGCGAGCATTTTAAAAAGAAAAATTCACGCAACAGTTACTGAGCATCTACTCTGTGCAAAGCTCTGTGTTCCCTGCTGGCCTCGCTGCCAGGCTTGCTGGAGAGAAGAAACAGGAAAAAAAAAATTCTACCCACAATAGAAGAATGAAGAGTGCAATAATGATCATAATGGATGGGCAAACAGATCCTGCAAGTTGTATCTTCTGCAGCCCACACATGTACACAATGAGGCAGATTTTTACCCTTCTCCTTTCTAATTTGTCTAATATACTACATCAATATATCAACAAGAAAATAGTAAGACATACCAATATGCTCCTTTGCAAATATAATTATGTAATCTTCTGGCAAACAAATAAACTAGCTAATGCAAAACTTGCTTTCAAAATATTTTTTCTCTTTTTCTGCCCAGAGCAGGCTTACAAATAAATACTGAGTGTGCCAGGAAGTTGCTCAATTATTCATGTGCTAAACTTTTTAAGTGTAGCTGGGAAAGACAATCTCCTTGAATTTACCTACTTGCCCAAAAGCAATGTGTTATTCACTGGCAGAGAAGAGGTTTCTCCATATTCATTGTGTTTACCTGTCAGTAATTCATGTGTGGGTTAAATATCTCAAAATGCATTTTAAACCACTTAACTTCACCAGTTAACGCTTATCTTCCTTCAGCTCAAATTCAAAGCATCTGCACAATTACTGAGGCAGAAGTCAGAGACACACATTATAAACATCTACGAGCCGGTATCCACCAGTCGTTCACTCCACAAGTCATGAGACATGAGGCACAATGGAGAAAGAGCAACGCAGTCAAAGGTGAGAGATGCAATTTCTTGCGCAACACAATAATGTATTAGCTACCTGACCCTGGCCATCAGTTAACCCCTCTAAGTTTCAATTTTCTCATTTTGCAACTAAACCCTTAGAAAAGTACTATTTTCTCTGCCTACCTACAAGGCTGAGATTACGTTCATTAAAATTTTACACGTATTAAGAGGTGATTTCACGGAAGCCTGTGCTTATACAAATATCTGTGTTCCTTAAAGTAGGCATTTGCATGTGTCTCCCAGAAAGCCAAACGGCAAGCCTCCCTGACTGAGTTGGTTTTCATGGGTGGCAATCTTCTCCTTGGCTGCAGAGCTTAGAGGCCATTCCTATATCTCATTATTTCACAAACGTTTATTTGAGTGCTTTAGGTATCACACAATGAAAGACACTGGGCATACCAAGATATTTCAGTGAGCTCACACGACTTTGGAGGAGTGAGGAAAGTCATAATAGAAGGTAATAAAATGGCTTAGAAGCAATTCCAACATTCCAGATGCCCCCCCCCCTTAAAATGAAGATATGAAGTTATTAAAATAGTCACAGTGGAGTAGAAAATGAAGTGGAGTCCAAAAGTTCCAGGTGCATGTGGCGGTGCTTCTGACTTGGATGGAGTGACTCGATCAGTGGCCCCCAGAGAAAGAACAGATGAAGATTAAATGAAAATATAAGATTCATGTTTGGTGGTGCAAACACATACATTTTACCGTATATGGAGAGGTTGTCAGGGTGTCTGTACCCAGAAGACACATCTCTGGAAAATCTTAGTCAAGCGTACAAGGAATTTGCAGAGCAGATTGAGCAAGAGTTGCTGGCTGGATGAAACGTAAGATCTGCCTCCAAGATTCTTACAATCTAGTGTTGCAATGGCCTGAGGCCCGTCAGGGAGAGTTTGGGAGGTTCAACAGCAACGCAGCCACCCATATTACCGTCCTTCTGACAGGGCAGCAGGAGAATCTCCTCTCGAACCATGAAGGCAGCTGTCCAGGGCATAAGTCAAGTTGACAGGCTCTCTAGCTGTTTTGTGTCCCTTGCTCAGACAACAGTTATTTTAACCCACTCCCCACCCCAACCCCTTGGAGTTTCTTAGGTTCTAAGAACTTCCACATATGAAATTTACTTCACCCTAAGAAGTCTAAAATAGCAAAAGAATAAACCATATTTCTTATTCATAACCGTTTTATCCCTTCAAAAACATATATCCTGCAGCCTAGCATTCAGGAGAATTAGATTTTATATCTGTGCAGGATATTATACACAGAGAGTTGAGGCTCAGACAGAAGAAATAATTTCTCAAGGACACCCAGCTAAGGTTGCAGGACTGATATGAAGACCTAGGCTCTGTGCCTTCAAATATACCATCTCCACAACGGTCAGAAGCTTTATGAAAGCATTCACTTGACAAACCTTCTTGGAAGGTGGACACACACCAGGTGCTGGAAGAAAGATGAAGAGGCAGTGGCCCCTGCCCGATGGAACTCATTCGACAAAGCCATTGAACGTCAGACGTTTCCTGGTAAATCAGCCTCTTGAGGTACATTTCCTCCTACACCCGCCTGACCGGGGATCATGTCGTCTTTGCTAAAATTCTAGTGGAGATGGGAATTCACTAGTGTTGGAGGTAACCCGTACATCAGAACTCTTCAAGAAACCCCTTATTCCATTTGTCTCTGTCTTGCTCTGTCTTCACACTTGCCACAGGGGCTTACCTGGGATCCTAGTTCCCTGGCCCTTTTCTTCCCCCTGTTTTTGAACATGATCTCGAATCCCAGGCTTCCCTTCCAGTTCCCACAGTGAGACCTTCTCACCTGGGTAGCCAGGTTCGAGCGGCAGACAACACTGCCTCCTCGTGGCCAATGCGAGGCTCTACAGAAGGGTGAGCCTGTCAGTGCCACTCTCTGTATCAACCCAGAAAAAGGGAAAAAAGATCTCTCTCCCCGTTCTTTGGCAAGTAAAAGTGGAGAGAAGACAAACCGTGAGCATAACAGAGACGTCTGCAGCGTTTGGCCCTGGAATGCAGCATCCTTTTTCTGATCCTAATTTTCACCTGGTGACGCTGAGCTGCCTGTCACCGAGCGAGGTGACTGCCTCCGACCCCTCCCTGCAGCGCAGGGACCTTGTCTCCAGGAGAATCTGGGGTCAGGAGCTTATGGATCCCTATTGAAGCCGCAATCCATTTGATTCACACCACAAGAGCTCCAGCACAGATAATTTTAAAAATATTGTCCAAACAGGAGAAAAAATAACTAAAACGGAACTTCACTTTTTACTGGCAAGCCTCAAAGGTTATTAGAGACAGGCTAACATCTAATACCCAGCAACGTGTCTCACGTCCCCTTTTACCTGCTCCAAAATTAGCCCTTATCTTTTTCCCCGGGATACTGTTCCCTCTCGTTCCTCTCCTACTTTCTAAAACAAGCGAAATAACACCCGTTCTTTCTACTGCTTCCCTGCCTCCTCTAAGTCTCTACCTGCCCCTTCCTTTCTTCTTCTCAGTTCTTTATTCTGAACATAGCTCCTCTTGCTATGTTCTTTCCTTCTTCTTCTTCTTCTTGTCCTAGTCCTGTTCCTCTCTCTCCTTGTCCACCTGTTCTCATAAATGCCCAAAGCACCTGCATGGGGCTGGCAGACACTTTTTTCAGTGCAGGGAGGAGAAGGAGCCCCCCCCCCCCCCCCCGAAATGTCAGACCCCTTTGCTGGGCTAGTAAAGGCGCAGGGCTGAGGACGCTGATCGCTGAGATGTTGGGTTAAGCCACATGCACTCCAGTACCTCTCTGTTGCCTCTCTTGGCCTCATGCATGTTTGTGCTCAAAGGAGTATACTGGGAATCCACCCCGTCCTCCAGGCCACCGTCACCACCACAAGCCTCACAAATGGAATTTGAAACCACTTTGTGGCAATGGCTGTTTCGTGACCAAAAGAAAAGACAGAGAGTCTTCTGAAAGTTATCATATTCTGGCCCTAAACTAATGCTAATCCTCAGATAAGCTAAAAACAATGTTCCCACAGGTGGGCTTGTGGAAGCGGGCCACAGATATTCTCAGCTTGACTCCATATTACAGTGAGCCCCATGGAATAATAGGCACATTCTGTGTTTATTTCGCCAGCCTCAGAACATGTATTGAAAGTAGGTTATGCTTCGTAACTGGTGGGATCCCTACATTGAACTGTGGAGTGAAGACTATTGTGGTAGAAAAAGTCAAGCGAGAGCCCCTAGAACCACATTCTCTCCACCAAAATAATAAACCAAAAGCAATACCACATACCTGGGGCACTTTAGGGACTGATGCTAGCACAACCCTAGACACAAATAAGGTAGTTGTGACAACAGCATTGAACCTGTAGGGTAAGAATAATTGCACATGCCTATCTGCCTGGCCTGTTGATATGATGCAGAAACCAGTTGAATCTTGGGGAATGACTGCAGTTATTCCCCAAGATTCCTTGGGTTTACTGCTATGCAGCTGTGGCTCCACGTGTGGTATCTTTACTGAAACAAACCAACATGACCCTGCCACCCCGGTGCGGCCGTTGACTTGGTGTATAATGTTTCTGCATTTCTATCAGGAAAGATTCTCGGAAACCATTTGCCCTCACATGGCAGGAGCATCAGTACACCTTCACGATCTCATCTCACGGTTATGCTAACTCTCTTGTTTTGATCATAAGACAAATCGGAGAGAACTGGAATATCTTCACATCCCACAAGCATCCCAGTATGTCAATAACATTTTGCTAAATGAATCTGATGAGGAGAAGGAGCAAGTGTCAAAGAAGGTGACAGAAAAAGTTCACAAATACTTGGGGATCTACCACAGCGATAAAGTTTTCCAGAGAGCCGGCGGTCTCAGGTATGTTAGAGTAGCTCCTCTGAAGTGAGAGATATGCTGTAACACTTTGTAGCATCGATGTCAAAAAAGTACATAACCTTTGACAGACCATGCATTTTGAAGGACACATACAGGATATTTCAGCATGCTTCTATATTATAATTACTGGCTAACCTCCAAGATTGCCCATGTGGAAAGTGGAGGGAGCAAAGAGAAAGAAGGTTCAGGAAGTAGTCCAAGCTGTCTTGTCCCTTAGGGCTTCTGCTTTAACACATACAATAGCATTTCCTGTGTGTAAGACAGATGAGATATTCTATAGTGACTTTGACAAGTCACTGCATAGGTCCCCTGGGTTCTGGAATGAAGCTGGGTCCTCTTCTGCCAGCAAGTATCCTCCGTTTGATAAGCAGGTCCTGGCCTCCTCTTGACCCTGGCAGAAAGTTAATGCTTGACTGTAAGATACCAAGTGACTGTGCAATTTAAACTGCCCATCAACTGTGTTTTTTCTGATCTACCAAGTCATAAAATCAGATATTAATTGTAGTATTCACACGTACATTGGAAACAGCTTATATTAGAACAGGCCTAAGTAAACTACACAAGTAGCTGGGTAGTTCACTCATCTGGTACCATTGCCTGCTGCTGTGTCTATATTTTGTCCTTAACATATGTCTGTGGCCTCACAGGGGTTTCTTATGAATTAACCAAAAGTATAGTACTGATTACAGATGACTTTGCATAATAAACACATAACCAGCCAAAAGTATATTATAGCTCCACACAGGGATAACTCTAAAAGACAGTAGTAGAGAAAAATCCTTCCAGGGAGCAGAATCCAGGAAATAAATCAGACTGTGGATTTCTGTGGAATGAGAGATGGCCTGAGTTACCCAGAACGATCTTGATTCATTGGCATGGGCTATCATATTGGACCACTGCCCAAAAACTTAAAAATAACAAGTTTGGAAGATGGATGGCAAAGTAGTCTGAAAAAAAAAGTATATAGATAACTAGCTCTCGGAGTTGTCATAGTTAGGAAGATACTTGTGTCCCCTACGACTGCCCCCCACCCACCCAGAGACCATCCAGTGAGACACAGGCTTCCAATAATCAAGTGGAAAAGATAACCCATGTGGCAAATATTAGTGTCTCCTCCAGCCACCTGTGCATTGGTCTGAAGCAGGGGTCCCCAACCCCCAGGCCATGGACCAGTACTGGTTTGTGGCCTATTTGGAACCAGGTCACACAGCAGGAAGTGAATGGAAGGCAAGTGAGCAAAGCTTCATCTGTATTTACAGCTGTTCCTCATTGCCCACATTACCACTTGAGCTCCACCTGCTGTCAGGTCAGCAATGGCGTTAGATTCTCACAGGAGTGTGAACCCTATTGTGAACGGTGTATGCGAGGGAGCTAGGTTGTGTGCTCCTTATGAGAATCTAATGCCTGATGACCTGTCACTGTCTCCCATCACTCCCAGACGGGACCATCTAGTTGCAAGAAAACAAGCTCAGGCTCCCACTAATTCTCCATTATGGGAGTTGTATAGTTACTTCATTACACATTACAATGTGATAATAATAGAAATGAAGTGCACAATAAATGTAATGCACTTGAATCATCCCCAAACCATTCCCCCATCCCCCTGGTCCATGGAAAAAGTGTCTTCCATGAAATCGGTCCCTGCTTCCAAGAAGGTTGGAGACTGCTGGTCTAAAGGACACAAATAAAGCAGTTGTGACAACAGCATTGAATAGCATGCATATGCACAGAAATGGGGGTTTCTCTCCACCATGCCTGCCTCACTAACTGTCCAACCTTCTAAGAGCAGAGGCCAGCACTGAGCCTCTGATATGGCACCATTTTCCACAGAACAGGGCAGTGCTTGGGGGCAGGTTAATTATTCCAGCCTCTCTCCAGCACCGCAGGTGTTGCTGTGTGCCACCCCAGGGAGAGGACCAACTCTGGACATGGATTTGCCTTTGCTACTCACAACGTATCTACAGCACCATCACTGGTGAACTTAGCAAATGTCTTCTTCATGGCAATGTCACTCACAGAATTTCACCTTTGATAAGGCATCCTTATTATATCAAAGGAAGTGAAGCAAGAGGCTTCTGCCAGTGGAACCCACTGACCTTATTCCCTGTATCTCAACACCCAGAAGCAGATGTTTGATAAAAATGGGAAGGACTCTTTTATTATTACCACAAGTAAACTCCTCAAGATACTGTTTCTTGCCTTTGGGGATAAGTTGGTCCTAGTGTCAAGGGAGAAATAATTATGATGAAGTGGAATCTGAGCAATATAACCTTGATGATAAGAGAAACCCTAGATGTTGTGGACTAGAAGGATTACCAAGCCTAGATAAAAGGTCTGCTCAGCCATTGCCACTATTGCCACCCAACAGGGGCAAGGAGGACTAGGTCTTAACTCAGGAGAGCTACTGGGTGACCGTAACTCCCTTACACAACAGTGCTGGTCAACGGAAAAATGCAACAACCCAGTACAAATGGGAACACCAAAAATTTGGATAATCCATTAATGAATGTTTGAAACAACCCCTAAGATAAGAACCCAAACCAGCTAAGCAGCTGTAAAAGCACAAAGGGAATATGAAAGGAATCCTGGAAACGGGCCATTGTAATGATTAACTCAGGCATCATAACCAACTACAGAATCAGGGATGTATGTCGCTATGCTGTGTGCTAGTTCATCGCTCATTTTCTCCCTAGCTACCCCCCACTATCCAGAGAAGACTGTTGTGGCTAATATTTGAGGTTCGGGTACTGACAGCACTCCATACACAAGGCGCTTATGAGGCTTTGTTGCCTCCTGTGTTGAGAACACTTTCTTTTAACTTGAACAGAAGAGGGACAAGAGAGATTTTGAGGGGACAATAGGAATGAACTCTTCTGGACATTTTCAAAATACCATCCAAATCCATCTTCTGGCTTTCTTTAATCTGCTTTGTACCCGAGGAGGCTTAAGTTTATGGACTTCCCGATGGCTCCCTTGCCAGCCGTCTTCTTGTTTAGATTCACGGGAATTATTGGCAGGAGATTGGCTTGGGGGAGAGGGTGAAATCAAGCAATTATTCCCTGGATTCTTCCACGATGGGTTGCCATAGGTTAAATAAGTTTCCCTTCCAATGCCACAACCTCTTTCCCACCACAACAGCTGCTATCTCTGAGTTCTGGTCAACTTTTCTCCCCTTTAGCCCTTCAGTCCTGACGGGGGTAACGACTCCCAACCATTGGTAGGTTAGGAGTGCTTCAACTATCCCTTCTTGGTTTCCTATAACCCTGTTCACACATTAGTAAATAGGCCCTTCATTAAACTTTCCTTAATTACCCCATTGGAATGTGGCATCTGTTTCCTGTTAGGACTGTAACTGATACACATTCAGATCAGATTCTCAGGGCAAAACTTCCAGTAATTAGAGATCAGCAACAAACATGGACTTAAAAATGGACCATCCTAAATAGCTCATGAATTAATAAGTTATTCACATAGAAAACTATAAGACATTTAAAACTGAATAACAAGAATTGTACCACATTATAGCCATCTAAAGTAGGAGCAACAAGGGAAATTTGTGTATTAACAAAAGAGAAATACTGAAAATAAGTTTCTCAAGAAGACAAAACCTTGTCAGAATAAGCTTTAAAAATAGAGCAGACATATGGATAATGAATAAAATTTAAAAAGAAACAAATGAGCTTTAACAAAACAAAAAATATGCTTTTTTGAAACTTCTAGCAATAAAATCAAGAGAGAAGAAATTGAACAAAACAAAATATGACCAGGTATAAAGATTTATTATAAAACTGCAGTAATTAAAACACAACAGTTTTAATGCCAACACAGATAATAGAAAAGATCTATTCGCATACAGAACATTGATAAATGACATTATAAACTGGAGGAGAAATGCTAAACTATTCACCAAATAGTGCTGAGGAAATTAATTATGCATATGGAAAAAATTGATACCATGTCACACCGTAAATAACAATCATTTATTGATGAACTAAGTATCAATATGTAAAAAGGAAATCCTAAAACCTCAGAAGAAAAATGCAGGACAATTAATTCTTTGGAATAAAGAGGGAATTATTAAATAAGACACAAAAATTACAATCAATAAAAAAGATGGATAAGTTTGAATATATGTGTGGGTATACATGCTTTACGTTTGCAGAGCTGTACATGTATTGGATAATCAATAACAATAAACCTTATTCATTCAACAATCTTTACTGAGTAACTACAATGAGACAATAACTCTCCAAAGTGCTAGAGACTGTACAACAAACAAAACAGATAAAATCTCTGTCCTATACAATACAGTGACAGATAAGCAAACAAATTCTATTCAGTCTGATAAGGTCAATGATAGATGAATGCAGGGTACCATTAGCACACAGAGGAGCACTGTCTACGTCTGACTGGGGCTGGTTGGGAAGGACAGGTCTCAGGAAAAGCTTTTCAGAAGATGTGCCATCAAAGTTGAACAAGCTGCACTTGATAGCACAACAAAAATATTACAATGAAAATATTATCAAGTCCGTCATAAGAGAGCACTATTCCAGACAATTTATTAATCAATGATTCGTTGTGGTTTTGGTGAGATATGGCAGACCAGAAGACGACTGTCTCTCCTGAGGCATTTGCCCCATTTGTTCAGTCATTCAGTAAATATTTATTGACTGATTCTTGAATCCCAGATACTATAATAAGCACTGGGATACCAGATGAATAAGAAATCACTTCTTCTCTACCCACAAGCAGAAAAGCTCTGGGACTAATGATGGATAGATGCAGACATATAAATAGGAACGTACTGTTTGATGTGATGGGCATTACGATCCTGGGAAGCTTGTGGTGCCCTCGGTGCATATTGAAGCACCTGCCCCAGACCGTGGGATAGGGGAAGGGTGTGGGGTATGATGGTGCCCCAAACACCCATCGATAAAGGCAAAGAAAATATTGGAACTTGGATAATTGAGTGAATCTGATCTAGGTCAGAATTCCAATTGCATGAATTGAAATAAAATATAATCCTACTTTAAAAGCTGTCATTCATAGGTAAACCAGAGATCTCAGCAACAAGGTACCCACAGCGGCAGTTTTCTGAGATAAGGATTATGTAACAACAAAGCAACTGTTGTTTCTTGGGAAAGCATTAAACTAAAAGGCAATAGTAGGCCACTGATCCTCTCAGTTTGGGAACAATATCCCAATGTGATGCATTGATTGTGAAATTAAGTTGGAACATTAACATGAAAGTGCTTAGTAAAGCATTCTGCATAGATCATTATTAAACGGCATGTGCTTATAAAGACTGTACTAACATTTCTTGTTGAAAATTACATCATTTTCATAATTGCTTCATTCTGTTTTATTGAGGCATAATTTTCACACATTAAAATACACCCATCTCAAGTATATTGTCCACTGAGTTTGGCAATTGCATAAATCTGTATAAATTACAAATCGTATAAATCACCAAGAAAATTAAAACGCAGAACTTTACCATAATCTCAAAAAGATTCTCTTCCCATAAATTCACCCACCAAAGAAAACAACTGTCCTGTTTATATCATCTATTTTTACCCTTTTATAAACTTTATATAAATGAAATCTTAAAATAAATATTCCTATGTACCTGGCTTCCTCAGCTCTATGTTCTTAAGATTGTTTCATGTTGTCACGTGTTTTAGCAAGTGTCCTTTTAAACTGCCGAGCAGTATTTCTTTGTATATACTGCAATGTGTCTTGTTCTTGCTGCCAGGCTTTTTGTGGACATAAAAATTCATTTTCATTAGGTTAAAACCTAAGAGTAGAATTATTCGGTCACAGAATGGAGGTATCTTTATAAGAAACTATCAAGCTTTTTCAAGGTAGTTGTACTATTTCATTCCAGAGTTCCAATTTTTGTTTTTGTCAGACATTTTTATTTCATCCATTCTACTGGGTGTAAATATCTGACTGATTGTTTTAATTTGCACTTCTCTAAACGGCGAATGATATCTATATTGGACATTCATATATCTTCTTTGGTAAACTGTCCAAATCTTTTGTGCTTTCTTTCTTTAGTTTTTTTTGTTTTATAAATTATTGACTTGTTGAAGTTTTTATGTAATCTGGGTACAAGCATTGTTCAGAAATATGTAATGTGAACATTTTCTTCCAGTTTGTGGCATCTCTATTTATTTTCTTTATATGTTTTTATGATGATAAGTTGACAAAGGTCAACATAATACTTTCTTATTTGTAAGGATAGCGTTTTTGATACACACCTTATGCATGAAATCTTTGCCTACCCTAAGGTTGCAAAGATTTTCTTCTAATGTTTTTTTCCTAAACATTTATAGTTCTAGCTATTGATTTCATGTTTATAATCCATATTGTATTAATTTTTGCATGCAGAGCAATGTAAGAACCAAGGTTCATCTTTTTTGCATATTACTAGAGAGTGTTTCCAACACAATTTGTTGAAAGGCTTTTCTTGCAGCATTAATTGCATTGGCTCAGTGGGGTATTTCTGAACTCCCTGTTCCATTAATGTATCATATATCCTTATGTCAGCACGATACTGTCCTTATTATTTTACATTTATAGTAAGTGTTGAAATCAGATAGTTAAGTCCAACCTTCATAATATTTTTAGAAACATTTCCCACTTACATAAAAATTTTAGAATCATGTTACAAATTTCTACCAAAACAAAAAGCCTTCTGGAATATTGATGTAGATTGTATCAAGCCTATGTATCAATTTTGGGAGAATTACTCTCTTAGCAGTATCAAATCCTTCAATCTATGATCTATTACTCCTACATTTAGATACCTTTAATTTTTTCCAGCAATTTTTGTGGTTTTCAGCATATAATATTTGAACATCTTTTATTAAATGCATTCCAGGGTATTTGAATTGAAGGTTTTCAATGCTGTTAAAAAATGGTATTTTTAAATTTTATCATCAAATTGTTCATTGCTGGTATATATGTATTGATTTTTATATGCTGACCACATATACAGTGAACTTACCAAAAATAGTAGAAATCTATTTTTAAATTCCTTAAGTAATATGTGAATACAGTCATTTTGTCTGCAAATATAGAATGTTGCTTTTCCCTCACAATGTCTGTAACTTTTATCTGTTTATTTATCTTGCTTTATTGCACTTGCTAGAATATCCAATATGATGTTGATTAAAAGTGGTAAGAGTTAAAGTCTTGTTTCTGATCTGAGAAAGAAATTCAAATATCTTATAACTAAATTTGATTTTAGCTGTGGGTTTAGCATGGGTGCCTTTTAACTGGTTGAGGAAATTTCTTTCTACTCCTGATTTGCTGGGAGTTTTGAAGAAGATTGAATGTTGAATTTTTTCAAATGACTTTCCCGCAGCCATTTCATTATTAATGTCATAAGATTATTTTCCTTTTTGTTTACATCTTGAGTATTATTGACTAATTTTCAAATGTTTAATTAACTTTGTATTCTCAGGATAACCTTTATGTGATCATATTATGTTAACTCTTCATATAATACTAATGTTGATCTGCTAATATTTTTGGTAAGAAGTCTTCCTCTGTTTATAAAGAATCTAAATCTGTAATTTTTTTTTCTAGTAATGTCTCTGACAGATATCTGACCTCAGGATTATGCTGGACTTATAAAAATATTTAGAAGTACCTCCTACTCTCTTTTCTCAAAGAAAAATGGGCAACAATTCTAATATATCTTTAATTGTTTGATGGAATTCACTAAGGAAGTCAACTAGATCAAACGATAGGTTTTGTTTTAAAATTTAAATATATTTTAATATTTAATATCTATTTACATATGTTCACATTGGGGTTTATCAATTTTAGACATCTTTTTAACATTTGAGTTTGTTGATCTCTGTTTTTTGTCTAGAGTTTATTTTATTGATTTCTGCTCTTTATTATTTTCCCGATTATATTTCTTTTGTTTAAGATTTTTTTCTCTCCTTAGCTTCCAAACATGGAGGTTTATATTAGAAAAGAATAAAAGTTAAAAAATCAATGATCTAAGCATACAAAACTACAAGTTTTCTTCTTAGCACTGCTTTAGCTGCATGTCACAAATTTCTGTATATTGGATTTTCATTATAATTCAGTTCAAAATGTTTTCTCATTTCCTTTGTATTATTTTCTTTGTCCTGTGGATTTTTTGTTGCATAATTTCCTAGCATCTGGGATTTTCTAAAGTATTAGAAATGTTTATTTCTCACATTTATCATCAGAGAATATTCCTTCTATGATTTCATTTCTTTGAAACTAACTAAAATTATTTTAGACCCCAGTATGTGGTTGGTTGTCATAAATATTTATGAATACATGTATTTGTGTGTCTTATTCTATTCATGTTAGGCTAAGTTGGTTGACAGCAATGTTCAAAGACTCTATATCTTTACTATTTTTTTAAATTTTTTGAGATATGGTCTCATTCTGTCACCCAGGCTGGAGTGCAGTGGTGCAATCATGGCTCACTGTAGCCTTTACGTCCCTGGTCTCAGGAGATCCACCTGCTTTAGCCTCCTGAGTAGCTGGGACCATAGGTGTGTGCCACCATACCTGGATAATTTTTTAAAATTATTTGTAGAGGTGGGGTCTTGCTATGTTGTCCAGGCTGGTCTCAAACTCCTGACCTCAAGCTATCCTCTCACTTTGGCCCCCCTCAAAGTGCTGGGATTACAGACATGAGCCACTATGCCCAGCCTATTATTTTTAATGAGTTGTTTCCTTCCTTACTGAGAGGGATATTAAAATCTTCAATTCAGGTTATAAATTTATATATTTCTTTTTTACTTCCATCAGTATCTGCTTCATATAGTTTGAGGTTCTTATTAAGTACATACAAATATAAACTGCCATGTCTTATTTCAATCCTGAAATTTTTATGGTTTTTATTTATCTGTTGAAATTTTTCATCTGCTTACACATATTGTTCACCTTTTCCATCAATCCTGTAAAATAGTTATGATTATTGTTTTATAGCATCTCTCTGCTAACTCTATAAGCTGCATCTTTGGATATGATTCTTTCGACAATTTATCTTGAAAGTGATCACATTTTGTTGCCTGTCTCTTTAATTTAAAAAATTACATTCTGTAAGCTCCATTAAAAGAATAATTGAGAATTAAATATTATAGATACTATTTGCCTTGAAAAGAGTGAGAAGCTGAATCAGTGATATCTGCAACTGGACTGAGTCTGGGCTTTGTTGCAGCTTTTATTATATTCAGTTCTCCTCTGGCTTTGAGGGAAAGATAAAGATTTTTATCTTCTAAGCAAAATTTACAGTTTGAGCATTGGTGAAATTCTGAGGGTCTCCCTATGCGTGACCGCCAGCCTTAGGAGGTGGTGCCATCCTGCTGTAGCAGGGACAGCCTTTGACTTGCTGCCACTTTGCATCCATTGTGCCTTAGGGTCTCACGCAGCTTCCCTGCACTCCCCAGGCCTTCAGCAGGGCCCCACCACGTCGTTAGTAAAGGTTGTATGCACCACAGCTGCTTAGTCAGCCCTCCTGTCCCACCCTCAGTCTTTGTTGCTGCTACTGTGCACACGGTGAAGGTCTAGGACAAAGATATGGTGGGTAGGTGTGGGTTTGCTGTGTGATTAGAGATCCTCAGAATTCCAAACTATCATGTCAGCTTCACATGACTGATAAGAGTTGTTTTTTGTTTGTTCAAGTTTGGTCACATCAATCATACCATACATTGGGGTAAAGAGAAACTTATCAAGG
The DNA here is from genome assembly GCF_002776525.5 of Piliocolobus tephrosceles. Taxonomy (NCBI): domain Eukaryota; kingdom Metazoa; phylum Chordata; class Mammalia; order Primates; family Cercopithecidae; genus Piliocolobus; species Piliocolobus tephrosceles. The sequence continues at coordinate 141,659,776 of NC_045441.1, read as the reverse complement.
ATAAAAGTAGCCATGGACCCCTCTCTTCCTGGAAGAGCTTGTCTCTTACTGAAATTTAATTCATTTAAGTTTCTCTGTGTTCTTGGTTCTCAATTGCTTTTAAAAACACCTATGATTGATCAGGTGTGGTGGCTCACACCTGTAATTCCAGCACTTTGGGAGGCTGAGGCAGGCAGATCACCTGAGGTCAGGAGTTCGAGACCAGCCTGGCCAACATGGTGAAACCCTGTCTCTACTAAAACACAAAAAAATGTGGCCAGCCAGGCACGGTGGCGCACGCCTGTGGTCCCAGCTACTCGAGAGGCTGAGGCAGGAGAATCGCTCGGACCTGGGAGGCAGAGGTTGCAGCAAGCTGAGATCATATCCCACTACACTCCAGCCTGGGTAACAGAGTGAGACTCTGTCTCAAAAAATAAAAATAAAAACACCTATGATTATATAACTTATCTGGACCATGCTTACTTTTAGGGCAGGAGCAACGGGCTCTGGCCATTTACTATATCCTGATGACATGCTTATGCAATGCTTTGCTTAGTGTCTAAGATATGGATGTGAATGAATTATCCCTGTGATGAGCAAGGAATAAAAAATGTAGTTACCCAGGTAAATGTTTAATTTCTACCCGTTTTACAAACCTTTAAGAATAAAACTGTCTTTGCTATGTAACATGTGCCCGTTCCTAAGGGCTTCCGCATAAAGCGATGTGGATGCTGTACTGCTCAAAGTTTCCAAGCCCAGCAGACAAATGGGACTTGAAATACAGCCTCAGCTTTGTTTTCCAATTTAACTTCTCAAAGGATAACCTGTTTTTTATTCACACAATGGTCCCATTTACAAGGGCTTGCTGTGACCCCCAGTTGCCAACCTCTGTGGATAAATAAGTCCCCACCGATAAGTAATATGTACTATCTTTCTCTCTCCTACTGTTTGTCTGTCCCTTATTAATATAGAGAATATAAATTGTGCTGTATAAATTAATAACATCCAATCTACCATTACCATGCCAGGACCTGCACTCATGACTTGAGACTTCCTTTCTCAAGCAATGAAAGTTCTACAAACTCAGAAACAAAGTAGAAAATGCCAGAAATATTCTGGCTTGATTTTTCAAAAAACTGAAACTTTTTTACTCCATGTGAATATTCGTCTCTTCCTACAGATGGAAATTTGCTGCTGATTTTCTTGATTGTGATGTACCTCAGCACTTGACTTGCTGAATAAGACACAACTGTGGCAATTATTACTATTCACAAGAATATTGTGTACATTATCTAGAATAACTTGTTATATACCTAGGCCAGATATATATGAAAGAGAAAATTGACAAAGCTGGAGCAAGTATCCTACCTATTAATAAGTCACTGCTCCCTTTAAGAAAGTTCATGCAACATAGTGGAAGAAACCTTTTAAAACAAGAGTTGTTTTCAGGTACTCTTTGACAGCTACTGTGCAGTCTCATTTCTCTGACAAGTTTGAGTTTATCCTACTTATACATTATTTGATGTCTGAGTCCAAATAAGTATGAAATGATACCTGATCCAAAATTTACTTAAGGCCTTTCATTCATCTGTGTACAAATATATGATGTGAAAATTTATAACTATTTTAATTGGTTCTAGCAATAAATATGTATTGAGTTTTTACTTTTCTAAAATTCACTGTTGTCTTCTGAGTACTTACATAAATGCCTGTCACAAAATTTCTGTTCTTTAGTTCTTTTTTTTTTTTTTTTTTTTTTTTTTTTTTTTGAGATGGAGTTTCACACTTGTTGCCCAGGCTGGAGTGCAATGGTGTAATCTCCGCTCACTGCCACCTCTGCCTCCCAGGTTCAAGCGATTCTCTTGCCTCAGCCTCCCAAGTAGCTGGGATTACAGGCATGCACTACCACACCCAGCTAATTTTTTGTATTTAGTGGAGACAGGGTTTTACCATGTTGGTCAGGCTGATCTTGAACTCCTGACCTCAGGTGATCCACCTGCCTCAGCCTCCCAAAGCGCTGGGATTACAAGTGTGAGCCACCATGCCCGGCCTTCTGTTCTTTAGTTCTTTACATTCTAGTGAAGTTAAATGCAAGAAGAATGTGAAAAAAATCAATAAATATGATCATTTCTGGAATTAATAAATATGATAACCATATTTAGTATTTAATTAAATTAGTATTTAAGCCAGAACAGTTCGGAGAATAATTATACCAGGAAAGCAGACATCCACAGACACTGCCTGGGAATAAACAAGACATAGGGTGATCTTAGTGAAAACACGATGCAGAAAATAAGTCAGGGCTGTGGCTCCGATGGACCCGCATCTAAATGGGTGGGGGCAGGTGACATTAAACAGGGGCCCAGGGAAGCCCTGTTGAAGGGTTGACACTGGATTCCAGATGTGAATGAGGAGGATAAGTCACTAATCAAAGGTAGAGCAAGAGCAGTGCAGATCGGGGAGTCACGAGTACAAAGGTTTTGAAAGGAAATGGAAATAGAAGAAGCAACGTGGCTGCCACCAAGTGAAACAAATAGAGCTAAGAGATGAAGTCAGTGCAGTAAACAGGGCAAGTCTGTGTGACATTCCACCATCCTTGCAGGCCATGGTCAGGAGCTAGCAATTTACTCTAAATGAAACGGTGAGTTGGCAAGGGTCTAAATTAGAAAAACATATTGATTGAATTAGAGGAAAATATTCATGAAAGTTGTGAATTTGATGTTCTTAAATCAATCTAATCATATTAGTGTATGATCTGATTTAGAGTGTGTCCCCACCGAATCTCATGTTGAATTGTAACCTCCAGTGTTGGGTACAGGTGGAAGATGACTGGACTATGGGGACGGATTTCTCATGAATGGTTTAGCACCGTCTCCTTGGTGATATTCTTACGATTGTGAGTGAGTTCTCATGAGATCTGGTTGTTTAAAAGTGTGTGGTGCCTGCCTCCTCTCTTCCTCCTGCTCAGGCCATGTGACACACCTTCTCCCCTTCACCTTCTCCCATTATTGTAAGTTTCCTGAGGCCTCCCCAGACGTCAACCAGATGCCAGCATCATGCTTCCTGTACAGCCTGTGGAACCATGAGCCAATTAAACTTTTATTCATAAATTACCCAATCTTGGGTATTTCTTTATAGCAATACAAGAATGGACTAATACAGAAAATTTGTTCAGGGAGTGGGGCCTTGCTATAAAGATACCTGAAAATGTGGAAGCGTCTTTGGAACTGGGTGGGGCAGAGGCTGGAAGAGTTTGGAGGACTCAGAAGACAGGAAGATGAGGGAGAGTGTGAAACTTCCTAGAGACTGGTTGAATGGTTGTGACCAAAATGCTGATAGTGATACAGACTGTGAAGGCCAGGCTGATGAGGTCTGATGAAACAGAGGAACTTTTTGGGAACTGGAGCAAAGGTCATGTGTGTTATGCCTTAGAAAAGAACTTGGATGCATTGTGCCCACAATCTAGAGACCTGTGGAAGTTTGAACTTGAGAGTCATGATTTAGAGTATCTGGTGGAAGAAATTTTTCTAAGCAGCAAAGCATTCAAGATGTGGTCTGTCTGCTTCTGACAGCCTACACTCATTTGTGTGAGCAAATAAATGTCGAAAAGTCGGAACTTATATTTAAAGGGGAAACAGGGCATAAACATTTAAAAAACGTGCAGCCTAGGCATGTGGTAGAAAAGAAAAGCCCATTTGCAGTAGAAAAATTCAAGTGGGCTGCTGAGCAACCACTTGCTAGAAAAATTTGCATAACTTAAAAGGCAAGTGCTGATAGTCAAGATAATGGGGAAAAGGCCTCAAAGGCAATTTGGAGATCTAAATCCCATTACAGGCCCGGAGGCCTAGGAGGACTGAATCATATCATGGGTCAGGCCCAGGCCCCTTGTACTGCTTCAGGACACAGCTCCCTGCATCCCAGCTGCTCAGATTTCAGTTTCAGTTCAAAGGATCCCAGATACAGCTCAGGCCGTAAGCACTGGAAGCTTCCATGTGGTATTAAGCCTGTGTGTGTGCAGAGTAGGAGAACTGAGGCTTGAGAACCTTTGCCTAGATTTCAGAGGATGTATGGAAAAGCCTGGATGTCCAGGCAAAAGCTTGCTGCAGGGGTGGAGCCCTCATGGAGTACCTCTACTAGGGTAGAGTGTAGGGGAAATGTGGGGTTGGAGCCCCCACACAGAATCCCCACTGGGGCACTGCCTAGTGGAGCCGTGAGAAGGGGGCCACCACACTCCAGACCCCAAAATGGTAGATTCACCTATAGCTTGCACCCGGTGCCAGGAAAAGCTGCTGGCACTCAACACCAGCTCATGAAAGCATCCATGCAGGCTGAACCCTGCAAAGCCACAGGGGCAGAACTCCCCAAAATTTTCAGCCCAACCCTCACACCAGTGTGCCCTGGACATGGGCCATGGAGTCAATGCAGATTATTTTGGAGGCCCCACACAGAATCGCCACTGGGGCACTTTCTAGTGAAGCTATGAAAAGGGAACCACCATTCTCCAGATCCCAGAGTTAGTAGAATTGACCAGCAACTTGCACCCTGCACCTAGAAAAGTTGCAAGCACTCAACAAACTATGAGAGCAGCCACAGGGGCTTTACCCTGCAAAGCCATAGAGGCAAAGCTGCCCAGGGCCTTGGGAGCCCACCCCTTGCACCAATGTGCCCTGGATGTGGGACATAAAGTCAAAAGAGATTGTTTTGGAAGTGTAGCATCTAGTGACTGCCCTGCTGGGGTTTGGACTTGTGTGGAGCCTGTATCCCCTTTCTTTTGGCTGATTTCTCCCTTTTGCAATGAGAGTATATACCCAGTGCTCCCCTTGTATCTTGGGAGTAACTAACTTATTTTTATTTTACAGGCTCATAAGTGGAAGGTATTTGCCTTGTCTCAGATGAGACCTCAGACTTTGGACTTTTGAGTTAATCCTGGAATGAGTTAAGGCTTTGGGGGACTGTTGAGAAGGCAAGGTTGTATTTTTCAATGTAAGAAGAATATGAGATTTGAATCCCAGAGGAAGAATGATATATGGTTTGGATCTCTGTCCCCGCCAAATTTCATGTCAAATTGTAATCCCGAATGCTGGAGGTGGGGCCTGGTGGGAGGTGATTGGATCACAGGGGTGATTTCTCATGAATGATGTAGCACTACCCTTCTGGTGCTGTTCCTGTGATAGTGAGTGCGTTCTCATGAGGTCTGGTTGTTTAAAAGTGTGTGTCACTTCCCCTCTTTCCTCCCACTCTGGCCATGTGATGTGCCTACTCCTCCTTTGCCTTCTGCCATGACTGTAAGTTTCAGGAGACCTCCCCAGAAGCCAAGCAGATGCCAGCATCACGCATCCTGCACACCTTGGAATTGTGAGCCAATTAAACCTCTTTTCTTTATAAATTACCCAGTCTCAGGCATTTCTTTATAGCCATGCAAGAATGGACTAACACAATGTATTAACTTACTATTTCAACAAATGTCAAGAGGGTTTTTTTCTCAAAGTGAATTCCTTTACAAAGTGAATAATACCTTACTTTTGTAAAACTCCAGGTTCTCATGTGTTAGTTATGTGAAGTCCATCTTTATTTTCTGTGTGTAAAGCATTGTACTAGAAGCTAATAAGTCTTTGGAATGACATTGAGCAGTTATTTGGGTTTTCTAGGTCCAGGGCAAGTTCAGCATAGAATAGTGTGAATGATTGTAAGTCAGATGTTGTTGCAAGTAAGTGGAGTCAGGACCAGTAAAAATTTCACAGGTCAAAAATCATTTTGCTTATTAATAGAAAGTCCTGCATTGTTAAAAAAAAAATCAATTGCAGGATGTAATAGAGGAAAATATGGCTTGACAACAGAGTTAACTAAAACCTCCAACGACTTTGGCAGTTAAAAAAAATCATTATGTGACAATGTTACTTAAATGTTAACACAGTCTTAGAATTCAGTCATGGAGGTATCATTCCCAAATAATGGAAGGAGGTCATGCACTCTATTTTGTTCAGATCACATCTGGAGTAAAGACTAATTAGAAAATCTGAGCAGTGAGAAGACTGGAAATCATGCCACTGGGGAAAAGGTGAAGGAAATTGGCTCCAATTTGAACTCAGGAAGAGAAGGCCAGAAGAAATTGGATTGTTGGCTTCAGATTTAAACAGGGCAGCAGTGTACATTATACCTTTCTGACTTGCTCTAAACCAGTCTTGACACACTTGACCCAAAGGTTACGTGTGAGTCGTTGGCTTCGAGGTATGTCCTATAATCTTGTTTCAGAATAAAATACTAGAAGTGTACTTCCACAGTGCTACTTCTCAAAAGTGCATTGCTGATAGACGGGAATGACTGGGAAAGTACCTTTGGCAAAAGGGGAGTTGACTAGCCAGTGCTCCATCGCTGGTCTGACCAGCACTTTTCACTTCTAAAACAACACTACTGGGACACAGACGTGTACATTGAAAGAACTCTCCCATTGTATTAGTCAGTTTTCACATTACTATAAAGACACTGCCTGAGACTGGGTAATTTATAAACAAAAGAGGTTCAATTGATTCATAGTTCTGCATGGCTTGCGGGGGGGGGGGGGGGCTCGGGAAATTTACAGTCATGGCGGAAGGTGAAAGGGAAGCAGGCACCTTCTTCACAAGGTGACAGGAGAGAGTGAGCGAGAGGAGAGAAGTGCTAGACACTTATCAAACAACCAGATCTTGAGAAAACTCCCTCACTTTCACTACCACAGCAAGGAGGAAATCTGCCCTCACAATCCAGTCACTTCCCACCAGTTCCCTCCCTCCACATGTGGGAATTACAATTCAAAATGAGATTTGGGTGGGGACACCCAGCAAAACCATATCGCCCATGAGAAAGGTGTCTTCTTCAGGTGGTGCACAGCAGCCACCAGGAGCCTCCTCAGTGTCTGCTCTGAGCTACACCTAAAATACGATGTCCAAGTGAAACACTGGGTCATCCAGCTGCCAGGAATCCCAAGAACTGAAAAAGCCTATTCAAAGACAGGCTTTGAGACACAAAAAACATCAGGATAATGATAATGAAATAAAACGAATAAGGACAGCAGCTGCCAAATAGTTTTTAATGTTATTGAACTCTTAATGGGCACCACGCATTGAGCGAAGTGTTTTATGCTATCACATATCCTTGAATAAATCTATAAGGTGGCTCCTATGATTATGCCCTTTTATAGATAAGGAAACTGAGCCTGAGGGAAGTTCGGACATGGCTGATAAATGGGGAAGCGAAGATTCGAATCTGGGCTGTCTCACATCCAAGTTTGAACTATTCTCCACTACCAAACTGAGAGAGCTCTGCCTCCCAAGGAATGGAAGAGGGCAGGGGTCACACTGGGAAGAATAGAGGAGAGCTTCCCTCAGACTCCAGAAAGGCCAGGGTGAACCTACGCATCCAGACGTCTTTTGCTGCCATTTCTTATCTTCCCTCTAAGGCCAAAGGGGATGTTTAAATCATTTTGTATTTCTCACTAAGGAGGTAAATATAACAGCTTTCCCCGCCTTCCCCCACCCCAAGAAATCCTCATGGATCTGGAAGCCCACAGACGGTAACTCGGACTTACCTCAAACACAACAGCCCTGAAAGAATTCTGAAGGTGAGCGCAGAAGAAAAGGTATTTCGTAACACAGCCATCAAACCAATCGTTTACAAAATTTAAAAGCTGTGCCCTTAATAATATGGTCTCAGCTGTGTTTTAAATAAACATTAAAATATGTATGTGAAAAAGAAAGCCTGCAAGAAGCTAGAATCAAAAAATTCTTAAAAATTAGTAGGTGCTAATTATGAAAGAATAGAAAATACATAAAGGAGAAATAAGAATTGCATCTTCTGAGGCAATGACTAAGTCATTAAAATCGTAGCAGAGGTGGAATGTGATGGTTAATACTGAGTGTCAACTTGATTGGATTGAAGGATGCAAAGTATTGCTCTTGGGTGTGCCTCCTGGTGTTGCCAAAGGAGATTAACATTTGAGTCAGTGGACCGGGAGAGGCAGACACACCCTCAGTGTGGGTGGGCACCATCCAATCAGCTTCCAGTGTGACTAGAATAAGGCAGGAGGATCACTTGAATCAGGGAAGTGGAGGCTGCAGTGAGCCGAGATCGTGCCACTGCACTCCAGCCTGGGTGACAGAGCGAGACTCTGTCTCACACACACACACAAACACATTGTCTTAGTTTTTTGTACATTTTTCCCAAAAAAGATTTATGTCAGCAATTCATACTAACTCTCCATTTTGCCTTTACTGTAATTCCAATTATTATAATAGTTGCTATTAATTTTTTTAAAAGCAAGAAATTAGCTTCACCTTTTCTTTAATGGAAAAAATGAGAAGGAACTTCAAGATTGAAAATGATCTCAATGGAATATATTAAATAGGATATGACGAGGCTGGACTTTAACAAACACAATTAAAAGAAACCTATTGACCACAATGTATAATTTTGCTCTGTTGATTTCTTCCTTTCTTGACCCCCTGTTTAGGGGGGGAAAAAAAGGAAAAATGAGTAGCAGAAATCAAAGTTTAAAAGGAGGACTAACTTTAAGCAAAGTGAAGCAGTTTTGTTATGACAGTGAGATGAACCTCAACAGAGGGAAAGCAGGAAAAAAAGGGTGGAAAAATTAGAAGGCAACACAGCTGGCCCAAAACAACAGGTGAGAGAGATCAACGGTATATTTTGACTTCAGATAGAATAATTACAGACCGGCCGGGCGCCGTGGCTCAAGCCTGTAATCCCAGTACTTTGGGAGGCCGAGACGGGCGGATCAAGAGGTCAGGAGATCGAGACCATCCTAGCTAACATGGTGACACCCCCGTCTCTACTAAAAATACAAAAAACTAGCCGGGCGAGGTGGCGGCGCCTGTAGTCCCAGCTACTCAGGAGGCTGAGGCGGGAGAATGGCGTAAACCCGGGAGGCGGAGCTTGCAGTGAGCTGAGATCCGCCACTGCACTCCAGCCTGGGTGACAGAGCGAGACTCCATCTCCAAAAAAAAAAAAAGAATAATTACAGACCAAATACACCCACATATGTATATTGTATGTATGTATGTATGCATCTATGTATGTATGTGTAGGTATGTGTGTATTGTATGTATGTATGTGTGTATTGTACGTATGTGTGTATGTGTGTGTGTGTGTGTGTGTGTGTGTATGCGCATGTATGTATGTGGTAGAATTTTGGAGCTGAATTTGCTCTCTAAGTTATCTTGAAACCCCTTTATTTGCTAGATGAGAATACAGAGCCTGGAGATAAATTTAAGCATCTTTCCTAAATCACATTGCTAATCCCTAGCAGTAAGAGGAAAGATCCCCATCCTCAGACTAGTGTTTTCTTTTCTTTCTTTCTTTCTTTCTTTCTTTCTTTCTTTCTTTCTTTCTTTCTTTCTTTCTTTCTTTCTTTCTTTCTTTCTTTCTTTTTCTTTTTTTCTTTCTTTCTTTCTTTTTCTTTCTTTCTTTCTCTCTCTCTCTCTTTCTTTCTTTCTTTTTCTTTCTTTCTTTCTTTCTCTCTCTCTCTCTCCTTCTTTCCTTTCTTTTTTTTTTTTTAAGATGGAATCTTGCTTGGCTCTGTCGCCCAGGCTGGAGTGCAGTGACACTATCTCGGCTCAGTGCAAGCTCCACCTCCTGGGTTCACGCCATTCTTCTGCCTCAGCCTCCCAAGTTGCTGGGACTACAGGCGCCCGCCACCTTGCCTAATTTTTTTTTTTTTTTTTTTTTTTTTGTATTTTTTGTAGAGACGGGGTTTCACCATGTTAGCCAGGATGGACTCAATCTCTTGACCTTGTGATCCGCCCACCTCGGCCTCCCAAAGTGCTGGGATTACAGGTGTGAGTAGTGTTCTTTCTATATAACCAACATCTGGCTCATTTCTACTACTAGAAAATGCTCTGCCAGCTTGGAAAACATGGTAGAATCCCACCCCTACAAAAAAATACAAAATACAAAAAATTAGCCAGGCCTGGTGGCGTATACCTGTAGTCCCAGCTACTCTGGAGGCTGAGATGGGAGGATCCCCTGAGCCCGGGAGGTCAAGGCTGCAGTGAGCTATGATTGTGCCACTGTACTCTAGCCTGGGCAACAGAGACCCTGCCTCAATGAAAGAAAAAAAAGCAAGAAAAAGAAAGAAAATGCTCTAGCTCTGCTTCTGGTCCTAGCAAGGGGACTGTGGACACCCAAGACTCGGACCTGATCTCCCAGGCAAGGCTCTCAGGTTGCCTCAAGCCCTGTTTCACGACCGACTGTTCTTATCCACGTTGGTTAGGTTTCTGTCCGTTTCTTTTTCACAGAGCCCAGCATAGTAGGATTTTGATAAATATTTGCTTAAAAGGTTTGAAAAAAGTAAGACAGATCTGTCATATATATTAATGTTTGGCTGGATATTTGATACCAAGTGTAGGTGAAGAAATAAAGTTATGGCCAAGGATGGGTTGTTTAAGTTGCAGCCCAGAAATATTATCTTCTGCCCTTCTAGACTTCGTGCTTCTGCAGCTCTGAGCCTGTCCAGATGCATTTAGAGGGGAAGACTGAAACTCAGTGATAATAGAAAAAGAATAGTAACATGCTGCAGCTGTAGCCCAATAAACAAAGGCAAACTCCAAACTTGAAAACTGCTTAAGAAACTATGAGGACTTTGGGGACTTGGCAGTGGGGAAAGGTTAGGGAGGGGGATAAAAGACAACACAGGCCGGGCACAGTGGCTCACATCTGTAATCTCAACACTTTGGGAGGCCAAGGTGGGTGGATCATGAGGTCAAGAGATTGAGACCATCCTGGCCAACATGTTGAAATCCTGTTTACTAAAAATACAAAAAATTAGCCAGGCATTGTGGCTGGAACCTGTAGTCCCAGCTACTCAGGAAACTGAGGCAGGAGAATCACTTGAACCCGGGAGGCAGAGGTTGCAGTGAGCTGCGATTGCACCACTGTACTCCAGCCTGGTGACAGAGAGAGACTGTCTCAAAAAAAAAAAAAAAAAAAAAACTGACATATTGGGTACAGTGTACACTGCTCAGGTGACAGCTCCTGTGAAATCTCAGAAATCACCACTGAAGAACTTATTCAGGTCACCCATACCCCCAAAATTATTGAAATTTTTAAAAAAAATTTAAAAAGAAAACTGCTTAAGTAGTTTGCTAAACATAATGAGAATATATGGAAATCAATGGTGCAAAAGAGAGGAAAAGGGGTATTCTGCTAACTGTTTCCTCCAGTTGATTGTGTGTCAAATAGACGGAAATAAGGCTAAGTTCTTATCTGCCCTAGACTGCCTCGGATTTCTCTGTCCTCTGTCAGCGTTAAATATCTAGAGTGGACAACCTAAAGATCCTGCCTGAGAAAAGAGACACCACAGAAAAACGCAACCCTGATAACACAAATAGATTCTCAGTTTTACTCTAAAACTAATTGCATTTTTTTCTGAATTGTCTTGACATTATATTTATATTCATAATTAACACATTATAACATGCAATTAGTTGAAGAAGATGAGAAAGTGGTTTTCCCAAATCTAATATATAAAATTTAACACTTTCCATCAAGTTATTTAAGAAAGAAAGATTACTTATAACAACCTGCATCATATCAAATTAATGGATTCTGCAACATCTCCAAGTAGGAGAAATAAGTCTTTAGGGAAAAAGTGAAAGTAAAAATGTATGATGGAATAGCCACAGTAATTACATTTCCAGGAGAAAACATTTTCCTTTCCTTGAGTCGATTGAAGCAAGGTTATGTGTTTCTAGGAGGAATGACTCTCTTTTTCATCTGCCATGGCTTGCCTAAACAGAGTAAATCTTTTTACTTACCATGGCTCCCACAGTCACATGGCCACCTAATGAAGCCGGAAGAAATGTCCCAGTAGATCAGAGCCGAGTAGAAGATTAAGGTAGATCTTAACCAAGTCGCTGCTCCTGAGTGCCTGGCTGGCCCTGCTGCACTGTTTTGCCTTGATCCTGATTTCCATGTCCCACTTCTTGTCTTTTTCCTGTCCGTTATGCCTAGTCCTAGCCTTTATTTTTGAAGTTTGAGCTTATTCTTCATCACCTTGTTCGTGAGCCTAGGGCTACTGAGTCTAGTATCTCTGAAAGAGGCTACAAGAGACTGTTTGTTTGAAACATCCTTTTATTCCGTAATATCAATGTCCAATATCAGAGTTTCTAGCCCCAGCCATTTTTGCCTCCCCTTAAGGACACGTAGCAAGTTATTTCTTCTATTGAGGCAGACTCGCTCCCCAGGAACTTCTAACCACTCCAGCTACTTCACAATATTACTAAGGTGACTTGTAAATCAAGAAGAGGAAACAATTCAAGTTAAGGTTAGATCTCCATCATGGGTGCTTGAGAAGGCCTCTAACAGCGGGAAACATTTGAGAGTACACAACCTCTAGGGATGGCCTATTAAATATCTTGCACTATGGTCCTAATTGTTTTACAAATCTATGGTTTTATCTAAATCTGACATCTATATGTACCTCATAGCCACACTTTGGAGGCTTAAGATCTACATTATTTTAGGGTCTGACGTAAAAGGTTACTCTTTAAGATGAGAAAGAAATTACGAGTTTGGGGGACAAAAGGAATTCACTTCAGAGTATGCCACAGAAAAGAGTTGGCTCAGACTATACTTCAAATTTTCAAGGCCATCCGATGATGGCCTCTCACACCACATCCCACAGACTAACTCATCTTCAAGCTGACAGTCCAGAGGAGTTGAGAGAAGCACAATTATGGGCAATAGAGAGGAATAACCTGTCTAGTTCAAGCAAGTGGCCTCTTCTCTCTGGGTATCTTTTGTATATCAGGTTATAGATGAGGAAAACAAGTCCATCTCTAGCTCCCAGGCTTTGATCATAGGATGAGGAGAACTGTACAAGCCCAAAGCACATTTAAGTGGTTTTACTAAAGGCACATCTCTGGGAGGCTTTCACGTCATTACTTAATGCAATGACTTAGCTGGGTCATTAACGTTGAAACCATTTTGCTGCATCACGTTTCTCTTGGTCAGCAATGCCCTTCTTCAGTTTGTAATCTCAATTGGCACATGTATGTTAGCTCATTCTTAGGAGCTGTTGGGTATTGATGCACCAATCTCCAGGCAGAAACAGACCTGCCACCCTGCATAGCCTGCACACATCCATTCTCTCCATGTGCCCCTGCACACGTCCATTCTCTCCATGTGCCCTTTCTAAGTGATTTCTTCTTGAAATGGTGTCTGTGGTCTTGTCATAGGAGCAACACAAACAAGGCTTGGTTCCCAATGTCCAGGACCTCACAGTGTAGGAGGGAAGACAAAGCACTCAGACAAAGACAGGATGGCACCATCAGTAATAAATGCCATGGCTATGACGCATTGAAGAGTTAATGGCCTGGTCATTCTTTTTTTTTTTTTTTTTTTTTTTTTTTTTTTTTTTTTTTTTTTTTTTTGTTTTTTTTTTTTTTTTTTTTTTTTTTTTTTTTTTTTTTTTTTTTTTTTGAGGCGGAGTCTCGCTCTGTCGCATGGGCTGGAGTACTGTGGCTGGATCTCAGCTCACTGCAAGCTCCGCCTGCCGGGTTCACGCCATTCTCCTGCCTCAGCCTCCCGAGCAGCTGGGACTACAGGCGCCCGTCACCTCGCCCGGCTAGTTTTTTGTATTTTTTAGTAGAGACGGGGTTTCACTGTGTTAGCCAGGATGGTCTCCATCTCCTGACCTCGTGATCCACCCGTCTCGGCCTCCCAAAGTGCTGGGATTACAGGCTTGAGCCACCGCACCCGGCCATGGCCTGGTCATTCTTACATGAAAAAGAGAACTACTTGTCAGGATTTATAAATCACAAGATGGAATTATTTTTATTTGTAAGTGGGAATCTTAGTTCCATATTACTCCCTAGCTTCATGTCATATGACAGTTCATGTCCCTTCAAACAATACTACTCATTTTGCTTACTCTGCTTTCTATAAAACATCTAAAGTACACTTTCTCCTTCAACCACGTGAATCTTACCCTGTATATAGATTATATTCTAAAAATAACTTGTATAAATTTAGACCCCATTACTTCAGCACCTATTGTTTTCCTCTCTTTTCAATTATATGTATCACTTAGTAAATGCAGCATAATATATACTAAACTAAAAAGAACTTTATTGTTTTCTGTTTTATAGGAAGAATATGATTTTTTTTTTTTTTTTTTCAGATTGAATCTGGCTGTGCTGCCCAGGCTGGAGTGCAGTGGCACGATCTCGGCTCACTGCAACCTCTGTCTCCTGGGTTCAAGTGAGTCTCCTGCTTCAGCCTCCTGAGTAGCTGAGATTACGGGCATGCGCCACCATGCCTGGCTGATTTTTTTTTGTATTTTTAGTGGAGACAGCGTTTCACCATGTTGGCCATGCTGGTCTTGAACTCCTGACCTCAAGTGATCTGCCCACCTCGGCCTCCTAAAGTGCTTGGATTACTGGCGTGAGCCACCATACCAGACCAGAAGAATATGACATTTGGATCAAAGTTCCTGGGATGACGTCTTCTGCTTATTGATTAATAAGCTAATTTGCTTAATCTTTGGGCAGGCTTCAATATTTTTAAACGGTAACAATAATAGCTATTTTTAATGAGCACTTACTATATTTAACCAATGATCATAATTGAATCTAACTTTTTTCCACTTAACATTCTAGATCTTGAAGACACAGTCTCTTTCTGTAATGAACTCAAATAAATGGCAATGAAAATGTAGTGTGAAAGACTTCCAGTTTCACCTCCAGCATGTAAAAAGCTTGGAAGTCATCACTCTTTTTCTTAGAGCAGGAAAAATCTGGACAAAGTGAAAAATCAATGACTCTTACTGAACTTATCAGGGAAGTGAGATAGTAGGGCAACCTCTCCCCACATTCTGGAGAAACATATAGGGAGTCACAACTGAAATCTGTTACCTAGAGCAGAAGTTGCTGGAGCCATAAACTGGCAAAAACGTTTAAATTCAACACTTAAGCCGTTTGATGAATCCATTGAATCAAGCTGGATGCTGAGTATGATAAGCATAAGAATAATAAACATCTCAAGACCACACTATTGGAGGTGAGGAATGCAGCCACACTTCCTTGGGCTTTACTTCTGAGAACTCCACCAAGTACACAAGATGAAAATCTGAGAAAAATGCATGTATGACTCTGGCAGAGAGAGAAACGATAAAATATGCCCAGAGTAGTTTCCACAACGCAAGCCTGCTTTCCAGAGGAAAATATTTGGCCAGAGATTTATCCAGCAGGTAGAAGGGATCTCTTTCCACTCCAACACCCTCTAGTCTCCTTTCTCACCTACTAGGAAAAAAAATACATGTAAGTGGAATACCAGAGGAAGAAGAGATATCTGAGCAAAAGAAATAGTTGAAGTAATAATGGCACAGAACTGTCCAAAATTAATGGAAAACATCAAATCACAGTTCCTGAAGCTCAAAGACCACAAACTAGAATAAATACAACAAACAAACTAAACTAAAACAAAACAAAACTAGGCATATAATAATCAAAATTTTTAAATTGAGGACAGAAAATCTTGTGAAAAGCCAGAGAGGGATAAAAGATGTTACCTGTATAGGAACAAGGATAAGAATTACAGCAGACTTCTCGTTAGAAACCGTGCAAGCACGAAGAGAGTGCAGTGAAATTCTTAAAGGATTGAAAGGGAAAACCACAAACCCAGAATCAGAATGCTGTATTTGGTGAAACTATCTTTCAAACGTGAAGAAGAAATACACGCTTTCTCAGGTGAACAAAAACAGGAAAAAAACAAAACAAAACAAAACAAAAAACACCAGGAAACTTGCCTTGAAAGAAATTATAAAAGTTTTTCAGGCAGAAGGAAAGTGATATAGGTCGAAGAAACATAGATCTACGTAAAGGAAAAAGACTATCAGAGAGGAAATAAATAAAGGTAATAAAGAAATTAATTCATCTTAATTTATATAAAATATACCAGTTTGCCCAAAGCATAACAATAACAATGTATATGTGTAATATGAGTAATAACAATGTATTCAGTGATTAAGGACATGGATTAATAAAATGAATGAGAGCAATATCTCAAGGAACAAGAAATTGGAAATACTCTCTTGTAGGCACCTGCACTACATGAGGAGTAGTATAATGTTATTGGAAGGAAGTGGAAGAAGGGTAAATATTAGTTAAAAATTATATTACAACCTCTAGGACAACCATAAAAGTTTGTAAAAAGACACAGAATTGATATGCTAAGAAAGGAAGTAAAATGGACTCATATGAAATGTTTAATTAAAAATCAGAGGGCAGAAAAAGGAGGAAATAAAACACAAAACAAAGGCATCAAATATAAAATTTAAAAATGGGCCAGGCGCGGTGGCTCAAGCCTGTAATCCCAGCACTTTGGGAGGCCGAGACGGGCGGATCAAGAGGTCAGGAGATCGAGACCATCCTGGCTAACATGGTGAAACCCCGTCTCTACTAAAAAATACAAAAAACTAGCCGGGCGAGGTGGCAGGCGCCTGTAGTCCCAGCTACTCAGGAGGCTGAGGCAGGAGAATGGCGTGAACCCGGGAGGCGGAGCTTGCAGTGAGCTGAGATCCGACCACTGGACTCCAGCCTGGGCGACAGAGCGAGACTCCGTCTCAAAAAAAAAAAAAAAAAAAAAAAATGGCACATATTAATTCAAGTATGTAAACATTTAATCTAACACAAATAGTCTAAATATACCAATCAGCAGATTTTCAGTCACTTAAAATACAAACAGAACAAACTAAATGTTATCTATAAGAAACCCATTTCAAATTTGGCAACTCAGGTTAAAAACAAAAGAATAGAATAATATTTGCCATGCTAATACTAACAAAAGAAAGCTAGAGTAGGCATATTAATTACAGACAACGCAGACTTCAAAACAAGGACTATTACTGCAGATAAAGGAGGGCATTACTTAATGATAAAGAGGTGAATTATCCAAGAAGATATAACAATCCTTGACACATATGCATCTAATATAAAGCATCAAAACATGTGACTCAAAAAAACTGACACTCCTTCAAGGAGAGAGAGACAAATCCACCATTATAACTGGAGACTGTATAAAGACATAATTCTCACACTGCTATAAAGACATAACTGACTCCCAGTTCTACAGGCTGTACAGGAAGCATGGTTGGGGAGGCCTTAGAAAACTTACAATCATGGCAGAAGGCAAAGTCCTACATGGCTGGAGCGGGAGGAAGAGAGCGTGAAGGGCGAAGTGCTACATACTTGCAAACAACCAGATCTCATGAGAACTCTACTGTGAGAATAGCAAGAGGAAAGTCTGCCCCACAATTCAATTGCCTCCCACCAGGCCCCTCCTTCAACACGTGGGGATTACGACTTGAGATGAGCATTGGGTGGGGACACAGAGCCAAATCTTATCAGAGACTTCGGTAAACATCTGTCAGTAATTGATAGACCAAGCAGACAGAAAATCAATAAGGATATCGACGACCTGAATACCACTGTTAATCAGCTTAATCTAATTTATAGGCTATGCCATCCAAAACAGCAGGTTTATCTCACGCTTGGGTGAAACATTCACCAAGATAGACCACATCCTGGGCCATAAAAGAACACTTCAACAAGTTTAAAAGAACAGGAAGTATAGGCATACGTTGGAGATATTGTGAATCTGGTTTCAGACCACCACAATAAAGTGAATACTGCAATAATATGAGTCACACAAATTTTTTGGTTTCTAGTACATATAAAAATTATATTTGTACTATACTGTAATCTATTAAGTGTATAATATTGTTATGTCTGTAAAAAGTATATATATTATTTTAAAAATACTTTCTTGCTAAAAAAATGCTAATGATCATCTGAACTTTCAGAAAGAATCTTTTAACTGGTGGAGGGTTTTGCCTTGATGTTGATGGCTGCTGAGTAATCAGAGTGGTAGTTGCTGAAGTGGCTGTGGCAAATTCTTAAAATAAGACAATAATAAAGTTTGCTTTGTCAATTGACCCTGCCTTTCACAAATGATTTCTCTGTAGCATGCAATGCTATTTGATAGCATTTTACACACAGTAGAACTTCCAAAATTAGAGTCAATTCTTCTCAAACCCGCTGCTGCTTTATCAACTAAGTTTATGTTGTCATTTCAACAAAGTTCACAATATTTTCACCAGGAGTAGTTTCCATCTCAAGAAACCACTTTCTTTTCTCATGTCTGAGAAGCAACTCCTCATCTGTTTAAGTTTTGTAATGAGATCACAGCAATTCAGTCACATTTTCAGACTCCACTTATAATTCTTGTTCTTTTGCTATTCCCATCACATTTGAAGCAATTCCTCCACTGAAGTCTTTGGCCACTCAAAGTCATTCACAAGGGTTGGAATCAACTTCTTCCAAACTCCTGTTAATACTGAAACATCAACTTACTCTTATGAATTATGAATGTTCTTAATGACATCTCAAATGATGTATCTTTTCCAGAAAGTTTTCACTTTACTTTGCCAAGATCCACCAGGAAATCACTGTCTATGGCAGCTACAGCCTTATGTAACGTATTTCTTAAATAATAAGACTTGAAAGTTGAAATTAGTCCTTGGTCCATGGGCAGTAGAATGGATGTTGTGACAGCATGCATAAAAACAACAGTCATCTCTTTGTACCTCTCCAGCAGAGCTATTGGGTGACCAGGTGCATTGTCAATGAGCAGTAATATTTTGGAAGGAATATTTTTCTGAACAGCAGTTCTCAATAGTAGGCTTAAAATATTTAGTAAACCATGCTGTAAACAGATGTGCAGTTATCCAGGTTTTGTTATTCCATGTAGAGAACACAGAAAGAGTACATTTAGCATAATTGTAAAGGACCTTAGGATTTATGAGATGGTAAATGAGCACTGCTTTCAACTTAAAGCAACCAACCAGCTATATTAGCCCCTTAAAAAAAAAAAAAGAGCCAGCTTGTCCTTTGAAGCTTAAAAGCCAGGTATGGACTCCTCTTTGGCTGTGAAAGTCCTAGATGGCATCTTCAAAATAAGGCTGTTTCATTAACATTGAAAAATCTGTTGTTCAGTGCAGCCACCTTCATCTATTATGCTAGTTAGATCTTCTGGATAACTTGTGCAGCTTCTACATCAGCACTTATGGCTTCACTTTCCACTTTTATGTTATGGAGACAGCGTCTTTCCTCATGAACCAACCTCTCCTTGCTTCCAACTTTTCTTTTGCAGCTTCCTCACCTCTGTCAGTCTTCATAGAATTAAAGAGAGTTCAGGCCTCGCTCTGGATTAGGCTTTGTCTTAAGGGAATGCTGTGGCTGGTTTGATCTATCCAAACCACTCAAACTTTCTCCACATCAGCAATAAGACTGTTCTTTTTATCATTCATGTGTTCACTGGTGTAGCACTTTTCATTTCCTTCAAGAACTTTTTTTTTCATTTACAACTTGGCTAACTGTTTGCACAGTGGCCTAGCTTTTGGCCCATCTCAGCTTTCAACAAGCCTTCTTTATTAAGCTTAATAATTTGTAGCTTTTTATTTAAAGTGAGAGATGCGTGATTCCCCACTTTCACTTGAACAATTAGAGGTCACTCTAGGACTATTAACTGACCTAATGTTTATATTGTTGTGTCTCAGAGAAGAGCAGGCCCAAAGAGGTAGAGAACACAGGAAAATGGTCAGTAGGGCAGTCAGAATATACACAGCATTTCTCAATTAAGTTTGCCATCTTATATGGGCAGAGCTCATGACACACAAAACAACTACAATAGTAACATCAAAGATTAATGATCACAGGTCACTATAACAGACATAGGAATAATGAAAAAGTTTGAAATAATGTAAGAATTACTAAATATGACACTGAGACACAACACGAACACCCACTGTTGAAAGAATGGTGCCAACAGTCTCACTCAATGCAGGAAGGCCACAAACCTTCAATTTGTAAAAACCTCAGTCTCTGCAAAGTGCCATCAAGCAAGGTATACCCATATGTTCTCAGAGCACAATGAAATTAAGCTAAATATCAATAACAGAAAGATACCAGGAAACCCCAAAATGTTTGGAAATTAAAGAGTATGCTTCTAAATAATCCATGAGTAAAAGATGCCTCAAGAGAAATCAAAATTTATTTGGAACTAAATAAAAATGAAAATACAAATGATTAAACTTTGTGGGAAGTAGTGAAAGCATGTGCTTGGAAGGAAACTTCTAGCATTAAATTCATATGTTATTAAAGAAGAAATATCTCAAACCAATAGTCTAAACTTTCACCTTAAGAAACTGAAATCAAACGTAAGCCTAAATCAAGCAGAAATAAAAGAAATAATAAAAATTAGATCAAGGAATTTCTGCTTCCAAAGAAGATAAAGTTAGTGTACTTTCCGCTGTTTTTCCACTATGTGCATCTAAAAACCCAAGAAGATTGTGAAAGGTAGAGGGGAGAAGGCAGCCTGGCTAAGGCATGGGCTCTGCGGAATAATGTGGTGCTGAGTTCCCTGGATTTTCTTTGTGTTTCATAAATTCCAAACTAGAAGCTAAAGAAACCGACAACCCCAAAATGCCAAAGGACAAGGGAAACAGAAAACCTTCAGGCAATGACTGCTCTACTATAGCCAACACACAGCAAATCTGTGGCCTCACCTCTACTCAATATAGGAAAGGTTGAGTGAGGAAGCCTAAATTTCCACCCTTGCAAAGATGTTATACGACAAATCAACATTCCCTCTGGGGTAATGCCAGAGAAGATCAAATAGGCAGCCAGTACTTTCATCCCACCATCTGGTAGGGAGTGACCACCCACTACCACTCTGTCAGTGGAGACCACATGGAGAACCTGGACTTACACTGACACCTGGCAGTAAACAGGAGTCCCTCTTCGTCACTACTGGGTTGGTATCAAGTAGACCTAGTGGAAAGTCAGGACTTTCACCATCACCCAGTAGTAACCAGGTGTCCCCACAGCAGTGTCAGGGAAGATGACTCAGGGAGCCAGGAAAGTCAGGACTTTCACCATCACCCAGTAGTAACCAGACGTCCCCACAGCAGTGTCAGGGAAGATGGCGCAGGGAGCCAGAACTCCCAAACCCACAAGGCAGGAATGAGGGGCTCACCCTGAATCACCAGTGGAGTCTGAGTTAGAAAGCCTAAACTTCACCCCTACTTGGCAGCAAGGAGGTAGTGCCCCTGCCCCATCCTCCGTCAGAGAAATGTCAAAGAAAGCTAGATAAAACAGAGGGCTTAAAGAATGTAGTCTCAGAATGTAATACAAAAATGTTCAAGCTTCAAATGAAAATTACTCATTACTCTGAGAATCAGGGTCATCTTAAACTGAATGCAAAAATAAAATCAATAGATGCCAACACCAGATTAGAGAGATGTTAGAATTATATGACTCTAAAGCAGTGTAATAAAAATGTTTCAAAGGACAATTATAAGTATGCTTAAAAAAATAAAAACAAACTTAAAACTAGAAAGCCTAAACAAAAATATGACATCTCAGCGAAGAAATAGATGGCATAAATAAGAAAAAATGGAAATTTTAGAATAGAATATTCTAGTAATGGAATATGAAGCTCAATAAGTGATGCATAAGAGCGAAACAACAGAGTTTGCAAAATATGAGAAGCAAAAATTGATACAACCAGAAGGAGAAATAAACAAATCCACAATTATAGCTGGAGGCTTTGACACCTCTTTCTTACCAATTGACAGAGCTAGACAGAAAATCAACAAGGATATAGAAGAACTCAGCGACACTATCAGCCAACAGGATTCAATCAACATTCATAAGACACTCTAACAACAGCAGAATACATCGTCTTTTCAAGTTATCACAAAAAAAATACAAAAAGAGACTACATCCCTGGGCATGAAATAAACCTTAATAAAATTTTTAAAAATTGAAATAATAGAGTGTGTTCCTGATTACAATTAAACTAGGACAAAAAAAAATAAAGATAATAGGAAAATCTCCAAATATTTAAAACTAAAGAACACACTTCTAAATAATCCATGAGTAAAATAATAGATCTCAAGAAATATGGGGGAAAAAAGGCATTAACTGAAGAAAAATGATAATGGAACAAATCGAAAATTTTGGAACGCAACCGAAGCCATGCTGAAAGGAAAATTTATGGCACCAAAATGCCTACATTAGAAATAAGGAAAAGTCTTAAATCAGTCACATAACTTTCTGCCTGCAGAACCTATAAAAAAGAAGAACAAAATATACTCAAAGCTAGTAAGGGAAGGACATAATAATTATCAGAGCAGAAATCAATGCAATTGAAAACAGGAAAGCAAAAGAGAGAATATATTAAACAAAAAGCTGGCAAGGATATAGAGCAACAGTAATTCTCATCCATTTCTGGTGGAAATGCAAAATGGTACAGCCATGTTGGGAGACTGGCAGTTTCTTACAAAGCTAAACACAGTCTTGCCATATATGATCCAGCAATGAGTCTCCTAGGTATTTACCCAACCAACTGGAAAATATGTGTCCACCAAAAAGATAACTGAACATGAATATATATATATATTGTAGCACATGTTCATTCATAATCACCAAGACCTGGAAGTAGGCAAGATGTCCTTCAATAGGTAAATCAATAAACTGTGCCACATCCACACTATGACTGTTATTCACTGCTAAAAAGAAATGAGGTATCAATCTAGGAAAAGACATGAAAAAATTTCAAATGCACATTGTCAAGGTCTATGTATTATAAGATTCCATTTATACGCCATCTGGAAAACCACTGGCAATGCAGAACAATGACTCTAGAGGATTTGAGGTGGCCCTCAAAAAGATGAAGAATAGGGTATTTTTTTTTTAGGATGATGAAACTATTCTCTATGATACTGTAATGGTGGTTACATGACAATATGCATTTATCAAAACCCATAGACAGCACAAAAAGTGCTTACTGTATTTACATTTTTTAAAAAAAATTTAGGAAGTTGTATTTCCCAGGATGGAATGCATAATGTGACCAAAGAATCGACCTGTATTATTCTCCCATACCTGGCGTTATAAAAGTATGAGTACACTTTACTGAAGATGTTGAGAGAAATGTGTAGACAAGTAACTTTGGAAATGAGTAGAGTCTGTAAGACTACAGGCAAAAGGAACTGCACATAAGCACTATTCCCTAGTTGATACAGTTGTTTCATATGGGTGTATGGGCTCACAGTTCTGAGACTGCTACACATTTATACTCTAATTGAACTACGAAGTAAATGAGAGTCAGATTTCTTACTCTTTGAGTGGGAGGTTATAGTTAAGCAAAGAGGGAGGCTAAAAGGATCCATGTGGTAATGGGTTAAAGTTGGTGACCTCAGGATGAGCTATGTTTAGCTTTATCTAGATACAGATGGTAACATATAGAATATATATGTTAGCATTAACACTATATTTTATGCTGTCACATGAGAATGTCTGAAAGAAATGACACCCCAGTAGCAGTGAACACATATAGCTTATAGATCTTGGTTTCTAATACCAACCTTCAACAAAAGAAATCAGAGTTCCTTGAAGAAATGACTGATTCTAGGATTGGAGCAGAAGATATATGTAAGATGATCCTGGAGCAATCTGTAGTGCCACAAAGTAAGAAAGAGCCCCCACAAAAAACCCACATGAATAGTGGCATGTCAAAAGGGCATAGAAGCCAGCTGAAAGAGCTTCCAATGGCCAAAGCTAGAGCGATCTGAACAAGATAGAGTTGTTTTATACTATCACCCAAAGTATAAAGTAATTACACATAAATTAATGCTGGTATAAATCAATGATCCAATACATAGATAGTGAAGGAAAAGAGGCATCTCCCATGTGGAAGAATTCCTAATAATTTATGTAGTTACTTACGTAGTTACTGAAGGAAGAGAGTGTGTAACTCTCTACTTTGTAAGAGTGGACTATGTCTAGGGACTTCCTTCCAAAATGTACATCAGGCAAAGGGGGAAAAGAGCCCATCTAAGATGGAAAAACCTGACCAGCACTAACTTGGCTAAATCCTCGAGGCGAACATTAACAGTCATGGATCATATTAACGTTATGTATCTTTCAAAATATGAGGAAAACAGCACTTTACCTCGGTGGTCCTCCAAAAACCCACTACCCCAGCCTAATTATGAGAAAAATATCAGGCAAATTTTAATTAAGGGACATTCTACAAAATATCTGATCAATACTCCTCAACACTGTCAAGGTCATCAAGAACAAGGGGTCTGAGACACTGTCGCAGCCAACAGAAGCCTAAGGAAATGGGACCACTCCATGTAATGTGGCATCCTTCATGTGATCCTAGAGCAAAAAAAAGGGGGCATTAGGTAAATCTATGGAAAGTGAATAAAGTATGGGCTTCAGCTAGTCATATTATTTCAATATCGGTTCATCAATTATGACAAATACTAACATATGTACAATATACAATTATGAACAATATAAATAATATACAATATACAATAATATACAATACAATTATGACCATACTAATATAAAATAGAAGCACCCAAACTGGGTATCTGCTACATGAGAATTCTATATTATCTTCACAAATGTTCTGTAAACCTAAAACTATTGTAAAATTTCAAAATGCATGTAAATATAAAATGAAAAAATTATAAATATATGTAATGAATAAAGGTACAGGAAACCAGGGTGTGTCTAACCAGAATTTAAGCTTAGGGTTTCATAAACTTACACATTTAACTATTATTTTTCCAAAATTAACACATCCTGTTTGGAATAAAGGAATTGAAAAGGACACTTGAGTAATTGCAAAATCAGAGTCCTAAATGGGTTGCAAATAAATTCTGCACTGGTATCCTTAAGTCCACATAGACTGAGAGCTGATGAGCAAAATGCAGGCATCTACTCCTTAACAGAGGAATCCCTTGAAAATCAGACATCTGCACAAAAACCAGGATTTTATTTTCTACCATATTTAAGGCAAATCATATAAACAAAAAACCTCCCACCAATTTTCTTGAAGATCACTAAAACACAGCAAAACACCCACATCTATATAACAAACTGTCAAGTTAAAACTGTAACCACTAACACGATTGTTCTAACAAACTATCAAGTTAAAACTGTAACCACCAACACGATTGTTACTCATCGTTTTGGATGCAGCAAAGGGTCTTAGTTAAAAGCAAGAACATTTGAGATGCACAATGCCTTTGTTGACACTCAGCACTTCTTAACGACATCCACAAGGGACTTGCACATTCTAGCAATTACATTTGGGATGCAATTGAGGCTTTTGCTGCACATTTTGTTAAAATATATATTGAGTTTTAGGAAAATAAATAGATAGTTTTTCCTATACAAACATTGGCCAAAAAAAAAAAAAACCTTCCATAATGAGAGACATATGTTCTCCGAGGCTTGTGCATTAAAAACCAAAGGAAACAGTCCAAAGTACACCCAAGCACACATGCACATTCATCTGATTTATGACAAAGATGAGACTGCAGCGCAGTGAGGGAAAACATGATGTTTTCAATAAGCAGTGCTAAGCCAATTTTAAATCCATATGAAAGAAATATACTGACCCCCATCACACAATACAAAAAAAATCAATACCAGATGGGTTGCATGTCTAAATGCAAATGATGTAATAAGCTTTTAGAGAAAACTATAGAGAACATCTTCATGACCTTGGAGCAAGCAAGATTTCTTAAAAAGGGCAAACAAAAAACTAAGGATAAAAGAAAAATGTCATAAAGAAAATCATATTAAAATTAAGAACTTCTGTTCATCAAAAGACCCCAGCAAGAGAGTAAAATGCAATCCAGGGCCGGGTGTGATGGCTCACGCCTGTAATCCCAGCACTTTGGGAGGCTGAGGCAGGTGGATCATGAGGTCAGGAGTTCAAGACCAGCCTGGCCAACATGGTGAAACCCCATCTCTACTAAAAATACAAGAATTAGCTGGGCATGGTGGCGAGTGCCTGTAATCCCAGCTACTCGGGAGGCTGAGGCAGGAGAATTGTTTGAACCCGGGAGAGGAGGTTGCAGAGAGCTGAGATTGCGCCACTGCATGTCAGCCTGGGCAACAGGGCAAGACTCTGCCTCAGAAAAAAATAAATGCAATTCAAAGGGTGGAAGAAGATAATCATAAGTATATCCAACAAAGAACTCATATCTAGAATATATAAAGGACTCTTAGAAATCATTAAGAAAAAGATAGAGCATGTGATAAAAATTGACAAATGACTTGAGCAGATACTGCACAAAAGAAGGGTTCCAAATACCAATCAACATAAAAATGTGCCAACTTCACCAGCCCTCAAAGTTCAATACCACGCCTCTCCTGCTAGAAACAGCTAAAAATACCAAGTGTTAAGGATGTCAAGAAAACCAAAATCTTATATATTGCTGGTTAGAGTGTAAATTGCTACAAACACTTTGGAAAACCATTTGATATTACCTATTAAAACTAAATCTATGGGCCGGGTATGGTGGCTCACACCTATAATCCCAGCACTTTGGAAGGCCGAGGCAGGAGGATCACTGGCACCCAGGAGTTCAAGGCCAGCCTGGGCAACATAGTGACACAGGTGCATGCCACCATGCCTAGCTATTTTTTTTTAATTTTTATTTTTTGTCTCTACAAAAAATGACTTCTACAAACCATTCTCCACCAGAAAGAACAGGCTACTCTGGAGAAGTGGCCAAATTCAGGGCTGTAACAGGAAAGCAAAAGATGATAATGGAACATTGTCTTGTCCTAGCGTGTGAGAAAGTCTCATCATCTCAGAATGGTGGGCACCTGCCAGATGGACACAGAAGCCAACTGGGGGAAACCCTGACTGGCTGGACCTGGGACAATATGATCAAGAAAAAAAGTAAAAATAGTAACAGATCATAACCCTATTTTATACAATTAGGAATGAGTCCCTATGGACGCAAGTGAATAAAAGTAGAGAAAAGAAAGCTTTTCCTTCTAGTAGAATGCCACCTAATAAATGTAAATGTTAGTCAAGTGCAATCATACAGTATTTATCTTTCTGCAGTGATACACGATTTTGACTTGCACCATTAATCATGTTGCTAACTTGATCATTTAGTTAGGGCGGTGTCTGTTTAGTTCTCTGCTGTAAAGTTTGCTGCATGTCCCTTTGTCCTTAATAGTATTTTCTGAGGAGGTCCTTCAAGACTGCAAATGTCTTATTCTTCATGAAACATTCACCACTAGCATTATAGTATTCACTGATATTTCTTGCTGAACTGTTACCATCATTTTCCAATTTCTCATTTCATTCACATTTATCAGGTGACATTCTACTCTAAGGAAAATCTTTCTTTTCCCTACATTTGTGTATTCATTTATTCAGTTGCATCCATAGGGACTCATTCCTATTTGTGTAAAATAGGGTTCTGATCTGTTACTATCTTTACGTTTTTTTTCTTCATCATATTGTCCCAGTGTTGTCCCAGGTCCCGCCAGTCAGGGTTTCCCTGGGTTGGCTTCTGTGTCCATCTGGCAGGTCCCCACCATTCTGTGGTGACAGGACTTTCTCACAATACAATATTCCAGTCTCATCTTTGGCTTCCCTGTTCCAGTCCTGGATTTGTCTGCTTCCCCAAGGAGCCCTAGACCTTTCTAGTGGAGAATGGTTTAGAGAAGCCAAGACCTGGGAGCCCAGTGTGCTCGTTGCTAGTAGGTTTTCTGCTCTCACGCCCTCTCAGGCTCACACCAATACCTTCGATTCCAGTCCAGCGCCACAGGGCCTGCTGGAGCATTCTCCCTTTCCACGTGTGCAGCTGCCTTCTCTGGTAGTGAGACTCCTGGCTCCTCTTGTCCTCCATATACTTACTTATCAAATCCACATCTATAGGTAGCAACCTGCCACCATATGTCTAAATGTGGGAGCTTCTCATCTCCCCGGAGCTGCAATATCCAACATTGAGATGGGGAACATGGTGAGGGAAAAAGAGCAGAAGAGAAAGGAGATAGGACTACTGGTTTTGAAATCACAAAGAAAACCTTCCACAATCACCCCCAAAGAGAAAGTTGGAATGAAGACCTGAGTTGGGAGAAATGAGGCTCCAGAGCACCCTGAACGATGTGCCCTACTCAGGGCTGGGTCTTCACAGGCTTTTCCCAGTCAAGGTGAGTCTGTGGCTCAGCTTCGTGTTCTGCATTTATCCACAGAACCAAATATTGCTGTCTGTTCATCCTCATCTAACACTGATGCCCAAGTATTCTAAAAATCCAGGGAATTTGCTTCTGTGTCATTGAGGCTCACCCCCACTAACCCACCCCAATGACTATCTGGCTGCCCTTAGCAAGTAAGTCTCTGCCTTTAAAAAATGGCAGAAGTTCATTCTGCTTATAAATTTGCTTTTGTCTTCTAGAGCAAAGTGCGCTTTTGAGAGGCCCAAGATTCTTCATTTTCTGAGCACATAACCTGACAGGTCTTGCCAAATAGAGGATTTAGAAAGCGCCCCACATTAGAAAATGCAGGACTAACCAGGGATCAATAGACTTCTGATTCGATGCACCTTCTCAGGGGCAAAAGGAAAGATGCTGTGGGCTGCCGATCAGAAATGTTTCTTCTCTTGGGTGGAAAAGTAAAAAATACAAAAGAAAAAATAGAGACCCTTTAGAAAATAAATATTGTGACATAAATGTCAGAAGAAATAAGAGAACAGATATTTCAGATATTTTTACAAAAGGCATCCAGGATTTGCAGAAGAGTAAAGAATAGATGTTCTGCTTTCCGTGCAAATATCTGGGCTCCAAAAGAGGGTAAGTCAAACATTTTTCCATTGACATAGGTAAGGCTGATGGAGGTTACAGCAGCTCCTTCTTTAAAAGCTATTCCATTAATGATAGCTCCCCATACTTTCAGAGACGTTGATTCAAGGAAATGTCAGCAAACTATAATTCTTCTAATTTTTTTATTCAAGTGCAGCATACATAGACATGCCTGATTGGGATTTCAAGCTCAATAATTGGTTATAATTTATAAAACTTGTGTTAACCTGGGAAAAAAAAAAATCTAATTTGCTTCCACAATCTTCACCTTAGCCATTCTGCTACCTCTTCTTGTCATAATTCGCCATGCCATGTGTGACATATCCAGGAACCATTTTCAAGAAAACAGATGCTCAAAAGATACTTTGTTTTTTAGTTAAAAAAGGAAAAAAATAGTGACAAAGGACTATAAGTGTTAGGTGAACAAAGAACCTTGATTTCCTAGGAAAAGATATTTATTATTAAGGAGGCTACCTTAGTAACATATTGAGAAGTTTTAGTTGCATCTACATCCTCTCTCCTGACAGTAACTGACACTCTCCAAATATTTGCAAAATACTAATTGCCAGAAATTTCTGGCTACCGTCCTGTTGGCCTTAGCTACGTTTAAGGAAGGCAGGCACAGAGCCTTATTTAAATAATCACCTCCTGACTTCACCTACTTCTAACAAGTGTTCAGACTTCAGGAAGACTGGGTATGACTGAGGCTTGTCCAGGATAGAGTTAGATGGTAGGTGCAAAGAAGACTGAGCATGTTGCCTGTAACAGAGCAACTCAGTCCCGCTGAAAGATAACGGGAGTTTCTCAAGGCAAGCTTTGATCCTACCTATCCAAATATAGCTACAGAGCCACAACGTGAACAAATAAATAGCCGGAATGTGAGCCTGTTTGCAAACATTCCTTACAAAAAAAATTTGTGTAATACTGACTCTAGGCTACAGCAAGGGGCTCCTCTCACTTATAAATAATTGAGATGTTCAGGCCTTGGTTATGCAACAGCATCCCCGAGAGGGAATTGATAACAGGGGTTTATTATGAGTATTTTCTCTGTGTAACATTTGCCATTTAAGTTTTGACTCAACTAGCGAGGTGTCACCAAAGCACAACATCAAGGTGCAATAATTCTGGTCTAACACAAATCCTAAGATGTAGTCCCTTAATATTTTTACAGCACAGCACAAATATTTTTTGATGACCAGATGCCTACCTGTCGTGTAGAGTAGGGATGACTTCTCTGGTAGCTAAGTAGGCAATGAGAGCAGTGTTGATTAAGGTCAATATTCGAGGTGCTTCCTGGGTGCTATAGATGGTTTTGTCTGATGCCTCCAAATTGCATGTTGAAATTTGAGCCCCCGTGTTGGGGCTGGGGCTTAGTGGGAGGTGTTTGGGTCCTGGGGGCAGATCCCTCAGGAATAGATTACTGCCCTCCTTTGTTGAGGGATGGTGTGTGACTGAGTTCTCATTATAGCTACTTCGAGAACTGACTGTTAAAAAGAGCCTGGTGGCCAGGCACACTGGCTCACGCCTATAATCCCAGCACTTTGGGAGGCCGAGGTGGGCAGATCACGAGGTCAGGAGATTGAGACCATCCTGGCTAACACGGTGAAACCCTGTCTCTACTAAAAATACAAAAAAATTAGCCAGGTGTGGTGGTGGGCACCTGTAGTCCCAGCTGCATGGGAGGCTGAGGCAGGAGAATGGCATGAACCCGGGAGGCGGAGCTTGCAGTGAGCTGAGATTGCGCCACTACACTCCAGCCTGGGGGACAGAGCGAGACTCCATCTCAGAAAAAAAAAAAAAAGAGCCTGACACACCCCTCCTTGCTCTCTCTTGCTTCCTCTATTGCCATGTGACCTCTGTACATACGGGTTTCCCTTTGCTTTCTACCATGAGTGGAAGCTGGCTGAGGTCCTCACCAGAAGCAGATGCTGGCACCATCCTTCTTGTACAGTCCACAGAACCATGAGCCAAATGAACCTCTTTTCTTTATAAATGATCCAGCCTCCAGTATTTCTTTTCTAGAAATGCAAGCAGACTAAGACAGTGGATTTTCATAATCAGAATCCACCATGAAGGTGCACAGAGCCAAGAGTAGCATTGGTAATAAACAGAGAACCGTATTGTTGAAGGCGCTTTGGTGTTGTATGTCTTGTATTTTCCATATTTCATATTTGTGCTCCTTCAGTACAGATCACAAGCCCGTCTCCTTCACTGGGATGCCAAATACACTGCGGTACCTTCCTCACTGCGTTATGTTCTCCCTCCCTCCTGGGCGTGATGGGCTGAATTCTGTCTCTCCTCCCCATCCCTAAATTCAAATGTTGAAGGCCTATCCCCTGGTACCTCAAAACATGACTGTATTTGGAGATAAGGCCTTTGAAAGGTGATGAAAGTAAGATGATGCTTCTGGTGAGGGCCCTAATGCAATCAGACTGGTGTCCTTATAAGAAGAGAAAACTTGGACAAAGGAACACCAGGAGAGCCCTCGCACAGAAGGAAAGCCACGTGAGGAACAGTGAGAAGACGGCCGTCTGCAAGTCAGGGAGAGAGACCTCAGAAGAAATCAAACCTGCCACCATCTGGCTAGTGGGCTTCCAGCCTCCATAATTGTAAGAAAATTAATTTCTCTTGTTGAAGTCCCCCAGTCTGTGGTATTTGTTACAGCAGCCTGAGCAAACGCATACACTGTGGTTTCATTCCTGGAGAGAATAAGCAGAGACTTTCACCTGGACCTGCTCATGAAGATCACCCTGATGCTCTCCAGCACGCCTGAGTCTTTTCTCCTGAACTCATTTCAAGACAAAATTCCACTTTGCAGGAGCACTGAAGCTCACCTCAAGGACCTCATGACTAAGGTTTTCAATTTACCAGCTTCCCTTGACGTGACCCTGTTCCCCAACCTGCCCCCACTTCGTTTTGCCACCTCTCTCCACTCTTCACCTTTCTTTCTCCTGTACATCTCATTCCTATTTGTGGCTGAATTTTTTAATTTGATTATAAAAATACATTTTAAATGGTAACCAATTTGTCTAAAATAACTTTTTTTATACATTGTGCATTGATAGCTTTCCATAAAGGGCATTTTCTCATGTATTCATGAATATTTGTTGGCTGATTTTGTTCATGGCTTTCAGTTACCCCTCTCATGGCCTCTCATAAATGTCTCGCAC
This sequence comes from Piliocolobus tephrosceles, assembly GCF_002776525.5. Taxonomy (NCBI): domain Eukaryota; kingdom Metazoa; phylum Chordata; class Mammalia; order Primates; family Cercopithecidae; genus Piliocolobus; species Piliocolobus tephrosceles. The sequence continues at coordinate 141,627,882 of NC_045441.1, read as the reverse complement.
TCTCCTCTTCCAAAGTCCCAGAGGTTGATGCTGTGTTGAAATGACAGCGCATTTCTTCTCCAGGCTGAGAATGGCTTCTGCCTGTGCCAAGCCCTCCGATCTACCATGTACGTTGTGAGCCACCTACAGTTCTCCAGCAGAGCCTTCCTTCCCACATGCATCCCACTGCTACCTTCCCCTCAACATGCCTGCCTCTGTCACCCAGGAATCACACATTTGACCTCTAGATCAATCATGCAACATAAGCGTGTGCATCCAGAATAGCCCTTTTCCTAGAATCCATACCAAAAACTGCTGTGATGTGCCCAAGTTTGCATATAACACATTTTCCAAGGTATCTAAGGCATCTAAAATAGTCATACACAGAAAGTAGTTGTCAGGGGCTGCGGGGAGGAAGAAGTGAGAAGTTGTCACTTGATGAGAATGATACTTCAGTTACGCTGGATACATGAGTTCTTCAGATTTGCGGTATAACACAGTATAACAATATGGTATTGTGCACTTCAAAATATGTGAAGAGTTCTCATGCTAAGTGCCCTTACCATGCACAAACAAAACAAAACACCACAAAAGAACACAAGACAATTTTTGAAAGTGATAAATACATTTAGTTTCTTGATAGTGCTGATGGTATCATGGGTGTGTATGTATACATATGAGTGTGTGTCATATGTGTTGTATTTGCATGTGTGTGTACATATCCAAAATCATGAAAATGTATGCTTTAAATATGTGTAAATTTTTATATCTATTATACCTTCATAAAACTTGAAAAACATACAGCAATGACACATATGAAAAGAAAGTAGGAGTGAGATTAAGGAGAGCCACTTTCTAGTCTCAGCTTTTTGGGGAGCGAATGGAGTAGTTTGCATAGGTTACAGTATTCTTTGTCCCTCACTTTTCTCATCTAGCAAATGAGGAACTTGAACTAGAAAGTGTTGACAAATTCTTGCTGCTCATCAAAGAAGGTGATGCCAATGACTATAATGGATGGTGCCACAAGAACCTTTAAATGGCATATTTAAAAGATTGCAGGAGGTTAATCAGCCTACACACCTTCTGGTGAGATGAAATTTGGACGGAGAGCTGAGGACTAATAAAACACAAGTGGCTATAGAGAAGAAGACATTAAACTGAGATGTAGTTACTTATTTTTCTTGGCTTCTTGGTGAAATACCATAAATAAAGAAGGAAATGGTTGTGGCAGAAGCAACTTCAGCTGCCTTACTGAGCACCAAATGTCTTGGCCATCAATCAAAGACGGGCAGACCCATCTAGAGCCTGATGGATTGAATCTTCCTGGTAGTCATTTCTGCTTTTGGAGAAATGAGAATATCTTTGTGTCTTCTTTTATCCCTAGCTTTCGATTATAAGCCCATAGCTCATTTGAACATACTAGAAGTGTGCTTCTCTTGAGGCAGGTGTACAGGGAAGGGAAGTACTAGATTGGCCCATGAGATGGTAAATGAACTCCAACTTGAAGGAAATATAGGGATAAGGTGCAGATTTGTTTGTTTTAGCCTTTCGTTTAGTGCTGAGTAAGGAAGCACACTAGGCTTTAGGGACATCCAACTCTCTCCCCTCTCCTGTACTTACAGTCCAATGGAAGATGTGTAACCATGGCCTGGGATAAGTGCTAGGATCAGGGGAAGAGAGGCACTTGATTCTACATCACACTGAGACTTCAATCTATCATCTGTTCTCTCTCAATGAGAAACTGTTGCTTAAAAAACAAGAACTAATGAAAATCCGTTCAAGAAAAAAGGTCATAAAAGGGAAGGTCATACTCAACATGGAAAAGCAATTATGGGACGATGCCCATTCTGTGGGTATGTATCTAAAGACACCATCATCTTTTTCCACTTTCTCATTTCTAGCAAAGCCTTTGCACCCGGAGAAGCATTTCTCCTGAAGTCACACAGTAACAAAAGGTGATTTCATGTCCACTAACATGGAAACTGAATTTCCACGACTCCTGGCTTTTAGCAATGTCGGACCATATCTGTGTGTTCTTAAAGGAAGAGGTTGTGCACAGACCACTTTCGATAAGAGAATGATGGAGTTACCAATTAGAAGCCACTCCAAATCATCACTGAAATGAAAAGTACGTACTGCTGCTCCCCAAAATAAAGGCTATTTTTTTAAAAGACACAGAGAAAAATTCATATTACTAAGTGAAAGACTGAAAAAGCTATATATTGTATGAGTCTATGAAAAAGCTATATTTTGTATGTCATTGTGGGACATTCTGGAAAAAGGCAAAACCATGGAGACAGTAAGAGATCAGTGGTCACCAGCAGGTGGGAGGGAGGGAAGGATAAGTAGGTGTGGCACAGAGGATTTTTAGGGCTGTGAAACTGGTCTGTATGATGCTCTCATGCTGGATACATGTCTTTACACATTTGTGCAAATGCATGGAATGTCCAACAGCAAGAGTGAATCCTAATGTAAACTGTGGACTTTGACTTTGGTAATTGTGTTGTGTCAACGCACATTCATGAATTGTGACACACATACCACTCCCGTATAGGATGTCAAAAATGGAGAAGTCTATGCATGTGATGGAGAAGTCTACGCAAGTGTGGGGCAGAGAGTTTTTGGAAACTCTCTGTACTTTCTGCTCAGTTTTTCTGTGAATCTAAAACTCCTGCAAAAAGAATCTATAAAAAATGTTTAAGTAAATATCATGGTAGTTAATCTCAGTTTCTACAAGAGATGAAAAAATACTTGATTAGTAAAACACAAAATTATTCTGGTTTTAATCAGAACATATGCTGAATTCTCTATTTTATATTTGGATATAATCCCTCCTTAAAGGTATTACTATCTAAAAAAAACTATTGTTGTTTCTTTGCTATAAAAATACTTTTCCTTAATATAATGACCTCTGATTTAATGCTGATTGAAAATGTATTAAGTGGTGAATGTTTCTGATGGCTAAGCAAGGTCTAAGGCCAGATGGAAGTGAGAAAGGAAATGAATTTCCCTACACAATAAAGGGAGCTGTATCTAGAGGGGTGGGATAGGGGAAAGATTTAAGATTTGGCCTTATTGCTAAATAAGAGGACCAGCAAGCAACCCATTTAAGGTCATGAATTTTAAAAAATATGTATGCAAATTGTACTAATAGAACATTTTATTTCAGCAAATTCTGAATGACTGGTAGGTGAAAGCATTAGAAATTTTGCTTTTGGGAAGGTGCCAAATGATTCTCCCATTTGGGGCACCCATGCAGCCGATCCAGTCCTTGCACAGACACCTGCTTCACTGGTTATATAGGTTTTTTGGGCTGTTTCACTTTAAATCCCAAGTTTTCAAATAACTTTAAGCCTCAAGTCCAACCTTAATTAAACCTTTGAAGAGCAGAAGACAATAAGCTTTAAAGATCCCGTTTGGCTCATAAAATCTCAGCACAACAAACCAGGAAATATTCAATTGTTCCTAGGACACCATAAACATTTTATGGCTCAGTCCTGTTATTCCTCTTAAGTCTCTTTACAGCAGGGATGTTTGGTCTGCATCACACCTCTCCTCCTCTCCCCTCGCATTTGATCTTTTTTATGTACTTGAACGATGGGTTTGCTTTTCGATTTACACTCTCTCCCTTCACTCCAGTGCTTTTGGGAGGAAAGGCAGGGAGGGGAGGAAAATGCTCTTGGAAGTAGAGAGTAGCAGCCATGTCTGTGTTTCTCTCATCAGCCTGCAAAGACATCGGAAATCTAGTAGCTCCCTAAGTCATACACGAGGTGCAATTGGAATTAATGCAAGCTGCACCGACTTACAAATGGCAGTACCTAATGCACCAGAAATGTTGCTCTAAAAGCAGCGTTGGTCTTCACCCCACTGCACACTCCAGCTGCCACATCTGCACCAAATCCTCTGACTCGACATCTCTTTGCTCCCCAGCCTACAGTCTCCGGCCAGCCAACCTCTATTCAACGCTTTGGACTAAGTTCATTCATAGCAAGGATTAACGAAAATCAAGCTTAATATTAAAGTAACAAGATAGAGTCAAACTTGCTGCTAAATTAGCCTAACTGACCTTAGCCTTGATTCTAATTACTGGGCTACTGCTTTGTTCTTAAGTAAAAATGTCTAACATCTATGGGTTGGTTGATGTTTGCTGCTGTCCTAGACACTCCATGTGTATTATCTCATTTAATCCTCATGAGAGCCCTACAATGTGGTTGTTTTGTGATCCCCATTTTACAGGGGAGCTATTGGAAAAGGAGAGGTTAAACCATTTGCCCAAGATGAGAAAGCCAGAGAGTAGAGGAGACAGGATTGCCCGGCAGAACGCCGGACCTGAGCTTGGCCACTGTTCGTTCTACAAGGTCGTCCTTCTACAGTATCCCAGTTCTGGTAACAGGGTCTTTGCTTCCTTTCAATTCCCTAATTTGAGTCCTTTTCGAAACTGTCTCAAGACCCCATGCCTCCCTAAGGTTGACCTCCTGCATGACATTTCTCTTTTGGGGAAGAAGTTTTTGCCTTGAGTTTCACCCATTCATCCAGGGCCCCATTGGCCCTGAGGCCAGCTCCCTTCATGTCTCAATCTCCAAGTACCCTATGCTCCTGGGTTTCATACAATCCTATCTCCCACTGTTACATGTCCCCAGGTGATGCGTTCAGCTTTCCTGCATAAACTTCATCCCAAGCCAAGCATCTGAATTAGGATTGAATTGGAAAATGCCCCCATACAAGGAGAGTTTTCAGTTTACTGTTCTAAAAGATATCTTGCATTTTTCTAGATGCCTAGGCAGACCCTAATGGACGCCTCACTCCCATGCCAAGTAACCCTGGTGTCCCTGTAGTGTCAGTATGGTACCCACTAGAATTCTGTAAGCTAGACTGGCCTCTGCCTTCTCTATGAACCCGACGTCTTGCCATACCAGGGAGACAATGGAGAAGTATTCTATACTGCTAGATGTCAATAACTCGTGAAGAAGTTGTTTGTATCCAATTAAATCTGTAGGAACAATGTAAACGCTTCCCTCTTCTGCCTTTCTCAGTGATAGTCCTCACTATTTGTTATGAGATATCTGATATAGTTTGGATATCTCTCCCCACCCCACCCAAATGTCATGTCGAATTGTAATCCCCAGTGCTGGAGGTGGGGGCTGGTGGAAGGTTCCTGGATCATGGGGGCGGATCCCTCATGGCTTGGTGCTTTCTTTGTGATACAGAGTTCTCAGGAGATCTGGTCATTGTAAAAGTGTGTGGCACCTCCCTCCCCACTGTCTCTCTCTCCCTCTCTTACTCCTGCTCCAGCCATGGGACATGTCTGCTCCCCCTTTGCCTTCTGCCATGATTAGAAGCTTCCTGAGGCCTCCCAAGAAGCTGAGCAGATGCTGGCCCCATGCTTCCTGTACAGCCTGCAGAACCCTAAGCCAATTAAACCTCTTCTCTTTATAAATTACCTAGTCTCAGGTATTTCTTTATAGCAACGTGAGACGGGACTACTACAGGGAGAAGGTGCTACATATATATTACAGATATCTTAAAAGTGAAAACAAGCACAGTTTATAGAAACTGCAAGTTTATGGGACTTAGTTGGGTCTGAAGCCCTGCATTCCAGTGCACAGAAAGACGCATGATTCCAATTTAGATCTTTTGTTTCTGAAACTTTTTAAACTAAATTTTCCAGAACTGAGTTCCAAGAAGGTTCCTTCCTTAGAGTAAGACTTCCTGTGCCCCCATAAATGAGTAAGGTCAGGCAATCAGAGACGTAAGAGGGGACTGGGTGTATGAGGAATTTTCCTTGGGGGGATTTGGGACTCACAGAGAAAGGCTGGTCCCCAACTCCCTGTGAAGGGGAGTGGTGTTTAAATAATTCTGCCCCCTGGAGGTGAGGGAAGAGAAGACCATGGACCTGCTGGTAACTGCAAGTCTCTGGGGTATCTGCTCAGTCCCAGCTCACTGAGCTACGGGGAGTAGCCACTGCTGGTGATGTGGCCACTGGGGAGAGGAAACATGAAGGTGTAGCCATAGAGAGAGGCCAGAGGACCCTCAGGGTCCAGTGTCATGGGGTCTAGGAGGTCATTCTGCCCACACACAGGCTCAGAACTCGGACTCCTTGTGTCCCAGCAGGGGCTCCAGAGGACAATGAGCATGAGTCTCGTTGGGGACAGCAATGCCTAGATGTGTCATTGGAACTGAGTCCTCTCAGGATTCAGGAGGGCACACACCCTAAAGACCCAACATGATGTGAATACATGTACGAGGTTTACATTAAGGAAGTGGCTCGTGTGATTACGGGAGCTGGCAAGTCCAAATTCTGTGGGGTGGGCCAGCAGACTGGAGACTCAGAGAAGAGCCAATGCTGCAGTTCAAATCTAAAGACCGTCTGCTGCAGAATTCCCTCTTACTCCAGGGAGGTCAGTCTTTTATTCTACTCAGACCTTCAACTGATTAGATGAGGCCCACCTGCATTAGGGAGAGCCATCTGCTTTACTCAAAATTCATGGACTCAAAACCACCCTCACAGAAATATCCAGAATGATGTTCACCCAAATACCTGGGCACCACAGCCCGGCCAAGTGGACACATAACTGTAACCATCACACATACACATACTCCAGCTAGGATCACAAACAACATGGAAGCAGAAACTCACTACTGGCAGACTGCTAAGCAAACACCTTTTCCCTTTCCCTCCCTTGCCCCAGCTCCAGGGCGGTGAGCACAGAGAATCAGGAGGTGGAGAGAGAGGAGGCTAGGTGTGCTCCAGGCCTTTGGGGTCCTAACTTTAATCCTCTTGGCCTCCTGCTGACTTCAGCCAGGGCTAGGCAGACAATCCCACACAGCGTGTCATTTCTACAGGAGTCTACCCTGTAGCTAGATAGATTCCTGTAGAAATGATAAATGTTTGCGGTGATGGATGCCCCAGTTACCCTGCTTTGTCATTATGCATTGTGTGCATGTATCAAAATATTGCATGAACCCCATAAATACGTGCAATTATCATGTAGCAATAAAATGCAATTAATTGAAAAAACCATTTACAAATAAGCAAGACTATGTCCCAAGAAATGGCACACAGCTGTTTTAATGATGAAGGTGACTGAAAATGTTGTGAACCGAGTTAGGTGTTCAAGGCAGCCACCGTGCCGGAGGAGAGGGTGTCCCCCAACGCAGTGTTAGCAAGGATGGGAAGGGAAACACATTTCATGCTTGTGCCCATAGTCAGGGTTGCACAGTCAAGCCCAATCATGCTGTTCTAGGATCCTAGCACTGTCGCTTGGCTCACAATCTGCCTGGTTTGCTTTGCAAAGTATATGTTTTGTCTCCTACCTTGACCTGTTATCCGAGGATCAGGCTAAATGCAGCCTATGCCTTGCTGTGATGTGCCAGGATGGCTGAGGCCAGGACAGCTGAGGCTCCCCATGTGTCTGCCTGTGGGCTGCCCCCAGAGCTCCCTGAGCCAGCTCCCCAACACCCACAGAAGCTCCAGGCTGCCTCACTGGTATTGCCACCAAACCTGCACTTGGCGTGGATACCAGGTCAGGTAAATAATTAGAGTAGCAGTCATAAGAGCAACAAATCAAGACGGTTGTCCAACGGGATATTCACAGAAGAGGGGACACGTGACCATCGGCCTCAAGAGAAGGATCGTGAGGGTTCCAGGTGAGGGCAACGTGTCACGGCAGCAGACATGGAGCTGCCAAGGTGTTTGCTCCAAGGCACCAGCCCCGGATGGGAGCTGGGACATCCGGGAGTTCATCCCAGCCCAGTGGCTCATGATTTGTGTAGAGCTTGGGCAAATCACAGGTTGCTTCGGAAGTCTCTACTTCCTAAAATTCTGCAATATTCTCCTGTATGTATGTTTTATTTTTGTCTTATTTTTAAATCTCAAAATTATTTTAAGCTCTGCTGTTATTTAAAAAAAAAAATTCAACCTAATTCACCAAGTCTCAGACTCCCTCCTCTCCTGACTTCATGGAGTCTGTGGTCACAGGTCCAGCTTGCCCTGGGTGAATAAGGTAACTCTAAGAAAGGCTTTTAGGGAGAAAATATGATGTGGACCTGAAGGAAGTCCTTAAGGAAAGACTTCTAATATGGGCAAATTTTAGAATGATCCAAATGGAGTCTTGTCTTTAAAAATATTATGGGTAAATAATGTGAAAAGCCTCCTTCTACAAACACTTAGAAATACTGGATAAAATGATAACAGGCCAGAAGTATGAAGGTGAAAGTACATTAAAAAAAAGAAAATAAAGCTGAATCTCAGTCGGGCTTAGTGATTCATGCCTGTAATCCCAGCACTTTGGGAGGCTGAGGCAGGCAGATTGCTTGAGGCCACGAGTTCGAGACTGGCTTGGCCAACATGGTGAAACCCCATCTGTACTAAAAATACAAAAATGAACCAGGGTAGTGGCAGGTACCTGTAATCCCAGCTACTCGGGAGGCTGAGGCAAGAGAATCACTTGAGTCCAGGAGGTCAAGGTTGCAGTGAGCCAAGATTGCACCACAGTACTCCCACCTGGGAGACAGAGGGAGACCAGTCTTAAAAAAAAGAAAAAAAATTCTGGATCTCAAGGACCTAAAACAGAGAACTGCAAGGCAGCAACTGGACTGTGAGCTGCGGCTGCTCAGGCCAAGGAGGTCACAGCACCCCAGGTGAAGGATGGGGTGGGTGCAGAGAGAGGGGTCCATGCAGGAAGGGAGCCTTGCAGGGCATCTGGCCTGAGTATCATGGGGACACGGCGTGTGGTGGGTGCTGCAGGCTCCATGCAGTATTGTGTAGACCCAGTGGAATCAGGTTTCCCACCACTGAGGAAGGGAGAAATCTGCAAAGGGAAAGACACTAAAACAAACTCTCTGAAAATACTGGCTTAGAATTGGAGGAATCAGTGTGAACTCATGGTTTTCAGTGTGTCTATAGATCAATACAGATAAAAATGTATACATATGTATTTTGTGTGTGTGTTTGCACACGCATGTGTGATGACCCAGTATCAAGCAGTACACCTAGTGCCCAGGCCTTGGCTTCTTAACATTCTCCACCAGAAGAAGTCAGGGTTCCTTGCACATATGACAGATTCCAGGTTTCAGCAAAAAGGTATAAGATGATATAAAGGTATAAGATGACAGAACTATAGGATTATATATGTGTGTGTGTATATATATTAAACTTCTATATAAATTATATATATATATCCCATCTCTCCTTTTCACGTTTTCTGCCTGCTTTATTATATATATAGGAGATATATAGAGGATATATATGAGATAAATATTTTATCCTATATAGGATATATATTTTTAATATATATTATTTAAATATAAAGATATAAAATATATCTTTATATATAAAAGATATCTTTATATATTTACATATTAAATATATATCCTATATATCCTTTATATCCTACATAGGATATAAATATTTTAACATATATAAAATATATCTTTATATATTCATATATTTTATATTTTTAATATAAATACATATTTATATATTTTATGTATTTATATATAAATTTATATATTTATATTTATACTTTATATATTTATATATAAAATATGAGATAATATTTTATATATATAAAATATATTTATATAATTTTAAATTATTTAAAATATTAAATAATATTATATATATAAAATATATCATATATGAGAAAAAAAAAAAAAAAAAAAAAAAAATTTTATAACACACAACATATAAAATATATATAATTTATATTAAATTATACCCTATATAGGATATATTTTATATATATAAAAAATATATCTCATATATATCCTATATATATCTCCTACATATATAATAAAGCAGGCAGAAAATGTGAAAAGGAGAGATGGGATATACACATATATACTATATATATGGAGGTTTATTAAGTATTAACTTACACTATCACAAGGTCCCACAATAGGCTGTTTGCAAGCTGAAGAGCAAGGAGAGTCAGCCCAAATCCCAAAACTGAAGAACTTGGAGTCTGATGTTTGACGGCAGGAAGCATCCAGCTTGGGAGGAAGATGTAGGCTGGGAGGCCAGGCCCATTTCTCCTTTTCACATTTTTTCTGCCTGCTTTCTATTCGCTAGAAGCTCATTAGATGGTGCTCACCAGATTAAGGGTGGATCTGCCTCCCCAGCCCACTGACTCAAATGTTCATCTCTTTTGGCAACATCCACACAGACACACTCAGGATCAATACTTTGAATCCCTCAATCCAATCAAGTTCACACTCAGAATTAACCATCACAGTTGACATCTTTTACCATCTTCCAAAACACAAGGAAGTGAGCAAAAACACGATGGGACATGTCACAAGACAGGACGCTGCTTAAAGAGGTTCCCACGGACTACATTCGGAACAATTTAAACAAGAAAATAAATAATGGTAGTACGAGTTTATGACTTATCAAATAAAACAGGAAACCATGAGCCTACAAGCACATAATACATTAAAAATTTGTAGAGAAACAAGACTTTTTATAGTTTCAAAGTCCTTTGTCACAAAGTGCTCCTTAATTATAAAGTGAATAAGAGCAACTCTACCGTGGAGAATCCGGCACACCAGTCTTCATCACGCGAGCAAGGTGCACAGCATTCGTAAGAGACAAAACCAAACTGTGCCTCTCCTGAGAGGGTGCAATGAAGTGAACACAAGACATCTGCATGATAGAGTTAGATCTAGGGTGTGAATCCTGGACAGGAATGAGGAAAACGCTGTGCAAACCCACACCGAAGGACGCTTCGTGAAATAACTGGCCTATGATCTTCAAAAGTGTCAAAGGACACAAAAGTCAAGGACAGAATGTAGACTTTTTCCAGATGTAAGAAGGTTAAAGAAATATGACAACGTAAAGAATGTGTGATTCTAAGTTGGACCCTCCACTCTAAAGGAAATTGCTGGAACATTGGTTGAGATGAGAATGAGGCCTTCACACGAGATGGCGCTAATGCAGGAGGAACGCTGCTTCCAGGATTTGATGGTTGGACGGCGATTAGGTAGGAGCATGTTCTTGTTTGTAGGAAACACACATGAAAGTATTAGACGGAGAGGTTGCATCAATGTTCTTTGTACTCTCATTGCCACTTTTCAGTAAGTCTGAGATTGTTTCAAATTTCTGTTAACTACAAATTAAGCTTAACCACTAAAATGAATAGAAATACAATTTATAACTGTCAAACCAGTAGAGAGAAAACAGAGATTATTGCTTCACGGGGTTTTCAAGAAAATAGTAAAGAGGAGGAGGAAAGCAAAACAAACAAGCAAAATATAGCAAACGTTAGGCACAAAATAAGGTTGCAGATATAAATAAATCAATATGCACAAGAAATGTAACTGTATAAATAAGTACACACAAGAAACATCATTGGATTAAGCTTCCCAGATATCAGATATATTTTAGTTGGTATGAAACTACTAACATTTAGCTAGGTGATAATATAAAGAGTCATTTCTAAATTCTGAGGTTGGAAATAATGGAAGAGGAAAATCTGTAGCAGAGAGAGACTAATGGAGAGAGTTGCTGCTGCACCATTAGTATCGGCGAAGTATGCCTGGCGTAGTGCGTGTACACTACCAAACTATAAAACACATTGCCAGTCAGCTACAACAGTTTGGAACTGGTATGAAGCAAACATAGCTTCAAATTGAATCAATTAAAAATTGGAAGAATAGGATGGAAAATGTGATAAATCTAAAATGATAGTGATTTTATACCTATTTCAATAATGAATCAATTTAAGTTGTTAAGGATGCAGAGGATTTGAACACGAATATTTGAAGGTTGTTGTAAAGGACAAGTGTAGAATGCCACACCTAAAAGTTATTTTCCGGCATGCATAGAACAGTTTTAAAATTGATCATGTGTTGGGGAGGCAAAGAAGCAACTCTTAGAAAATACCAAAGAATTAGTATTCTACAGTACCATGAATTTAGAATCCAGTTGTATATTGTCTCCCCCCTCCAATCCAAGGCTGGTAGCAGGCAGAGGAGGAGCTTTAAAATTCGTGGAGAGGAACCTTTCTGCTGCTAAATAAATCACATTGAAGTGTCTGTCTTGCATGCCCTAAAATAACTTTACCTGTCTCGGTGGTGGAACGAGCCCACGTCCTAGCTTGCCCCCGTATTTTTCTGCCCTGCTATGCTTTGCAGTGAGGCCAATGCCTTGTTACCCAAATCAGTGAAAAGCCTTGAAGGCCAAATCCCAAGGATGTAGCCACCTGCCCACCCAACTCTGAGTCCTCTCAGTCTCCCCAGGTACCCTTCTTGGGCCACCAGGGTACCAGACCACCTGTTGCCTCTCAAATCTGGATTTATAAGTGACATAAGCTAATGTATGTTCTCTAAAACATAGGAAGACTAAGTGACATGAAGACTTAAGTGAAGGAAGACCTAAGTGACATGAAGACTTAAGATTGATGGTTTTTCCTTCACCTCCAAGTTGTCACTTTAAGAGAGAAGAAATTAATTACTGAGTTTGGAACAGAGCAAGAGAGGGCAAGTGTGTGCCTGTGTGTGTGTGTGCATGTGAGTGTGCGTGTGTGTGTGCGTGCATGTGTGCATGTGTGTGAGTGTGTATGTGTTTGTGTGTGCACGTGTGTGGGTGTGTGTGCATGGGTGAGTGCCAATGTGTGTGTGAGTGTGTGTGTGTGAATCTGTGTGCGTACGTGCGTAGGTGTGACTGTGTGCGTGTGAAAGTGTGTGTGCGTGTGTGTGCGTGTGTGTGTGTGCGTGTGCGGGGGTGAGTGCATGTGTGTGCGCGCGTGTGTGTGTGCCTGTGTGTGTGCACGGGTGTGTGTGCATGTGTGGGTGTGTGTGCATGGGTGTGTGGATGTGTACGCGTGTGCGCGTGTGTGGGTGTGTGTGCATGTGTGTGCGTGTGTGCGTGTGTGGGTGTGTGCACGTGTGACTGAGAGTGCGTGTGTGGTTGTGGGGGTGTGACTGTGTGTGTGCACGCATGAGTGTGCTCTGTGTGTGTGTGTGAGTGTGCGTGCGTATGTGAGTGTGCATGTGTGTATGTGTGTGTGCATATGTGCGAGTGTCTGTGTATAAGTGTGTGTGAGTGTGCGTGTGTCGTGTGAGTGTGGGTGTGTGTGCACACGTCCCTATGTGTGTGTGTGTGAGAGAGTTTGTGTGACTATGTGTGGTTGCGTGTGTGGAGGGGAGGCTGCACAATGTGAAGCCCAGAGAACCAAAGAGCAGCCTGGGGGGCCAAGGGCACCATGGACAGGAGACATGGTTTTCTGGGGGGCCAAGGGCACCAGCGATAGGAGACATGGTTTTCCAGCAAATGTGAAAGAATCACAAAAATGAAAATGCAAGGGCCTAGTGCCAAACTTCACCTGCTTCACAGTTTCCCTGAGCAACACCAAAATGAACAGAAAAGAGCTATTTTACCTTTAATTCATTCCTGGGCTACGATCTAATATACAGAGCTCCATGGAGGGGAAGAGAGGCAGGTGGGTTGGTGTTTTTGTCTCTGATGCCCACTGTACCTAGACAGCACCTGGACGAAGCAGGTGTTCAGGGCGCATGAGCTGGGACGCTTTTGGAGTCCTGCCCTGGTGCTCAGCAGACTGAGCTTGCAGACCCACCACTCAGTCATTTGCCTGCTTCTCTGCATCCAGTTTTCTTCACCAAGATGAGACAGTGCTGGACAGAGAACTCGAGTCATCTCCTGCTGCCGCTTCTCTGAGGCTCTCATCTCCTTATGGCCCCACACTTGAACATTAAGACAGCAATTTTTCAAAGTCCTTAAAAATATATAGTGGATGGAAAGATTAAAGAAACTCTAAAAAGTTTTCAGCCCAAAAATATAGATTTGTGAGTTTTCATGAGACTTTTAAACAACTCAGCCCTATAAAAACCTCTGGCCTCGTGCTATTGTATGTGAATCTCTTTTCCAGTTTGCAGGAGAGGCATTCTTATTTTGAGATATGCATATCGTAACCTCCCAGTAATACATGAATTGGCTGGTAAAATAGGACATAAGCAGATATTTAGGAAACAGTGCCAATTTGTTAACATTACTTTTAGATTAAGAAAAAAAAGCAAACAATTGTTAATTAGACATTTTGTGAATGCAGAGACACCTTCTGAGAAATGCTGCTGTGCTACACAAAGGCTATGATTTTCCCCAAAGAACTGTTTAGCACATTAAATTGAACACCAAAAGAACAGAGTTTCCAATTAATCTTCCAAGTACATAGACGATAACACTTTGATTTTTATCTGTCCTGCATTTTCCCTGCATTTTCAAGACAACACAAGCCAATGCTCATTTAATCTGGTCTTGGCTTTGGAAGGGTAGATCAATATGATAAATAAATCACATTGACTTTATTGGTATTTGGCTGAATATTAATAGACTTATTTGGTCTGCTTCGTGCAGACTGTCCGTATACACCAAGCAGAATTCATTGACGATAAGCTCTCAGGCAGTGGCTAGAAGATTATTTCACGTAAGGGCATTGAGTCAACACTTTCCCAAAGTTATTGTGAGCAGATAATGCTCAGGGTATTATTTGAGGATAAATGGCAGTACCAATTTCCAATATGTAAATGAAGCTTAAATAGGACTTCTTCCATTTAAATTGGCTCATCTTCCATTTTTCCATCTACGCTAATGATTCCCAGCCTTTTTATCTGGCTGGTCACACTCAACAGGCACGGTTCACTAAGGCAGGAACCCTCAAGGGAGAACGTGTGGGCTGAGGGAGAGGCCAATCCCTCAATCAGAAGGCTCCGCCAGTAGTGAACGAGGAAGGATGCCGGAGGCTATTTGGATTCCTGTTTCATTCCTTTCTCTCCTCAGTGAGTCCCCTGAGAAGTGCCATCCACCCCGCCCCCCAACACCGTGCAGGGCTCTGTGGCAGCGTGGGAGTAGTCCAATACATTCTCCAAATGACACGCAGTCTGGGAAAGCAAGAGGCTGCTGCTCATCTTGTGCCCTTTAGCTCAGCATCTGCCCCGATCCAATGCTCAATCAAGTTAGCTGAATGAGCTGGTGAGCGGGCGTGGGGAAACAAAACAAAGCAAAAGTCCCTGAAATGTCTAAATATCTACACCAAGACAAGGGCCTCCGAATACACTGCCCAGGTTTTCTTATGCACTGCCTCTCAATGCACTGATTCTTCTCAGGGGAAGAGGCCACCCTCACTGACCCAGAAAGTAACTCTTGGTGTATTTGCCACATTTTTGAAACAACCAACTATGCTTAAGTATGGAGATGGATTGTGGTATTAATACCAGACTCACCTGACAAACATGTATAATGGCTTTTCCTATATATGATTTTAAATTTCTAAAAGATTTAGTAATTACATATTACATGGATGCAGTGTTATCATTTGAATTCTTTTTTTCCTTTGTCATCCAAGTCAGACAGGCATGTGAGAATCACAAACTTGGGTCAGACAGCCTAGCTGTGTAAGACCAGTAGACTCAATCTGAACACGTGATTTGGTGCCTTTAAACCACAATTTCTTCATTTGTAAAGTGGAAATAATTAAACAAATATACGGAGAATGGGTTTACTAAATTTTAATAAAGCACCAAAAATTGGCTCTCACTCATTACTACTCCAAGAAGTGGACTTCTGATTCTTCCAGTAAACAACACTGGAATAACTACCACTACCACACTTGGCCCATTCACCAGATCTACCACGCTCTTGTCTGTATTTCAGAGCTTCATACCCAGATATCTGGAAAAATCAAACGCAGTTGGGCCATACATATCTGGAAAAATCAAATGCAGTTGGGCCATATCTTCGGAACGCAGCAGGGAGCAAGAAAAATGCTGTGCTAAGTGGCGGGGTGCCCGAGTCCTAGGCTCTGTTCTGTTACCGTCGACCTTGGGCAAGTCACTCCTCCTCATAGCCTCATTTCCCCCAACTGTCAATGAAAAAAATTCTTCCTTTAAAATTTTGGGGATCAAATGTAAAATATTCAGATAGGAATGTGCTTTCCAAAGTGTGATTAAAAGGGGTTCCTATACCACTGTCCTGGAAGACACAGCCAAGTCCGGAGGTGAGGAAAGAGCATGGGCTCAGAATAGCCTTCTGCAGAGATATCTTGAAGTCTCGGGGGCATGGCATTCCTGGGTGGGGGGCTCACACCCACATGTGAGGGATTGAAGGGTTCCAAAGCAGTCATCTCCCCACTTCCCAATGGCTGGAGGCACTTGCTTCAGAGCATTCTCACTGGGTTGAGGCATTACGCCCCCTGGAAGAAGTAACTTTAACAATTGCATATGGATTGTTTTTATCCCATTATCACTTAGCAGACAGAAGGCCATACAACAGAACAAAATAGAGGTGTTTTCCATGGAGAAGAGGAAAGATGAAGCATCCTGAGACGCTGTCAGATGAATGGAGGATCAGCAGGTGAAGAACCTTCAGGAAGGTCACTGAGACCTGACCTGGAGGAGAACTTCGTGTCAAGAGTTGAAGACGCCCCAGCATTTGGGTGGGGGGCCATGAAACTGTTAGAGACTGCCCTTGTCAAGCAGAAGAGGCAGATAAAGATCTCCATTTGGGCATGGCCTTCTAGGACCCAACTCGAGTTCACTCTGCAGGTCTGAGCTTCTCAGACACCTCCTGCCCGGCTTTGCCTCTGGTCTCATCTGACCTTTAGTGTTACTTGCAATTTCATATGTGTGTCAGTCTAATCTCCCAACCTAGATTACACATGAATGGGAATGGGGTTGATTCACGTTCGCTTCCTGGCCAATGCCTTGCTTCCAGGACCTCGAGACTCGGCCTGTGTGACATGACCAGATTCCTGGTGGCCATCTCTGCAACGTGCAGAGTGGGATCAAAGACTTCCTCTGCCCAGAAGCTAAGATATCAGGCGGGACAAAACCATTTAGCTAAAGGGCAAGCTGCCTTTAGTCTAGCCTCTAAAGTTCATTGAAAGACTCCTACTTTTCATTTCTTTTCCACACTTGACCTTAGAGAGAGAGAGAAAGAAAGAGAGAGAGAGAGCGTGTGCATTCATCGCCCATTTCCACTAAGCCCTGCCCTATATGTCAGCAGAAGGAGAGCCAAACACTAGTGTATGGAACAGCAAAACAAGATTGATTCACTCGTAAATCCATTCCCATTATATCACTTGCCCGATATGTTTGTCTTACTGAACAATAACACAAGTAGGGAGTGAAAACCCCACAGAATATATAGCAAAGTGCCATTCATGACAATGTGAATTAAGTAAGCGTAATTTACCAGTTCTAATAAAATCACTTTTATGTATGTGCCAGTCCTAATTCATTCTGACATGCTCTTAATTTCTATTTTGTTATTTGTGAAATAGAAACCTGACAATTCACTAAATCACCTCGAGCAGCTCCTTTTAAAATCTATTCCATTTGCTCGACACAAATTATTTTTTATTTAAGCATTGCACTGGATTTCAACAATTCGAAGTTTGCAGTAAGGAATAAATAAGTCAGATGATTGCCCAATGACATAAACAAAAGGGGATTCATCAAAAATATGACTCTGCCCTGACAGCCATGGTGTCTCAAATCCCACCATTTGTGTTGTTTCTTTAGGTTAAAGAATTTAACAAGGAGATCCTTGTACCTGGCAGGGTCCCTGTCGAAATCAGAACAATGAATCCTGGAAAATTTGAAGAGTGTTTATTTGCAAAGGGACTAATTACAAAGGTGTCGACAGAGGGTAGGTAAGCAGAAGAGGAAGGAACCCAGGGCTAGCAGCTGTGGATCAGTCCTCATCCTGAGCCGACTGGAACAAGTTGAAGAAAAGGTTACTGAGTTCTAGAAGGCAAGAAATCCTGCAGGGCAAACCTTCATGAAAGGACTGGATATTTTAGTAAAGGGGCACAGCTAGACCCACAGAGAGGGAGCCAATGGAATACATAGCCTGACCTCCGCCTCCTCCTACCTCTGCTCTCTTTCCAAGGGCTTTTTATTCTTAGACTGATTAGCCCTGAACAAGTAGCACAGGGAGCTGAAAAGAGAAGACCAGCAGCAAAGAGAGTGATACAGGTTCAATGGCAGAGAGGGCCGGCCCTGCAAGGGAATTACAAGGCAGGACCTCTGAGGAATGATGAAAGAGAAACATTACAGCACTATTTACAATAGCAAAGACTTGGAACCAACCCAAATACCCACCAATAATAGACTGGATAAAGAAAATGTGACACATATACACATGGATACATGCAGCCATAGACTACTATGCAGCCATAGAAAGAATAGAATACTATGCAGCCATAGAAAGAATGAGTCCATGTCCTTTGCAGGGACATGAATGAAGCTGGCAACCATTATTCTCAGCAAACTAACACAGGAACAGAAAACCATACACCACATGTTCTCACTCACAAGTGGGAGTTGAACAATGAGAACATGTGGGCCCAGGGAGGGGAACATCACACACTGAGTTGTGTATGGATTGTCAGGGAATGGGGGCAAGGCAGGGGAGAGTATTAGGACAAATACCTGATACATGCGGGGCTTAAAACCTAGATGGCAGGTTGATGGGTGCAGCAAACCACCATGGCACATGTGTACCTATGAAACGAACCTGCACGTTCTACACATGTATCCCAGAACTTAAAGTAAAATAAATAATAATAATGGTAAAAGAGAAACCTTGCGGACTTCCAGGTGGGAAGAGCCTCGGCTGGGAACCAGGAAGGCTGGTCTTCCCGCCTGTCATTCACATTTCAGGGCTTGTAAAAAGGACACTTGGGAGAAGGCACCTGGATTGTGTATTTTCTTTCAGTTGTTTGGAGAGAGGAAATTTGTTATTTACTTTGTCCCTCCTACGCAGGGTGGAAACCAAAGGCTCGTTTTCCTTTATACTGTCTTTTATTTGTAGCCACAGTTTCACATGTAAATAAGTAAAAAATGAAGTCACTTTTCTTCAGCCATATTTTAATCTCTTTAGGACAGACCTTGTTGGACCTCTTTTATTCCTCGAAGAGTACACTTTGGGCAGAACTTCATCTCAATAAATATCGACTCATTGATTAAGGGGCGAAGAGCAAGTGTCATTCTAAGTAACAACAACAAAAACTGTGAACCATTTTAAAGGAGAAGTAAGATTACTTTTTACCACATTGAGTAAGGTAACCCATTATTAAGCAAAGTGACAATTTGGAGAGTTTCTTTGCCTGCATTTTAGAGGAGATAAGAGTTTGGGGGTTTCTATAGTTTTTGGGTTTAAAAAAAAAGTGTGGACATTCTTTTGGTGTTCCAAAGAGAATGTTTAAGAAATGTACCATGACCTTTTAATTTACCTTATCAAGTAGACTGAGCAGACCCTTTGTAGTCTCAATTTGAGTATTAACTGGCTTTTCATAGCTCCTTCTTCAGAAGAAACAAAGATTCATAGACTAGCTTCTAGTCTATGAATCACAAATTAAGAGATTCTGAAGAATGAGGGAACTTACTTGCTTGCAAAAAGGATTTAAAGCAACTAGCCTGAATTGATGAGATTATACTGTAATTTTTAACACAAGGGAATTAAGTCAAACAATGAAGAAAAAAGTTTTTATAATCAGCTTTACTCCCTAAAAATACTGGGAGGATGAGTTCTGTGAATAAAACAAGTATTTGGAATTTAGCAAAATGGGGCAGATTCAATAATGATCACTAATATAGGCAAAATGTGCAAAATCCGACTCCACATTTTTTCACACCCCAGATAACACGGGTCTCTCCAGCAGCTCTCCCTCCCTGCTTCTTGCATGTATTCCAGAGCTACAGAAAGAGAATCCCTGCTCGTTATTTCAGCTCAGTTGCCCTACTTTTCCCGTAGAGTAAGAAAATTTTCCAAACTCTCTCTCCTGATTTCATGTCACTTTCTTTCTTCCTCAACTGATGGACTGCAAGGAAGTCAGGATAATTTGTTTCCGTCTCCTCTGGATCCCCAGGACATAACACAAGCCCATTTAAAAAGCAGACACGCGGCAGCAGCTTTAGGAGAGCGATGGAAAGTTTCCATTAAACGTGTAGATAAAGTCATGTAAAGTAAGAGGTACAGGATCCTTAGAAACCATCTCATTAAACTATGTACTAGGAGCATTAACCAGAGGATTCAGAGCTTCAACGGTTCCTGCCAATGTCATTGTTCTCTCATTCATTTCGCAGCTCCATAACCCAGCGCTGTTCCTCAGGTTGCTGTCTTCCTGTGACCTGTGGCCCTGCTTCCTTCTGGGTCCCAGTTGGTCAGCTTTTTAAAAACTTTGGGCCATTTGTTATTGACTTCAGACTCCCCCCTTCACTCTCAGTGCAAACCAAACTCACAATTTACTCCATATAGTTATGGGATTTAAAGCAGGAATCTCCTGCCGAGAAGGCATCTGATTATCTGAGCTATCTCAGAATATCCTAGGCCTTCCCACACTTCTCCCATATCTCTTCGGTCCTTTCCTTGTTTTAATGTTTATTATTCTAGGTCATTAAATCTCCATCAGCTTGTCCTAGTTTCGTCCTCTACTACAGAAAATCAAAATGTGTAGAAATCCATATGCAGCTGGGATTGCAGCTTGGGGCTGTGACCCTGGGCATAGCTAGATGCTGATGAAGTAGCCTTCCAGAGGTGTCCTCACACTTCCCAGAGGTGTACCAAGGAGATTCCTAGCAAAGAACTGATCTTGAGAACAAAGTCAGAATTCTCAAGTTAAGTATGCAGAGAGTGGGCATTGCCAGAAACTGGGGGAAAAGAATCCGACTACAATGCAGTGTCTATCTCTTCAATTCCTTATCACAGCCCGACTGACCTAAAGCATCCCAGGATGAAATGACTGCCAGGAATATCCAACTGAGAACTGGAAGAGCAGTTTGCTAAGAAAGCAAAGGATGTCTGCAGAATTGATTGTAACAGGTTTGGTAATGACAGGAGGAAGTGCCCTTAGACATGAGCACATTGGCATCTGGCATAGGCAGCCTCCTTTGAATGATGGCAGCAGCACCTCCAGTGACAATTGGTGGCACAGACACTGACCTGGCAATGCAGCAATGGAAAGTATTACCACAGCAAGCCGGAGCAGCAAAGGGAGAATTGGTAATGATGTAGGATAGCCAAGGAAACTTTGTAAAACACATGAGAATCCCAGATATACATAACTGATTCCTGCTGTAACATCTCTTGGAAAGGTGAACCCAGCCTCTTTAGAGAAGTTTCTTCTTTGTTCCTATATTTTTTATTAGGTTGGTGCAAAAGTAATTGTGGTTTTGCTACTTTTATATATTTATTTATTTTTAATTATTATACTTTAAGTTCTAGGGTACATGTGCACAACGTGCAGGTTTGTTACATAGGTATACATGCGCCATGTTGGTTTGCTGCACCCATCAACTCATTTACATTAGGTATATCTCCTAATGCTCTCCCTCCCCCACCCCTCCACCCCCCGACAGGCCCCAGTGTGTGATGTTCCCCGCCCTGTGTCCAAGTGTTCTCACCATTCAGTTCCCACCTATGAGTGAGAACATGTGGTGTTTGGTTTTCTGTCCTTGTGATAGTTTGCTTAGAATGATGGTTTCCAGCTTCATCCATGTCCCTACAAAGGACATGAATTCATCCTTTTTTTATGGTTGCATAGTATTCCATGGTGTATATGGCCACATTTTCTTTATCCAGTCTATCATTGATGGACATTTGGGTTGGTTCCAAGTCTTTGCTATTGTGAATAGTGCTGCAATAAACATATGTGTGCATGTGTCTTTATAGTAGCATCATTTATAATACTTTGGGTATATACCCAATAACATGATCGCTGGGTCAAATAGTATTTCTAGTTCTAGATCCTTGAGGAATCGCCACACTGTCTTCCACAATGGTTGAACCAATTTACACTCCCACCAACAGTGTAAAAGCATTCCTATTTATCCACATCCTCTCCAGCATCTGTTGTTTCCCAACTTTTTAATGATCACCATTCTAACTGGCATGAGATGGTATCTCATTTTGGTTTGCTTTGCATTTCTCTGATGACCAGTGATAATGAGCATTTTTTCATATGTCTGTTGGCTGCAAAACTGTCATCTTTTGAGAAGTGTCTGTTCATATCCTTTGCCCAGTTTTTGATGGGGTTTTCTTTTTTCTTGTAAATTTGTTTAAGTTATTTGTAGATTTTGGATATTAGCCCTTTGTCATATAGGTAGATTGCAAAAATTTTCTCCCATTCTGTAAGTTGCCTGTTCACTCTGATGGTAGATTCTTTTGCCTTTCAGAAGCTCTTTAGTTTAATTAGATACCATTTGTCTATTTCAGCTTTTGTTGCCATTGCTTTTGGTGTTTTAGTCATGAAGTCCTTGCCCATGCCTACGTCCTGAATGGTATTGCCTAGGTTTTCTTCTAGGGTTTTTATGGTTTTAGGTCTAACATTTAAGTCTTTAAGCCATCTTGAATTAATTTTTGTATAAGGTGTAAGGAAGGGATCCAGTTTCAGCTTTCTACATATGGCTAGCCAGTTTTCCCAGCACCATTTATTAAATAGGAATCCTTTCCCCATTTCTTATTTTTGTCAGGTTAGTCAAAGATCAGATGGTAGTAGATGCATGGTGTTATTTCTGAGGCCTCTATTCTGTTCCATTGGTTTATATCTCTGTTTTGGTACCAGTACCATGCTGTTTTGGTTACTGTAGCCTTGTAGTATAGTTTGAAGTCAGGTAGTGTGATACCTCCAGCTTTGTTCTTTTGGCTTAGATTGTCTTGGCAATGTGGGCTCTTTTTTGGTTCCATATGAACTTTAAAGTAGTTTTCTCCAATTCTGTGAAGAAAGTCGTTGGTAGCTTGATGGGGATGGCATTGAATCTATAAGTTACCTTGGTCAGTATGGCCATTTTCACAATATTGATTCTTCCCGTCCATGAGCATGGAATGTTCTTCCATTTGTTTGTGTCCTCTTTTATTTCATTGAGCAGTGGTTTGTAGTTCTCCTTGAAGAGGTCCTTCACATCCCTTGTAAGTTGGATTCCTAGGTATTTTATTCTTTTTGTAGAACTTGTGAATGGGAGTTCACTCATGATTTGGCTCTCTATTTGTCTGTTATTGGTGTATAGGAATGCTTGTGATTTTTGCACATTGATTTTGTATCCTGAGACTTTGCTGAAGTTGCTTATCAGCTTAAGGAGGTTTTGGGCTGAGATGACGGGGTTTTCTAAATATACAATCACGTCATCTGAAAATCGGGACAATTTGACTTTCTCTTTTCCTAAATGAACACCCTTTATTCCTTTCTCTTGCCTGATTGCCCTGGCCAGAGCTTCCACCACTATGTTGAATAGGAGTGGTAAGAGAGGGCATCCTGCGTTGTGCCAGTTTTCAAAGGGAATGCTTCCAGTTTTTGCCCATTCAGTATGATATTGACTGTGGGTTTGTCATAAATAGCTATTATTTTGAGATATGTTCCATCAATACTTAGTTTTATTAAGAGTTTTTAGCATGAAGGGCTGTTGAATTTTGTCAAAGGCCTTTTCTGCATCTATTGAGATAATCATGTGGTTTTTGTCATTGGATCTGTTTATGTGATGGATTACATTTATTGATTTGCATATGTTGAACCAGCCTTGCATTCCAGGGATGAAGCCAACTTGATCGTGGTAGATAAGCTTTTTGATGTGCTGCTAGATTCGGTTTGCCAGTATTTTACTGAGGATTTTCACATCAATGCTCATCAGGGATATTGGTCTAAAATTCTCATTTTTTGTTGTGTCTCTGCCAGGCTTTGGTATCAGGATGATGCTGACCTTATAAAATGAGTTAGGGAGGATTCCCTCTTTTTCTATTCATTGGAATAGTTTCAGAAGCAATGGTGCCAGCTCCTCTTTGTACCTCTGGTAGAATTCAGCTGTGAATCCATCTGGTCCTGGACTTTTTTTGGTTGGTAGGCTATTAATTGTTGCCTCAATTTCAGAGCCTGTTATTGATGTATTCAGAGATTCGGCTTCTTCCTGGTTTAGTATTGGGAGGATGTATGTATCCAGGAATTTATCCATTTCTTCTAGATTTTTCAGTTTATTTGCATAGAGGTGTTTATAGTATTCTCTGATGGTACTTTGTATTTCTGTGGGATTGGTGGTGATATCCCCTTTATCATTTTTTTATTACGTCTATTTTATTCTTCTCTCTTTTCTTCTTTATTAGTCTTGCTAGCAGTCTACCAATTTTGTTGATCATTTCAAAAAACCAGCTCCTGGATTCATTGATTTTTTGAAGGGTGTTTTGTGTCTCTATCTCCTTCAGTTCTGCTCTGATCTTAGTTATTTCTTGCCTTCTGCTAGCTTTTTAATTTGTTTACTCTTTCTTCTCTAGTCCTTTTAATTGTAATGTTAGGGTGTCGATTTTAGATCTTTCTTCCTTTCTCCTGTGGGCATTTAGTGCTATAAATTTCCCTCTGCACACTGCTTTAAATGTGTCCCAGAGATTCTGGTACGTTGTGTCTTTGTTCTCATTGGTTTCAAAGGACATCTTTATTTCTGCCTTCATTTCATTATTTACCCGGTAGTCATTCAGGAGCAGGTTGTTTCCATGTAGTTGTCCAGTTGTGAGTGAGTTTCTTAATCCTGAGTTCTAATTTGATTGCACTGTGGTCTGAGAGATAATTTCTCGTGATTTCTGTTCTTTTACATTTGCTGAGGAGTGCCTTACTTCCAATTATGTGGTCAGTTTTAGAATAAGTGCAGTGTGGTGCTGAGAAGAATGTGTATTCTGTTGATTTGGGTAGAGAGTTCTGTTGATGTCTATTAGGTCCATTTGGTGCAGAGCTGAGTTCAAGTCCTAGATATCTTTGTTAACCTTCTGTCTCGCTGATCTAATCTTGACAGTGGGATGTTAAAGTCTCCCATTATTATTGTGTGGGAGTCTGAGTTTCTTTGTAGGTCTCTAAGGACTTGCTTTATGAATCTGGGTGCTCCTGTATTGGATGCATATATATTTAGGATATTTAGCTCTTCCTGTTGAATTGACCCCTTTCCATTATGTAATGCCCTTGTCTTTTTTGATCTTTAATGGCAAAAAACTACAATTACATTTGCACTAACCTAACAGCTATAAAAGGCTTTCCAATGATTTCAAAACTAAATTTACAGTTTTTGTCAGTAGAGACCAACAATACATCAGCCACATGCTTGTCGCAAAACTTAATCTTTTTAATATTGTGCTGACCATTTGATTAACTTTAATTTGAAAGGTATATTAGTCAGCTATCACTGCACTAGTGCTGTGTAACAAACCATTGCAAAACTTAAGTGCCTGCAACATGCATTTATATTTTTTCTTGCTCATGAGACAATTGGTCACCTAGAGCAACTCTGTTTTTGGCCATGAATCAACTGAACATGGCTCTAGGCTTATGGAGTTCTGTTATACCCCACTTGCCTCCACATTCTCTTTGGACCAGCAGCTATCTGGGTCATGTTCTTCTAATGATGGATCATGGGAGTGTGAGAGGCCAAGTCAAACTACTCAAACATGTTGATCCTGAAATTTTATTGAATTCATTTATCAAATCTAGGAGTCTTTTCAAGGGGTCTTTTGGGTTTTCTAGGTAGTAGGTCATAATATAACATGATATATCTATGTGACAAAAATTCTATAAATAAATAGAGAGAGAGAGAAGCAAAAAAAAAAAAAAAAAAAAAAAATCCCACTCAACCACGTTTAAGCTCTCACACCAAGTTCATTAAAATTTTATTGGCCAAGCCAAGCCACATGGTCAAGCCCAACCTTTATAGGGCAAAGAAATATAATCTCCCCATTCCAGCTCATAGAAGGCTACTTGCCAGGATAAGAGAGTGAAGAAATTAGTATAAGACATTCTGCAACACAACATCTAATTAACGTTTACTACTTCAGTGGAAATAGAAACAATTGTTTTCATTATCCCTTTTTTCTAAAGCACTGCTTGCTAACTTGGCCATTGATTTATTCATTTAAAGTGCCTTGCTTGGCATAGACTCGCTTAATAAATTAAGCTTTGTTAAGTAAATACAAGTATTAGAGAAAACTCCTATCGTTGATTTTTTTTCCCCAATGTTTCTTTGCTTCCTCTTATGTGGTTTTCTTATTTCAAAAACGCCCTGCTTTCTGTGTCTGGCTTATATAACTTAATGTCCTCCACACTTACCCATGTTGTTACAAATGATTTCTACAATAAAGGATTTTGTTCTTTTCATGGCTAAATAGTATTCCATTGTGTATATATACCACATTTTCTTTTTTCTTTTTTTTTTTTTTTTTTGATGGAGTCTCGCTCTGTCACCCAGGCTGGAGTGTGGTGGCCTGATCTAAGCTCACTGCAACCTCTGCCTCCCCAGTTCAAGCAATTCGCCTGCCTCAGCCTCCCAAGTAGCTGGGACTACAGGCATGTGCTACCATGTCCAGCTAATTTTTGTATTTTTAGTAGAGATAGGATTTTACCACGTTGTCCAGGATAGTCTCCATCTCTTGACCTCATGATCTGCCTGCCTTGGCCTCCCAAAGTGCTGGGATTACAGGCGTGAGCCACTGTTCCCAACCACCACATTTTCTTTATTCACCCATCCATTGATGGACACTTACATTGACTCCATTTCTTGGCTATGATGAATAGTACTACAATAAACACAGGAGTGCAAACATCTCTTTCACATACTGATTTCCTTTCCTTTGGATATATAGCCAGTATGGGATAGGTGGGATAGGAGAAGAGAAATAGGGAATGATACTAATGGTTATGGAATTACTGTTTTGTGTGATGAAAATGTTCTAAAATTGCTGGTAGTAATGATTGTACAACTCTGAATATACTAAAAATCATTGAATTGTTATGATTTAAACAGGTAAATTGTATGATATATGACTTATATCTCAATAAAGCCGTTTTTTAATTTTAAAAAAAAATGCCTTGCTTTATTTCCAAACTCCAACCTAATTTTTCTCATACTACCTTGGAGAAAGAGTAGTTTATTTTTAAATAAGACTAGTTCCAACTAACCCAATTCCAATAGGCCATGTTTCTGCTTCTCAAATCCATAATACCTTTGTACTTGTTAATATTAGGAGAAGTCTCTCAAGAAAAGGCTTCATTTATCGTAGCTGACTCCCCGCTCTCATCATACAGAAGCCAGGTGGCATAGGTGACACTGCTAACTAGGCTATCCAGAGCTAGTGACTCTAGGACACCTATGTGGAGACAATAGGCCCAGCAATGGCCCCCAACACCAGGGACTGGTGCCATCTCCACTGGGAAAACAATGGGAGTAGCAGAGAAGCAGAGCGTCCATAAAGAGAGTGCATTTATCCTCTCTCGATAGCTGCCTGGTCTCTCCCTTGTGGGAAAGAAAATAGATTAAGTAAAAGACAGAAAATCTATATCCACTATTTTTCTAAGTGGCTTATTATATCCACATGATATGTCTGTATTTATTAGCAGCCTTCACCTCTTGTCCTATTAGCATCACACCGTGACAGTGTTTGCATTTGCTTATCAGGCGTGGATTAAGAGATGATTGCTTCTGACTTGTTTGAGTGCAGAGAGGAACTAATTTGATTAGATAGAAAGCTGGAGCTGCCACGGCTGCCGTGGGAAGGAGACGTCACCTATCCACTCTGTTGCATTCAAGTGTGTCAATTGTTCTCTGAAAGGATGCCCAGTGATGCTGTCAGATGGCTTGGTCCTAAATACAGCTGAGCACAATTAAACAGTGATCACGCTAAGTATTTTCTTTCTGTTATGCAATTTCCCAAGGTAAGATACTTATTTACCTTGGGATCCTAAAAGCTCAAAAATAAATACATAAAAATTAAATTAAAGGAATGAGATTGGAGCGGAAAGGAGCAAAAGCAAAAAGAGATTAAAATATTTAGATACAACTTGACCCATGCATGACACAAAAGCAGGCAAGGCCTGGCTCCTGCCCATCGGACCCTGGATACTGGTTGACATATTAATGCCCCTTTTCCTTCCAGACTCAGTCATCTCCATTCAGTTTACAAGGCTCTCCAGTAACTCAGCCTTCTCTCTATCCTGCCCTCAAAGAGGTATGCAAATCATTAGCCTGAAAACATAAGAGGTTAGAGAGGTTCACCAATGCTAAACACACACATAGAGGCTGGGGAGTGGCCGAGGGGTCTTTTCATATGGCAAAAGAGCAGGTGAGGAAAACAAATCTTGGTTCTAAATGTGTAGAACTAAGAGAGTCTTTTTATGGGAAATCAGATCACGTGTCATCTTCACTTCTTAACTTCCACAATGTATATGCCCCAGTGCTGTTCCTATGCCAATTTGTGATGCACACCAGCATGCACTGGCTTTAGTGATGTTTTGTAATCATCTATTTGAAATAGACTTTCCCTGTCCAGTCATTTCTCAAGCTACAACGGCAGCCAATGGCCGATTCCTGCTCCTTGAAGATAGCTCTGGTTCCCTTAATATCCGACTGTACCACCCTTTTCTCATTTGTTGCCAGAGAAAGAAATATCATTTCACTGCCGAAGGTAACCAAGGAATGATGGGCGGACCTTTCGGCAGGCCCTTCCCAGTAGTATAGGGATTTTAAAGTGTGACGAGAAAGCATCTAATTAGGAAGTCTGAAATGCATGTGTTTTCACAAGCGCAGTTACACTTCTGAACCCTCTCTGACCACAGACTAAAAGAAAAATAAGTCCAAATCCACTCTACGGCAATAAAAATAAAGGAAGGCACGAGAAGAGCAAGACCTCCACCAGGAAACAGTGCAATCACTGCATCTTGTCTAAGAAGCTCCAAAATTCCTTATTTTCTACAATTTAACTTAATTTCAACAACGAGCTCCCCCATCTTTCTGAAATTGTATGAAACACAAGTCAACTTCGGCCATTCTTGCTCACCTCTGCCCAGGATCACTTCACAGTTCTGTGATCTGGCGCGCGGCCTCGGCATGAGACAGCCGGCGTCTGTTCAGGTGGCTTCCTCCGGAGATGTCCGCTGCTCCTGCCTGCACAAAATAGTCTTTCCTCTCCTGTCATTCCAAAGCTAAAATGGCAACCAGTGGCTGACTTTTCTTGCCCCCTGATGATGGCTCAAGTTCCCCTAACATGGACCTGCTCCTGCGTCACGCCTGGGCATGGAAGTCTGTGACAAGAATGGCAAGCCTGCACCTTTGGTGCTTCCTCCTTCTCCTCTTCTGGGAAGGCAGAGTCCAGTCATAGCACTGGCTTTTCCCCCTGCCTCAGGAGGTAAGATCTCTCTATCTTCGGCTTTTCCAAGCACATTTGTATCCATTAAACCCCAGCCTCTCTCTGCCTGTTCTTTCACAGGAGACTCTGATGGCTTATCAACCCTGGAACTAGAAAAAAAGAAAGAAAGAAACTAGGCTATTTTTTCTCCAAATCAGAAAGGCCTTAGGGTCCAGGCCACCTCATGAGGCAAAGGAGATGTCTGCATTCCATTTTTCCCATGCCACAAAGACAAGGGAGGGGGACATCCAAAAACGTCCATATTACCACATTGTAAACATTTATATCTGCCATATATTATTTCAATAAGTCTAATAGATCTCCTCTATAAAAACAAAGGTTTGGGGGTTGGTACTTTTGTTTCTGTCTACTGCAAAGACAACCCACAATGCCTGGAAGCAGAGTATAAGCCTTTGCTTTTTTTTTTTTTTTTTTTTTTTTTTTTGAGATGGAGTCTTGCTCTGTTGCCAGGCTAGAATGCGATGGTGCAATCTCAGCTCACAGCAACCTCCTCCTCCCAGGTTCAAGTGATTCTCCTGCCTCAGCCTCCCAAGCAGCTGGGACTACAGGTGCCACCACACCCAGCTGGTTTTTGTATTTTTAGTAGAGACAGGGTTTCACTATGTTGGCCAGGCTGGTCTTGAACTCCTGACCTCAGGTGATTCACCTGCCTCGGCGTCCCAAATTGCTGGGATTACAGACGTGAGCCACCGTGCCCAGCCCAGAGTATAAGCGTTTTCAAAAGACAGTGCTCTCACAGCTCGCAGGCCAGACCAGGACTGTGCTAGGAGCCTGTTGACCCCTGGCAGCATCGAGCCCTGGCCACCTGACTTCAGCTTCTCTCCGCTGCCTGTATTCTACCCCCTGCCCGGGTTGTACCCCCTGCCTGGGTTCTCCCCACTGCCTGGGTTCTCCCCCCTGCCCAGGTTCTCCCTCCTTCCTGGGTTCTCCCTGCTGCCTGGGTTCTCCCTGCTGCCTGGGTTCTCCATCCTGCTCAGGTTCTCCCCGCTGCTCAGGCTCTTCTCCCCTGCTTGGGTTCCCCACCTGCTCGGGTTCTCCTGCTGCCTGGGTTCTCCCCCCTGCTCAGGTGCCCCCCGATGCTGAGGTCCTCCCTGTTGCCATGCTCTGCCTGTGGATTTGGCTGTCTCTGATACCAGCACCTACCTGGATCATAGCTGAGTTTGCCAATGCCTCAAATGCTGTTCACCAGATTGCCTAACTGTGCGTGATGGGATTAGACCTGCAACTGGGTTAGTCTCCCCTGTCCCCATCCTACTCCACACCAGCCAGGTTGCTGAGGTCTCAGACCACAGCCCTGTGCCCTAGGTTACCCAGTTATCCCCACATGCAGACCCCATGCATACTAACCTACCACAGGTCCTGAGTTTCTCATTGACTGGCTTTGAGCTGGAGGTCAAAAACAGATTTTGTTTGTTCTAAGATTGTGTTGAATTGAATTGAATTGAAGACTCCTGGTTTCAATCTTCAAGGCCCTGGGCTGTTTGTTAGTGGGGTTGAAAGCAGGTGATTCAGGACAAATAGAAGAGTGTAGTGTTGGTAACAACATTTTTCCACATCCTTGCAATATTTCTGGTCCCCTTACTAAAGCCACCGTAAGGAAAGTTGCAGCTCACATTTCATCCTCTTCCCTCTCCATTGACTTATTCTGTGTCATATTTCACAACAGTCAGCAAGCTGCAAGTTCACTAACCTGAAAAACTAATTAGTGTCTCAACTAAGCTGTTAGAAGGCAAAAGTGTAACTGAGGTCACCACACTCAGATTAGCATGTCTTCTGGAGACAGGATGATGTAAGTGAAATGGGATAGAAGAAAATCTCTGAAGCAGCTTGTACTGGTGGGGCACAGCTCAGTGTCCCCCACATCACCCTTACAGGACACCAGCTCTGGACACAAAGGTGCCCATCTGCTGTGATGGTATGCTTGCCTTTCCCTCCCCTTACTTTTTCCTACCAGAGAATCTCTGCCCAAGTCAACAGGGGCTCCCTGGGAGGCACCAGGGACCTTGCAGAAGAAACAGTGTTGCTACTGAGCTCATAAATGGGGCTGTGAGTGCAGGAATGGGACCGCCTATCTCCCCAGAAGGACCAGCCTTTTACGGAAGAACAAGGGGTGACTGACAATTATATTTCATTTATAGAAAGCCAGTCAGCAAGAATCCTGTGATCAAAAATATCCATCTTTATCCTTTTTCAACAAATACTGAGAAAATTTGGGAGAAAAGAAAAATTTTTCCTACTGTGAAACCTAAAGGGTGGTAGTTCCTCTCTCCCACCCCATGCTCACTTTCCCTACTCCCTCTTCATTCATTCCTTCTCTTACACACACACACACTCTCACACACACACTCACACAGGCACACACATACACACAAACATGCACATCACATACACTCATACACATACACACACACAAAGATACTGCTTCCACACAGTGGACTCACCAAGATATATTCTCAACTGAGGTCAGTCTTTTTCATTAAAGGAACTTTCCTGCAAATATTAAAAACATAGCATCTTCTAATACATATATATTATCCTTTTCAGACGTGCATTTTAGGAAGCTGCTCTGGCTCTAGTTCTGAGGACAGGTTCAGTTGGATGAGTCTGGAGGGAGAAAGACAGATTAGTCACTCTCAGGAATAATCCAAGAGGAAGCAGTGATGGTGTTAGGAAAGGAACAGGCATATTCCCCGGCCTCACAAACCTGCAGGTCCACTGAAGATCATATGAGCATTTACACCCACCTTCCACAGTCCATGGTGCTACCTAGACTACGTGAGATCTCAGCAATGTCGGAGCTCTTGGGTCAACCTGCCCAAGTATTTCGGGTGGTTCTCAGGGTATCTCATACATTTGATTCTCAAACAAGCCCCAGTCCTGCAGCTCTCGGGTCAAGCCAAGAGTATGGTTTACAGGTACTTCAAAGGATGTGTCTTCATCCAGAATGCCAAAGCCTAGAGCTACCAGAACTGTGTTTTGATTTCTGCCCAGGGCTATTCTCTCCATGTTCAGTGCATGATGGAGAAAATGCCTCACATTCATGAGTAAAGAAGCCAGACACCCCGCCATCTTGACCTCTCTCTTTGTCTAGTCATCTGTCTGGTCTCAGAGAACTAAAATGCTTCTTTTTCACAGGCCATCTACTGCCTTGCCAGTTATTTCTTGCAAGATGAGTACTCTCTTTCTGCTTCTAAATATCCAGTATCAGTGAACACTGACTTCTGTAATACCTACAATATTACAGATGAATGTTCTTAAGACCCAAAGAAATATTGTCATTATAATCATACATGCATATAATGAAAATTCAAACAGTAGAGAAAAGTTAAAGGATCAATATCCTCTGCCATAGACCCCACTTTCCCATCTGCCTTTCATATTTTAAAAGAATTGCTCAAATAATTACTATTTGACATTATAAAGATTATGTATCATTAGACTGCCTCTGGCTGTAATCATTACAATGGTACTTAATAACAGTGAACATTTATTACATATGTTATGTGTATTACATATAACACATGCATTTATATACAGTAGTATATTAGTTCTTACAAAAACCCTGTAAGATGGCACAATAATCAGTGGGTAGGGTAGGACTCGAACTCAGGAAGTCTGGCTCCAGAGTCTGTGCCTGGAAACACTTTGTCTACAGTCTCTCAATATGTGGCCATCATATATTTATGATTTATGCATTTTAATAACATCTACTTACTCCCCACCACTCTTCATTTCCCCTTCCTGTTTCTACTAATTTTTATGTCTTATTAGTTTCAATTATATTACCCATTACTTATAGAGCTTTAAAAAACACTTAAAATTCTATTCTGGGGCCCCTCAATTTGATTTTCTCTTGACTTTCTGTTATATCAAATAAGAAACTCAGTGGCTCTACAGGTTCTTCCAGCTCCCTTCATTCATTTTTACTTCCCCAAAACATACAGTGTTATAACTAATTTTAGTGTAAAGATTAACAACTGGAGATACAAAATAATGTTTAAATGTTAAATCTCTCAGGCTTTCTCTGTAAATTGTTGCCAAATATGAAAAATCAACATAGCATTATGTATAATATTGATAATGCAAAGACTAGATACCATAGAATCAAGTAGATAAACTGGCCTTATCAAGAAGGAAATGTGATCTATGTTATTGAAAGTGTCACACAAAATAAATTGTTCCAAGAACACAGATTAAAGAGGTTGTATCTTCTTACTGCCACAACCTGCTCAAAATCTTGCCGTGTTTTAGTTTGCTTTGACCTAGGCTCTAATTTCCTTAGAAAGCTGTTATTTTTTTTCTTGGATTTTTGGTACAAAAGAAGACATGACATCACCACTCCATAGATCACTGCTTTCCTAACCAAACTCTTTGCTTCACTCTTCTACCTTTTCCCTCCAAATCCCTTGTCTTCCTGCTCTAATCTGGACTAGGCACCTTCTAGGTCCACTTCACACCCTTGCTCCTGGGACCTCTCTCTCCCTGCAGACCTCGGTTGGATTCGCTGTTGAATCGCTTGCATTTTGCAGGAGCACAATCTTGGTTGGTTGGTTGGTTTCCCAGAGGACAAAGATGAGAAATAACTTTTCTGATTCTTTACATATGGGCAATGCCTTTATTGTGCCTTATCACTGGCTGTTTTGACAGGTAAAGGAGTCTATATTTTTAATCATTTCCCTTAGGCTTAAAAATCTTTGTCTCAAGTCACAGTTAGATGGGAGGCATAGATTCTAGTGTTCTGTAGCACTGTAGGGGGAGTATGATTAATAATAATTTACTGAGTGTTTTCAAAAGCTAGAAAAGAGGATTTTGAATGTTCGCAACACAAAGAGATGATAAATGTTCAAGGTGAAGGATATGCTAATTACCGTAATTAGATCATTACACACTATATACATGTATCAAAATATCACTCTGTATCTCATAAATCAGTACAATTTTTATGAGTTGACTAAAATTTTTAAAAAAGAATGTTCACAGCTAAGAGCAGAGGCCAGAAACCAATAGCCTGTGGGCCAAATGTGGCCCTCTGCCTGTTGTAAATAAAGTTGTATTGTATCAGAAAAAAGTGTGCACTCCAGCCTGGGCAAGAGAGTGAGACTCTGTCTCAAAAACAAAAAAGAAAAAGAAAAAAAAATTTGTGTCATTTCCTCACAACAGTTCTGATAATCATATTCTTATTATTTGCAGAAAATGGTGTGTGTGCTTAATTTCATTCTCTCTGGAGCTTTTAGAATGTTTTACTCGTGCCTGGTTTCTTACATTTTAATTATGATATATCTAGCTATCTGATTCTTTTCCATTCACATTGTTAGCATCCATGAGTCCTTTTAACAGAAGGCTTTCACCTTTTCTCAATGTAGGGAAGCTTTATTGTTTTACATTTCCTCTCCTCTATTCATTCTCTTCTCTCTTTCTTGAACTCCCATTATATGATTGATCCCATGGATTAGTTTACCAAGAACTTGACTTTGCAATCATATCCTCCATCTCTCAGCCTTTTCTGCTCTATGTTCTGAAAATTTTCATCATATTTTCCTTTCACCACTTGCTCTGAATTGCTCATTTTGGCAATCATATTTATACAATACAAGACATTTTTCCTTTTTTCATAGAGAGTCTTTTGTTCCAAATGCAATACTTTCTCAAAGCAAATTCAGACAATAGAAAACATTCAAAAATATATTTACGATATTGTCCTCCAAAAGATTAAGTTTGCCTGTAGTTAATTGTTCTCTAAGTAAAATAAACATCACAAAAGAAATGAAGATTGTCTGTCATATGTATTAACTACTGATCTGATCAGTTAGTGCTATAGCTTGGATGTTTGTCCCGCACCAAAACCTCACATTGAAATTTTGACCCTTGGTTTTGGAAGTGGGTCTTAATAAGAGATGTCTGGGTCATGATGGTGGATCACTCATCAATGTCTTGGTGCTTTCCAAGTAATTAGTGGGTTCTCACTCATTAGTTCTTGCAAGAGCTTGTTGTTAAAAAGACCCTGGCACCTTCTTCTCTGCGTCCTCTCAAGCCACGTGATCTCTGTACATGCTGCTTCCTCTTCATCTTCTACCATGATTGTGAGCTTCCTGAGGCCCTCACCAGAAGCAGAAGCTGGTGCCATGTTTCTTGTACAGCTGCAGAACCATGAGCCAAATAAACCTCTTTTCCTTATAAACTACCCAGCCTCAGATGTTCCTTTATAGCAACACTAAATAGACTAAGACAGTTTGTATAGGTAACTGGAGCAGATTCCATCTGCTGCTAATGCTTGCCTCAGTGAGAGTGACTGGGCTTTGTATGTTACTGGTGAGGTGTGTTATATGGCAGGTTCCACTTTAGGGCACCAGGCAATCAGGAAAATCTCACTGTCAATGGCAAAATAAGGACACTTTACATTGAGATGCCAACACCCATCCTAGGAACTCTAGGAAGAGGTCCCAGGTCTTCAGAAATGGTGTCACTGGTTTGTGCCTGGGTCTAAGTGCTTACTACCAGGTCTCAGTGGGTTTGGGGTAAGTCCGTGGCACAGCTTCTCTGCAGGAGGAAGTCTGACTATTCAGTGTGAATTTCCCCTTCCCACTCACCTCTACAGATCTGTTGATTCCATGCTGGTAACGTTCCCAGAGTCCTCCCAGTGAGACCAGCTCCCTCCTTCCCTGTGGCTTTCTCCAGCCTGCTCACACTGGAGCTTTGTCTACCTTGGCTTTGTTTACCTACCAGTAGGATCCCATTCTCTTCCCATCTTTAAGAAATTTCCCCAAATTTCTGATCTTCTGATAAGGCTCTCATTAGAAGTTATTTTTGTACTTCTTTATGGTAACTTTAAAGTGATTTTGATGGAGAAGGGAGATAAAGACGTGAACTCAAGTGGCCATCATGAACAAGAAACATTAAAGAACACCTGAGGTTGAGATGCCAACACCTGGAGAAAACAAAGCAAATAAGGACCTGGCTAGGAGCAGATTTTATCTTCTATTGATGGATATTGAGTTATTTCCACTTTTTTGGCTATTGTGAATAGTTCTGCTATGAACATTCACATACAAGTGTTGTCTGAATAAATATTTTCAGTAGATTTGGTCACATATCTAGGAGTGGGAATTCTTGGTCATATAGAAATTCAGAAAATAGCTCATCGGTGTGGAGAAAACTGGCAAAAACTCAAATCACAGAACCAACCTCTCTGTCCTTTCCTTTTCATATCCCTCATCTATAAAATGGATAGGATGTAAGAATAAAATGAAATTCTATATATCAAAATGTTTTTAAAAGTAACAATGGCTTTATAGATGTATATGTTTCACAAGGTCCATTTTGTCAAATCTGTCCCTTTAACTAAAACCCTTAAATGTCAGTCCCATTGGAACACTACAGAGACTGTCACTCAGATAAAATCTTAGTCCTTTCAACAACTGTAGGAATAGGTTTAGAATAATTAGGTTAACCAAAAAGCTTGAATGATTGAGCTGCTCTGTGCTACAGTTCACATTCTTTAAGAGAAGAATAGTGCCATATAGGGTAAGACAATTAAAATTACTGCCCTCATTCAGACCCCATGACATTTGGGAAGAAAGGCAAGCAGAGGCTAATAGATGTGTGTACAGGACTTTCATTCCGTATTCCTATTCTTTTTTTTTTTTTTTTTTTTTTTTTTTTGAGACAGAGTTTCACTCTTGTTGCCCAGGCTGGAGTGCAATGGTGTGATCTCGGCTCACTGCAACCTCCGCCTCCCGGGTTCAAGCGATCCTCTTGCCTCAGCCTCCCAAGTTGCTGGGGTTACAGGCACATGCCACCATGCTGGCTAATTTTTTTGTATTTTTAGTAGAGACGGGGTTTCACTATGTTGGCCAGGCTGGTCTCGAACTTCTGTCCTCGTGATCCGCCCGCCTCAGCCTCCCAAAGTGCTGGGAATACAGGCATGAGCCACTGCACCTGGCCTCCTATTCTTTTTCTTAGGAGGCTGAGACTCAAATCTTTCCTGTGGAAACTCATTTTGAGTCTAGTACATGGTTTATTTTTCACATTCCCTTCACCATTGCTTGTCCTTAATTTGGATTTTCGATTACTTTAACATAAAGACTCAAAACTATTCCGTATTTTGAAATTTGAGGATTTTTTAGTCTCTTGGCTATGTCATATCACACTTTTATTAAATAGTAAGAAATCTATAACTTTTACTTGGTATCCATAAAGATAAAATTTATTTCAATTTTTTTTCTTTTGCTTAGGTCTCCTGATATAATCATTCTTCAAACTTCTCTTTTATTAGTGGATTCTTTATATATACTTGAAACCATTTTCTGTATTTATTTTGAAGCCTCATAGCTATTTCTTAGTAGTGATTCCTTTACCTAATTCCATTTCTAGAGCACTTGCATAATCCAGACACCGATTGTACTGGATGCTTTGAATCTCTTGTTGATCATACTCATAACAAATCCAGTAGATGTCACTACCCTCATTTAACAGATGAAGCACATGTGGCCAAGTTAAATATGTGCCTGGGCTCCCACAGCTACCAATGGCAGAGCCAGGACTCAAGCCCAAGGTGTCTCCCTTCGAGCTTGTTGCTCCTTCTGCCACATTGCAGAGCCACTACAGCCAACAGCTCTATAATTCCGACCCACACTGCAATGCCTTCTGTTCCCACACACAAAATTATCATTTCATCCAAAATGACCTTTATAATTTGCAAAGCCACTGATTAGTCTTTAACATCCATTTTAGCCCTAACATTTGATATACGTGCCTTTGGTTTGGCATCATTTTAGAAATGTTACACAAGGGAATGATCGTCAATAATGATTCAGTCCTAGGACTAGAAAACAGTATTTTGCATTTTCAGCTTCCTTCCTTTTCAAACTCATATCCATCTTATTAAATGTCAGAAATCTACAACCACATCTCACATTAAAAAAAACCTAGAGGGTTATATGGAACCATTTCCTAAAGGGGTCAAAAACGCTTTATAATGAAGCAGTTGGGAGTTTGATTTGATAGACAGAAAACATAAGTGAATTACAAAAATATATTTGAGCTCACACAATTTGATGTGACAGGAAGGATATATCTTATTTAAACCAGTTTTTAAAATTTCAACTCGCATTTGATATTCCAAGAATTCAGATGCAAGAGAGCTAAGTTGACCACCAACTAATCAGAACAGAACAGTCTCCAAGTATAGCCAAACAGTAATATATTTAGCGAGGGGGGGACTGTCAGAAATATGTCCACCAACCTTCTATAAATTAGAAGAATATATTTGTGGTCACTTGGTATTCTACCCAGCAGTTTGTCTGCTCATGGCAAATGCTCTCCTCTTCAGGGGCTGACATTGGCATGTATCGAGCTTGACTAAGTGAAAAACGGTCGCCAACACTTTCATGCTTAGTTTTAAATCTCTTTGGCATAAAAAGATGCTATGCTATGATGAATTTAGTTTAATAAACAAAATATAAGGCTGAGATTAGAAGTGTCAAAACACACACAATTTCTTGACTGACAGGTCACAAGGAGAGGTGCCCTGGACACACTAGATATTACCTTCCCTCCAGTTGGCAAATTTATCCTTTCAAATGGCTGGATGTTTTTTATGCAATCTGTAAAAGAGGCAGAATCTCAAGGGAAACCTGAGCAGAATCTCAAAGAAACTGCTCTGTTCTACATGATGAGATTTTAGGTTAATGTAACAATAATAACAACAAAAATCTATTTTTGAGATAACAGCACAGTCCTTGCACTGATACTTCCTGTTTCTGCTGAATTGGGGGTGAGGGAGGGAATCTGTTGTCGCGGTGTGGCCAGGGTGAGAAAGTGGTGGTGGTGGACGCTCACAGGAACGGGAGCCAGACAAAAAGCCCCCAGGAAGAGCTCAGCCAGTGCTGCCCTTCTTCCTCCTCCTCCTCCTCCTCCTCCTCCTCCTCACGACTGCTGTCTCCCTCCAGGCCTCCCACTAGAAGATACTTCCCCATTCGCTGGGAACTCACTGACAGAGCAGAAATGCAGAAATGTGGCTTGCAGAATCCCAGACCCAGCATCAGGGAAGAGACTGGTGCACAGCTGGGAGATATCACCTCATAAGCAGGGCAGGTGGCCGGTCACAGCCATGAGCAAGAAGGACATTGGAAGCATGGACCTGAGACCAAAGGTGGACAAAGAAACCGTTTCCAGTGGCAGGTCCTGAACCATGCAGTCAGCTCTTCTGTTGTCTCGCATCTGGTGTCTGCAACACTGAAATTA
The DNA here is from genome assembly GCF_002776525.5 of Piliocolobus tephrosceles. Classification (NCBI taxonomy): domain Eukaryota; kingdom Metazoa; phylum Chordata; class Mammalia; order Primates; family Cercopithecidae; genus Piliocolobus; species Piliocolobus tephrosceles. The sequence goes on along the minus strand of NC_045441.1, from coordinate 141,588,479 downwards.
GGGGTGTCGAGGACCAACGTGGAGGTTCAGAGGTAAAACCACCCACCAAGGCGGCCCTCACAGCCCTTCAACTGATCAAAAGTCCAGAAGACTTCTTCCTGACCCTTGCCCCTGACCTTCCTTTACTGAGAGCATTTACTTTAGAGACGTCACAATCACAAGCTATTTATCTGCCCTTTTGAGATGCGAATCTTTTCAAAAGGCCTCTTGCCAGTTATACAACCCAGGACTGTCTTTTTCAAGGACCTGGGAGCTGTCCCTTTGAGATGCAATTATCAGGGAAGATGGTGCTCTGTCTCCCAGTCTCCATGGGAGGTGGGTACCTAATATGCTTCAAGTTGTAAAACTACCTGCTGTCATGAAGACAGGAGACAGTTTACTTTCCCTTGGAGTGAAGCAAACTAGAAACACAGATGGCCTACAAGCCCCACCCCAGCTCTTAAAAATTCCCCTGCCCTCTGTTTGAGCAAATCTGAGTATCTAGAATTGATCTGTGTTCTCTTCCCTTCTGCTCTTAATAGTGTGGGAATAAAACCAACTTCTCTTTGCTCATCCTGTCCAGTGCAGTTTTTATTTAACAACACATTGAGGGTTTCCTAGCACCAGCGAGGAAACTAGGAGGGTTTCCTAGCACCACTCCTTACGGCTGAAGGAATATTTTTCAGAATGTCATTTTAATCTGATGCCCAACATATTCACTAAAACAAAAGGGAGGGAGATTAAAATTAATTTAAAATATTTTAAAAATAAGGTTTATCTAGTGTCAACACATACAAACTTTACAGGGAAGATTTTTGCCACTATATAGAAGTTTCATAAAAATCCTTGCATCATTGTCAAACCTTTACTTTTAACTTTAATTACCTGCTTTGCACTTACTCTGGAAATAGCCAGAATTCAGCACATAAAAGTGAAGGAAACGCACTGCTGCTGTCAACATGCAATTCCATTTTGCTCGCCATGGAGATTTGCGCCCCACGCTCTAGATTAGAACTCATTCAATATATTTACATAATGTCATTGTCTCAAACTTAATGCATTCTGCTAAATAACATTACAGATAATTTTAAACTCACCTACAATCTCTATTGTTGTATTAAGAAACATATAAAGACTTAATGAAAATCCTACAAAATAAATAAGCAACAGCCAAACATTCACCTAGCAGCTCAGGTAATGAGGAAGAATACAATGAATAAGTACCAGCCCTGGTCGGAAAGCAAGTTGTTTTGCATCCACACTGAGGCAGATAACACAGATCCTTGCAGGGCATTTCTCATACTCTTCTTTTTCTGTAATGCCCAAGTGGATTTGCTTGGAGCAAAACAAAGTCTGCAGTCGTAACAGAATAATAACCTGAAGTGTTCTTCAAAACAATTATCTTATGTGTAAGCATTTTTCTAAAAAAAAAAAAAAAAGCCATAGTTATATATTCAAAGTCAAATATGTCACAATCAAGAGATTCAAATCCCTTAATACAGCCGAGAAGCAAGCTCTCTCAAAACACGACATCAGGGAGCGGGGCCTCTGACATCACTAGAAAAACTTAAACATATAAGAAACTTCTGCCTCCAAACAGAAAACAAAAACAAAACAAGGAAAACGACTTAGTACAGTTAAAGTTATTCTTCTTCATCTCAAGCCACAGAGGCTAAAGAACAGAGAACTCCTACACGTTGCATGGATTTCATCGGTGGTAGGGTTGCCTGCAATAAGAGGCCCAAGAGCTCAACAGAGCAGTCATCTTCTCACTGAGCCCATATCCCACTCATTCCCCTCAGGATTCTCAAGGAGGCGGCAACAGATCTCAATGGCATAGAATCCAAGAGGGGTGAAGGGGAGGAGAGTCACCGTAAACAAATGGCCTCAGGGGGGTTTGCACACCTAACACTCATCCAACGTGTGCTTTGACATATCTAACTCACAGGAGTTACCATTTGGGAATTCTAGCTCTTAAGTTTTTTACATTTAACTTCTGTATCTTGTCATTCTAAGTCTAGAAATACTAAAAATTACTTCCAAGAGGGCCTCTGAATAACGTTCACTCCTATTTGCAAACATTAATTAACACCTTCGAACATTTAAAAGTGCATTCATAAATTTTGAAGTATTCCAGGTGTCTGACAAACCTCCCAGTTCTTAAGTAATTCTTAAAATTTCCATTAAGTAAGCTTAAAACCACAGTGAACATAATATTTTCCTAATTATCCTAATCCGATTTATGTTCCTGTGAGATTTTTCAATAGGATACTTTAGACTACCACTCTAAAGACCAACTTCTCCAAAACAATACAAGTAAAAACGAATTTAAAGATGAAGTTTCCTTAACACAAAATAGTATAATCAGTTCATAGTATTTTTAATATTATTATACTTAACTCCAAATCTTCAAGACATGAAAGATATTGAGCCGTAGAGGATGACCATGACCTTCTCAAGGTTGCGTAAGGACAAGGGGATTTGAGAAAAGGACAATTGAATTCTTACCTGTTTGGAGTGGTTATATTAACGACTCAGTTACTTCAAGAAGGAGACATAAGTCAATACTACAGAGCTTCTTCCTGGTTAACATTTCCCAACAGCTAACCTTTGGCTCCTGATACGCGGGCATCATAGAATGTAAAGTACCTGTTGAGAAGGATAGTCATGCATGCATAGCCTGCGGACCCGACACAGCTGCATGAGGGTGTGCCGTGGACCTGGAACATTTCCTTACATGGAGAGCAAGAGGCCTCAGCCCATGCTGTGCACATGGTCTTGTTTGCAAATGACTTTCCCTGTTCCAGGAGTGACATGTACTTTGCTCTGTTTGAACATGCATGTGTCATACAGCGTTGGGGGTGGGGGACGGGGGATGGGTCTTGTGCCTGTTGCACAAGATGTGTGTGGTGTATGCTGACCAGCTCCTGCGCAGGCTGTGGGGTGAGACTTGCAGGCCTTGGGGAACCAGTATTCGCTATCAAAGCTGATCTTGCTCTGTCTTTTCCCTTTGTGAGCACAGTGCTTTCCATCCAGTGCCTGTGTGAGTTGTGTCTTTCTTGGTGACCCGGACACCTGCAAATCATGTAGTGGGCCCAACCTGGGACTGCTGCTCCTGGTCCCTGGCCTTATTGGGCTCTTGCTCTCCTCTCTGCAGAGGAGAATTCTGCCCTGGAGGTGGTAACCTGTGTTACTTGCTTGACAATATCTCGTAATACAAAGTTTGGGATCTTAGACTTACATAAGAAACATTGCCACGTACGTAACCAAAACCCAATACGATATTTTTATCAAATGAGTTTTGGGAACAGATTCAAGTTTCACTTCAAATACAGTGGTTAGAAGATTGGAATCACATATGGATGTTTTGGAAAGGAATACATGCTTCCGATTTTTATGTTACTATGAGAAGTTCTAATAAGCAGTTCTCTGAAGACAACTGTATGAATTCATAATCTGGTAGCAACGTTTTTCTTTCTACATAATAATTTGTTCCCTATATATAATTATTTGACTGTGTTTTAGCTACATATTGGAGTTGACTAATAATGTGTTTTAATTTTGTACATTGATTGGGAGCTGATTTCTCATTATTTGACATTTTTGCACAGAAACTCTGATGTTCAGAAACTGATTCGTTGTAGAAAGGAGATGCCTGTCCACTCATCTACTCACAGAAGGCTGCCCTTTCCATCTAAGTTTATCATTTAATTCCATTTTGCACTCCTTTGGCTGCTCATATGAAAATATCTTCTCAAGGCCTTTGAATTTGAAGAAAATTATACTCTTCATGGTTGGGATCATACAACTCTTACATATATTAAAATAATACCAAGTTGTAATTTGGATTTCTCTTAGTGATTTTATCTCACTTGCAAGTATAACCTGTAGCCTAATTCTACTGACATATATGAAAATAGCCTTTTACAGAGAGCTTAGAACAACCTAATAACACAGCTTCTGAGGAGCAGCTTGGCCTGCATCTGCCCTGACCACAGAGCATAGATGTGATATTATAAGGGAAAGGGGAGGATGTGGCAGGCTTTCTGGAGGAAGCATTGTGAGTCCCCCACGTTACAAGATTCCCCATGCACTGCCATTCTTCCTCCTTTATTCATTCAATAGAATTGTATATCTGTGATGTTCTGGGCATGGAACAGGGGCTGGGGATGCAGCAATGACCCAAATGGACAAAGCCCCCTACCCTATTTAGCCGAAATTCTTATGGGCAGAGGAAGCAGGCAATAAATTAAACAAAAATGAAATGAATCATGCATGAGGTGGTGGTAGGTACCGGAGAGGAAGACACGAGAGACGCGGAGGATGACAGACGGTCCCTGCCAAGGCACTCGGGTAGCTGTGGTGGCTCCCCTGTTCCTTCCCCTACACCACTAGCCCAGTTGACTGCTCCTCCCACCTCTCTCCCTAACCCTAACCTACCCAACCAACAGCTGCTAACCCACAAGAACAATGGCTTCTCCTCTGCATAACTGTTTTTAACCAACTACTGTCCTAAAAGTTGCAGAACTTTGGCTGGCATCTCTTGCTAAAGCTCTATAAAAACTCTACCTACCCCCACTGCCAGCTTAGAATACTTCATCAGAATTCTTCTTGTGCCCCACATGCAAAATTCTAAATCAAGACTTACGAATAATGATGTTCTGGTGGATTTTCTGAAGAGCTTTTGGTACAATGACTCAGACTGGGATGGAACCCCTGCTGCTCAGCCCAGGCCACATTCAAGTATCCAGCACCCTAAAGAGCCTGACACCTCATCTCCCCAGAGTCCCAGTGACGGGTCAGCCGAGTGAGTCCCGTAGGACCAATTCAACTCTCTGTTCCCTTATGCTGAAGGGACATGTAAGCTATTCACCTTTCCTCAGTAAGAAACTTCGGTTTCTGAGAGATGAGGTAGAGGTTTAGTGCTGAGATTCTCAGGGGCTGATTTTTGTCTATTGTTTGTCCTCGTGATTTGAATATGTGACCACCAGCGATCCGGTGAAGCCCCAGGTCATTTTCCAACTTTTTATATGTACAAATATTATGGTGCCAGTGATACCATATATTGAAGATTTGGCAAAAGTTTTACCAAAGACAATCTGGAATTTCAGTGGATTGTCTGTATAACTTGAATTATTAAGAAAATAATTCACCTACCTGGATCTTTACAGGAGGAAAGGAGTTCAAACTGGAATTATAGAACTGAACATTGCAATAATATAAATTGAGAAGCAGACAAATAGGTGTAATAAGAGATTAGACACAGGGAGGAGGTTATCTAACTGAAGGACAGGCCAGTAGAATATTAGTGTGGAGAATAAAGGTTGGAGAAAATAAAAGGAGGGCAAATACAGAAGTAAAGCATAAGTAATGTATAGTACATGGTAAAAAAAATGACATCATACTTGTAATTAGGGTCTCAAGAGAAAAGGGAGAGAAGGGGACACAATATTAGAAGAGATATAAACAAGAATTTTTAGAAACTAACAAAATACACCAACGATTTAAGAAACGCTACGGATCTTACAGATATGGATATAGACACAAATACATCTCTACAATGTTTAGTTCCATTCAACACCTGAAAATCAAAGATAGAAAAAAAATGTAAGCAGCAAGAGAACAAATAAGTGCATTTCCTTCAAAGGAACAGCAATAAGATCGGCAGCTGACTTCTCAGAAGAAACAATGGATGGCCACAGAGTGGAGAGCTGGGCAATGCTGCAGATGCTAAGCCCCTAAGTGGAGAAGCCCTGTTGATTGCCTCAGGCTCAGCTGAGACCAGAAGAGCCACACTCCAGGAGTAAGAACCCTATATTAGGACAGCTCTGGAAATTAGAAACCAAAAAAAACTGAAATAAGTCAGTCCATACACTATCTGCCTAATGAGGGGAAACGTAACCTTCTTCAGAGAAAAATAGCATTATTCTGGATTTCTACTAATTTTATTTCACAATGTCTTGCATCAATCATACATTTATGGCATTTGATTGCAAAAACTAAAAACCAGGTATAAAACCATGACAGTGGCAACAGACCCACAGGTGATACAGATACCAGAGTTCTCAAACAGGATCTTTAATGTAGACAAACTATTATGTTCAATAAATTAGAGGAAAAGATGGAGAATTTCACCAGAAACTTGGGTCTAAAATTCATCAGGAAAGGAATTGTCAAATGGAAACTCTAGCACTGAAAAGTACAAATTAATTAATTAATATTAAAATTAATTAATTAATTAGAACACAATAGATGGTATATATAAATAGATGTGTGTATATATATAGATAGAAAAGTATATTTTCTACTTTCACTAGAAAATATACAAACTAAAGTACAAAAAGACAAAGGGATTGGGGAAATGGGTAGATGTTGGTAGAAAATTTCAGTTAGGCAGGGTGAATAAATTTTGCAGATCTGATGTACAGCATGGTGTCTATAGGTAATTATCCTCTATTGAATACATGAAATTTGTAAGACAGTAGATCTTAAATGTTCTTACCAGAAAAAAAAATACTATGTGAAGGGATGGATATGTTTAATTAGTTTGATCGTGGTCAATGCTTCACAATGTGTATGTATATCAAATTATCACCTTGCACACTATGAATATATATAATTTTTATTTGTCAATTTTACCTCATTAAAGCTGTGGGAAGAAAGGAATTGAAAAGACATAAATGGCCATATGATATATATTGGACATGATCAAAATCTCTAACATAAGTATAATCAAAGATCCAGAAAGAAAGAAAATATATCCAGGCCAGGCATGGTGGCTCACGCCTGTAATCCCAGCATTTTGGGAAGATGAGACGGGTGGATAAAGAGGTCAGGAGATCGAGACCATCCTGTCTAACACACAGTGAAACCCTGTCTCTACTAAAAATACAAAAAAATTAGCCAGGCAAGGTGGCAGGTGCCTGTAGTCCCAGCTACTCAGAAGTCTGAGGCAGGAGAATGGCATGAAGCCAGGAGATGGAGTTTGCAGTGAGCCGAAATCACGCCACTGCACTCCAGCCTGGGCGACAGAGTGAGACCCCGTATCAAAAAAAAAAAAATATATATATATACACACACACACACACACACATATATATACACACACACATATATATATACACACACATATATATACACACAGACATATATATATATATATCTCCAAATGGTAACTTTTTTAAAGAGATTCTGTTCTGATGAAGGCGTAAATACCATTGTAGAGAGCGAATCCTCTCTGACAGCCTAAAAAAGATGGGTGAGTCAAGCTTCAGACGACAGCCAAGGACGCTCCATGGCATCAGGGACATGATGGCTCCTTCTTTTGAAGAGAACTGTATGAAAAATAGATGAAAAGCAGCCACCCACAAGCAGCCTGGATGATACACAGCAGTCTAAGCTGCGCGATGGCCCCGCATGCGTACCCAGGCATGACAAGTAACACTCCTTGGAATGGAAGAAGACAGCTTGGAAATATCTCTCACAGACAAAGGTAAGTCCTTCCTGGGGAGGAGCCACTGAGTAGTATTAAGGACTCATTAGAGACTCAAACACCCACGGGGATATAAGACAAGCAGGTATGCCTGTGCAATGTGGAAACTTCACACAGTACAAACTGTCTCTGCAAATGTCCACTGAACTTGCACTGAAACCAGACGTAGTGCAGTTCTGAGGATAGTGAAGATCGAAACAGTACAGGGAGAGAGCTCAGGCTAGAAATGACGTAGCAATTCCCTGTACATCCCCCATGCTATTTGGGGTACATAGAAAGGATTCCAAGACCATCCTAAGCCAGTCAGAAGTCTCATGCTCAGTTATAAGCCATGCATATTTGTAATACTGTCATTGAAACAAGAATTAAATTGACAAAATTTCACAATGTAAAAACCTTTTGAAGAAATATTTCATTTTTTAATGAATGAGTTTGAGTTCAGCAATCTGAAAATAAATAGAACATCTTGATCTGTTCCTTCAATTTGTATAATCCAGAAAAGGAGCTTGATCTTTAATATTTTAGAAAGAGTAAAAGGACAGGCTTTACTAAAACTTCTGAGGATTTGCAGGATGAATAAGGGGGCTAATTGTATTTTAACTGAGGAAAACCAAACGTAAGAGGAGAAACTGTGCAACACAGAAGTCTACGATTAAGGAAACTAAAATCGGGGGAAATCATGGTCTGGACTCACGGGGTCATCAGAACACAGCTAATCAAGGATGCTTAACTACAGCTCACCTTCCTCTCTATTGTTACCTTCCATCTGGGACTCTAAGGAGATTTGGGAAAAAATCTCTTTACTCACAGATGGCTAACCTAACACCACGTAAAGATAATGCAGTCTCCTGCTTGCATAGAATTAAGCCTACCTACTCACCTGCTTCTCTCTTACATATGAAAATCCTACAAACTTTTAAAGAATTTTGGCTAAGAAGCTCATCTTCTCTAACTTTGCTTCATAAAACACTGTAATCGTTCTCAGAGATTCAGCGCTCTTGGATCATTTCTATTAATAGTTTCGCAATTTAAAAACATAGTTTCCATCACAGGCAGACGTTTTGGGGCCAATTGCAATTGAGAGCTGAGGCCAACATGCTTTTCTGTCCATGTTACAGGATTTAACACACAAATGACAATGGCCAGGCTTTACGGTTTTAGAAGTTTTACCCACAACCTCTGCAGCAATTGGTCCAGAATGGTCAGGACTTGCTCGGTGACTGTTAGTTTCCCTATTTTGTGCTCCTGCTTCCTACTCCAGACCAACCAGAGAAATCCAACTATGGCGCCAAAACTAGCTACATAAGATACCATGTTTGTAAGTGAGTGGACTTTCAGCTTTCCCAGGCCAACAACCTCCAGTCAGAGCATTTCTGAAGCCGTCTCTTCTTTTACCATAAAACTGTCCTGCTCCACTGCCTGCCCTTGAGTATTAGACAGGCGGAGGTGATGACGGTTGACTTGCTTGCTGTACCAAGCCCTGAATAAATAGCCTCTGTGTGTTCTCATCTGGGTGGGTGGTCTTTGTTTATTTCTGCAATGTGCTAAATAATTCTGGAAAAAGGCATCTTTTCTTACTCTGTGTTAAGCAATACTTAGATGAGGCAAAAATAACTTGTCTTCCAGAAGCAAGTATTTTCTGAGAAAAATAGCTAATGCTCAGAACCAACTCAGATCACTTACTAATTGAAACAAACACCTCACTCGTTGATATTCATTTCAAGAATTCCATCCTACAGTGCTCACCTATCCAAAGCTATCATAGCCTCTCCAATACCAAATAGTTGCTCTCCTGAAATCATTCAGCCCAGGCCTCAGCCCCATAAATATGCACCCAGCTTCTCTCTGCTGGGTTACTATGAAGACTCTGTAAACATGGTATTCTCCCTTCCTTCAGGAAGTCTAGTAAATTTAGTTTTGCTTATTCAACACATTACATGGTGGTCTTTTGGGGAAACTGACAGCTGATAATCTTGCAGATTGTGCCAGGATTAATCAAGACCCTCTTGCTACTGTGGCTCAGTAAACACAACTCAGAACTGCACAGAGCTCCTCTGAGGCCTCCTGAACTGCACACTCAGGGGCCTGAGCTGTGATCTCTTTTTGTCAAGGTCCCAAACACCAAGTTTACTTTGTTCCCTAGGGATGAGTAACCCTCTTTTGGAATCCTTAGATTATCTGGTCAAAATTTAAAACTCTTATTTTTGGTAGAGCATGTCTTGTTAATCTGTTCTTGTCTCTGTCTCTCTACTTTTGTTACTTCTATTGTAAGACTATAAGGGGAAATTTATGGGGAAAAGAAATTTATAAGGCATGGGGTGATAAATTTACCTTTACAATTGGCTCCAAGGCTGGTATAGAAGGTTGGCACAATCTTACAGAAAAACTTCAACAGATTACTCAGGTCACCTATATTAGTCTATATTAATAAGAAATATTGGTTAGTAGTCGTCTTTTCATGTGATATATTTGTCTGGTTTTGGAATCAGGGTAATCCTGGCCTCATAAAATAAATTGAGGAGTGTTCTCTCCTTTTCTATTTTTTAGAAGAGTCTGTGAAGAATTGACATTAATTTCCTATATGTTTTGTAGAATTCTGGGACTCGGCTTTTCTTGGTGAGAAGTTTTAAATTATGAATTTAATCTTTTTTTATTATAGATCTTTACAGATTTTTTAATTCTTCTGAGTCAGTTTCTGTAGTCTGAGCCTTTCTAGGATATTTTTCTACTACTGGCATACAATTGTTCATAGTATTCCTTATACTTCTTTATTTCGGTAAGGTCTAGAATAACGTCCCCTCTTCGATCATGTTTATTAATTTGAGTTTTCTTTCTTTTTTCTTAGTCAGTCTGGCTAAAGGTTTGTCAATTTTATTGATTTCAAAAGCCAGTTGTGTTTTTGTTAATTTTTCTGTTTTTCTCTTCTCTATGTTATTAATTTCCATTCTAACTGGTATTTATTTTCTTCTGCTTAATTAGGTTTAGTTTGTTCTGTTATAATTGTCTTAAGTTGTATATCCAAGTTATTGATTTGTAGTCTTTCTTCTAATGTAATACAGACATCTGCCCTACAGCTATGAAAATCTCTGTAAGTGTTGCTTTGGTTGCATACCATAAGTTTTGTCATGCTGTGTCCCACTTACTTTCATTTATTTTAAATTATTTTATATTTTTGTGGTAGTCTGTTAGTTATTTAGATCTGTGATTTTAATTTCTACATATATGTGAATTTTTCAAATTTCTGTTATTAATTTCTGATTACATTTGATTGTTGTTGGGAACATACTTTGTATGATTTCAATTCTTTTGAATTTATTGTGGCTTGCACTATGGCCTAGCTTACAGTACGTCACAAAGAACATTTTATGTGCACTTGAGAAGAATGTATACTCTTATATTGTTGGGTATTCTGCAGCTATCTGCTAGGCCTAGCTGGTTTACAGTTTTGTTTGAGTCTTCTGTTTTCTTGTTGATCTTCTCCCTAGTTGTTCTACTCATTATTGAAACTGAGGTATTAAAGATTTCAACCATTATTGTCAAAATGTCTATTTCTTCCTTCAATTGTGAGGGTTTTTTGTTTGTTTGTTTTTTGTTTTGCTTTATTTTGTTTTTTGAGATGGAGTCTCGCTCTGTCACCAGGCTGGAGTGCAGGGGTGTGATCCCAGCTTACTGCAGCCTCCACCTCCCAGGTTCAAGTGATTCTCCTGCCTCAGCCTCCCAAGTAGCTGGGACTACAGGCACCCACCACCATGCCTGGTTTATTTTTATACTTTTAGTACAGATGGGGTTTCATCATTTTGGCCAGGCTGATCTTGAACTCCTGACCTCAGGTGATCCGCCTGTCTTAGCCTCCCAAAATGCTGGGATTACAGGCAATTGTGAGTTTTTAACTTACCTATTTTGGGGGCTCTGTTATTAGACATATTAATTGTTACATCTTCCTGATAGATTTTATTCATTTTTCATTATAAAATGTCCCTTTTTATCTCTGGTAACACATTTTATCTTAAAATCCATTTCATCTCACATTAGTATAGCCATTCTAGCTTTCCTATCATTGCTGTTTGCATGATCTATCTTTTCTTACCCTTTAATTTTAGCCTATTTGTGTCTTTGAATTAACAGTATCTCCTGTGCACAGCATACAATTCAATTTTGCCATTATAGTCAGTGTGACCATCTCTGTCTTTTGATTGGATTGCTTAATCCACTTACATTTAATGTTATTATGGGTGTAATTAGATTTATATCTAATTAACTTTTTTTGATATGTCTCATGTCTTTTCTTTTTGTTTCTATATACTTCTTTCATGTATTTCTTTTATGTAAAGTGAATATATTCTAGTGCAACACTGTAATTCCTTCAATAATTTTTAACTATATTGTTTGAATTATTTTCTTAGTGGTTACTTACATTAGTGTTTACCATGTACATCTTAACTGGGCAGAATCTACTTCAAATTTATACTAACTTAATTCCAGTGATATACAGAAATGTCACTGCTATACAGCTCTATTTCTGTCTTCCCTTTTCTGTGCTACTGTTGTTGAACATAACATTATGCCTAACATATATTAATATATATTTTATATGTTACCAACAGATACAAATTTATATTAGATACATTGGGGAAATATTTTATATATCAACAATAAATATATAATATTTATTGGGATATGTTGTTATATGCCAAAAATAAATATATAATATATAAATGTATATGTTATATAATATATATTTCTCAGCAACAAATATATAATATATAAATACATTTATGTAATATACAAATATATATTAACATATATAGGTATATCCCAATAATTCATTGTTATAAATATTATTTCATATAATTTTATGTATATTAAAAGAAGCTGAGAGAAGAAAGCAGAACATATGTAAACAGCTTGTTGTATTAATTTTGTTTACAATTTCTGGTTCTCTTCATCTGTCCCTGTGGTTTAGAATTACCGTCTGGTGTTATTACTCTAATATAGCTTTGCTCCTACCCATTTTTGTTCTGCTACTATTGGCAAATTTATTACATTTCTATATGTTATAGGCTCAATAATACAATTACGTGCATTTGTATTATATGATTTTTTTTTAAATCCAGTTAAAAGGAGGAGAGAGACATGTATTTATAGTGTCATTTATAATTACATAACTGCTTTTACCATTGTGTGTGTGTGTATGCACATGCGTGTGTGTGTATGCATGTGTTTGAATTACTGCCTGGGGTCACTTGCTTTTAACCTGAAAAACTTCAGTTTTATTGCTTCTAAAGTAGGTCTACTAACAACAAATTCTATCTGTTTTTTAAAAATCTGGGAATGTTGTTTATTTTACCTTCATTATTGAAAGATGATTTTGCTAAATATAAGATTCTTGGTTGGCAGATTGTTCTTTTACCACTTTCAATTTGCCATTCCATTGTCTTCTGGCCTCCATTGTTTCTAATGATAACACAGCTGTTAATCTTATTGGGGTTCCCTTATAAGTGACAAGTCATTCTTCTTTTGTTGTTTTCAAGATTTTTTTTTTTTTAATTTGGTTTTGGACAATTTGACTACCATATGTCAAGGTGTAGATCTTTTTGAGTTTTTCCTGCTTAGAGTTTATTGAGTTTATTGAGTGTATAGATGCATGTTTTTCATCAAATCGGGGAATTTTTTGCCATTATTTCTCTGAATAAATTTTTGTTTCACTCTCTCTCTCCCCTCCTTCTGGTATTTTTATTATGCATATGTTGGTGCACTTATGATATTCTACATGTCTCTGAGGCTCTGTTTGTATTTTATTGTTTGTTTTTTTTTTCCTCTTGTCCTTCAGATTATATCATTGCTAGCAGCCTATCTTCACTTTGGTAATTCTTCCTCTGCCAGTTGAAATAGATTGTTGAGTCTATTTGTGAATTCTTCATTTCAGTTATTGTACATTTCAAATACTGAATTTTTATTTGGTTTTCTTTTATAATTTCTGGCTATCAATATTCTCTATTTGATTAAGCATTGTCATCATACATTATTTCCTTCAGTTCTTTAAATATATTTGTAATGGCTGCTTCAAAATCTTTGTTAAATCTGAATCTGGTCCCTTTCACAGGCAGTTTCTGTTACCTGTTTTTTTCCCCCCACTGTGTATGGGACATACATTCCTTTGTCTCTGCATGTCTCATAGTTTTGTGGATTTTCTTAATTAAAAATGAGCATTTAAATAATATATTGCAGCAACTCAGGATTCTTGTTCATTTCTTCCTCTCCAGTGCTTGGTATTGTTGTTTGATCTTATTTATTTTGGTAAGCGACTGGCTTAAATCATATAAAATCACAGCAAGGACAAATTGGCCACTGTATTCAACCAAGACTGGCGATCATCTGTAGTGTACGTCTCACTTATCACCACCAGACAAATCTATGAAAAACAGGACAAGAACAAGGGTCCAATAATCAGGGTATCTGAGTATGTTTAAATGCCTTTAATATGGCCATCTTCCACAGTGGGTCTTAACTATTCTTTAGTGATTATTTACTTATTAGTGGAATGGATTGATGCTTTTCCCTACCAAAGAGTTATACCTCTGATAGTAGCAGAAGCATTGCTTAATTCTTTGTTTTCAGTCTGAGGAATTCCAATCTAATGCCAATGAAAATCCTTTAAAATTTGTGATCCTGTCACTGGAAAGGTTTTGCAAACCCTCACCACTTACTCAGAAATTTCACGGCCCATACTACCCCTAATCTTAAGAAAATATTGAAAGGACAAATAGTATTCTTCAGCTAAAATTAGTGTAGTTTTCAGTGACCCTTTGCTCCTATCACCTAAGATATTATCTTAGTTTTAATAACAATGCAATCAACTTCTTCTCGGATTCACTAACTCTCACTATAAGTTAGTAGCAGATCATCCCCTGGCTGTAGTAATTGCATCTCTGATTCTAGATTGTGTCCTCTGGTAAGTGGGGTTGGAAAAATACTACAAGGGACTAATACAACATATACAGCCTGAGCATCCATCGTCACGAGCACCGTTTGCTTAACATCCTCCTAAGCAACCTTGCATGACCTAAAACCTGGAAAAATAATTTTCCTACAGAGACTTCTGAAAGATGGCCCCCAAAACCTGATGGACATGATCTTATCAGACACTGTTAAGTTGCACAGGAAGAAAATCTCAAGAATTTTGTCTTGAGATACACACCCTGATACTCCAACCAGGACCTCAAAGACATAAAGGCATTTTTCAATCATTGAAAATTTGTCCTAGATGGAGACATGAAGCTACAAATTGGTATTCTCCAAGAGTGAACAGTTATTGGAAGAAAACAGTTCCAGCAAAGGCTTTCAGAGCAAGTAGATATCTGCATGAAGTAGATAAATTCAACCCACAACCCATAGAACATCATCTAGATAACTGGAGTCACAGATTCTCATGCTTTTTCATGCTTTGTTTTCTATATTCTTAGGTAGCTTCTTTTCTCTTTATTTGCTGTAAGGTTCTGGTATATTAAGAAACATTTTTATTTATTAGTTATGGTACTCATACTGTCCTTATGATCAATTTTTTTTATTCTTAGCCACTACTTAGTATGAGTCCAATATCAAAATGTAATTTATTATTAATGACTTGGCAAAATACATAAACAAATGGACCATTTTTTGCATTCATTTTCCTTTGTGTGCCGTTTTCCTTTGATAACACATTCTTTTAATAATCAGTTGGATTCCTTGGTAATTAGACTCCAGCAGAAAGCATTTTTTAGGTTGAAAGCCACTCAACAGGAGAGCCAGCCAGAAATCAAAAATCCCCTATCAGATTGTACATAGTAAGAGGGTTTTCTATCTCCGCAGAAACAGTATTCAAGTGCCTTTCGTAGGAAATGCCTTTTGTAACAGAGCTTCTATGGTAAGAAAGTTTCTAAAAGAGTTAGAAAAGCAGTTGCTATTTGGAAGTTGTCTCAGTTTTACAGACATTGTAAGAAAGAAGAACTGCTTAGGCTCCATGCGAAGCTCTCTTGCTTTAAATCCACCTAATGATCTCTATTCTAAACCGACCGTCGCTTGACACAGAACCACATTTGATGAGTGGGATCCAAACATTACTATATTATACCACGACAATATATCATCAGACCTGCTTGGGCCAAAGTTTAATTAGATTGTCCCTAATAACTGATTCTGGATTTGTGATGTAACAGGCTACTGGCTATGACCTGAAAATTTTACAGCAACCTGTTTTCTCTGTACATTACTTGTTTTCAAATAGTCCTCACTTGAGAGGAATTCTATGAAAGGGAGCAGGTGGCAGTTCAGAACAGAGCTGAGTAGATAAGGTATATCCTTCTCAAGGTGGAGTATGTGCTGCCTTATGGGAAGAATATTGTACTCAAACATCTACAGACCTCTCTTGGGTTGTTACTATGACAAAAAAAATCTGGGAAACAAAGGTAACATGAAATTAGATAATTGAGCTAATACAGTTATGTATCTCTTCAGATTGGGGGTGATACATTTTATTTTTGTTTAATGTGGGTATTTTTATTTAATTTGGCTTAGCTGTGGACTATAAACTTAGACCATAATTCTTCTCATAGTATTTTACGTGTTGTACTGCTCAGATGTGTCATCTGCAGTCTTTAGGGCTGCTGTACAGCCCCTGTTCCATCAAAAGACCCAACAAATAAACTTTCAACAAAAAGCACAACAAACTCTGACGTGTATAAAGGTTGGAATAGCAAACATCAGAAACTTCACATGTGACCAAAGACAGTAAACAGTGGTGAAGATCAGAATTGATCACGTCCCCAGAAGGCAATGGTCTATCCTTTAATGTGATTGAAGAATTATCAAGGGAAGTTGGCAATAACTGAAACCAACATGCTTTCCTATTCTTGTGTTATTCCAAAATCAAACGTATCTTACTTTCCATGGCCTAAAAGCTTTGGGACAAACATCTTTTCTTGTTTTTGCTAAATAATTTACTGGGGGAAGCAAAAATATCTCAGATACTTGCTCCAAGGAATCGTTGCTCCAGAAAGCTAACACCATAAACTAACAAAAGAAAAAAAAAAAATCTCTACTTCTGAAGACTCACAACTGACTCATTAATACCCTCTTCAAGATCTTCATCTCTCTGTGCCCACCAATTACTACTACCATAATATAATCTTTTCCCAAAGCCAGTTATCATCCTGCATAGTAGACCCGCCTTAAAGTCATCTAGCCAGGGTACTAAAATTTCATAAATAGCCTCTCTTGACTTTTTCCTTCTGAGACACTACTAATATTCTGTCATGGCGGTGCTTTTCCTTACTGCCATAAATCTAATCAACTTAGCTTTTCTTGCTCAACATATTTTACTGACAGTCTTTTTGGGGATTTGACAGTGGATAAGATCATTCATCCCCTTAACATACGGATCTGAAATCATACCTACCAAAGAGGTGTGGTTCCCATTCTTGAAACCCTCTCTCAAAGTATGTATTCTCTCTCTGAAGGTCAAACAATAATCTATTCTTTTGTCAGTGAGAATTTGGATTGTTTCCAGTTTTTTCATATTATAAGTAGAGTGCTGTAAATATTATTGTACATATCTCCTGGTGCACTTGTCAAATAATTTTTCTTGTATATATACCTAGGAGTGGGATAGCTCCTGATCACAAGATGTGCAAATGTTCAACTTACACGAAAACATGCATCTTTAAAAAAATATTATCCCAGTTAATGTTTCCATCAGCAATGAGTACAAGTTCTTCCTGTGATCATACCTTCTACCATTTAATATTATCAAGTTCTTTAATTCTTCCAATAATCAATGATGAAATGGAATATATAATCATATATTTATTGTCCATTTGTTTTTTCAATCTGTAGTAAAATGTCCACTTACATCTTATGCCCATTTTTATATTTTTATCTTTTTCTTGTTTTGTAGACATTTTAATATATATTCTAATATTTTATTAGTTATGTGCATTCTGTTTATCTTCTCTCAGTTTTTGAATTTTTATTTTTATGGTGTCTTTTCATGAATAAGAATTCTTTTTAAATTATTTTTATTGTATAAATTTAAAATATAGAACATAATGTTTTGATATGCATATACCTAGGGAAATTATTACTACTGTCAAACAAATGATCATATGAATCATCTTTTATGGTTATCTTTTATGGACAAATATAAACGCTATATGTTATTTTATTTTATGGTGAACATCTTTTTCTTTGTTTTCTTTAAAAAAAATCCTTCCTCAAGGTTATGTCTTCCTTTTTCAAAAAGACATTACATACTTTCTTTTTGAAATTTTTAAACAGTGCTACAGTAAGTCCTTAATTCATTTATATTTGATGGGTGGAGGAGGCAAAGGGTCAGACAGGAAGCAGGAACTCCAGTGTCTGCTTGGAGCCCACAGGGATGTCTCACTATTGTCACTCTCAGAGGAAGAGTGTAGGTAGAACTTGCTTTAGGCTACACAGACCCGAGTGGGGATCCTGACAAGAGCACACAGTCTCCTTTAGGACCTTCCTAGGTAGGAGTTGGCTGGGCAATTCCACTTTAATCGAACATGGCATAATTTGCAGTGTATGAAAAAAAAAAACAACACAACACATTGGCCAAATCTTCTCCCTTCTGATCTACACCTGGAATTTGAAATTCCTTCATAACTAATGTATGAGTTGTAAGAGAATCAATTGTCAAATGCCCATGCTACAGCTTTACATTCAGGACAGCACAAACACACACAAAAAAATCCAAGACAAAAGAAATGCTAAAAATATTGCATTGCAAATAATGGTAAGATGTAAAATCAAGTGCAAAAGGAGACTAGAAGGTTTCATATAACATGTATTAATTTGTCCTATATTTATTGTGCATATACCAGGAACCAGGAACTATGCTAAAGAGCAGGGAAGATATCACTGTCCATAGAATCCTTGGCATAAATGAGTAAATCAGGATTGTGGGAAATTCTAAGAGGCAAGAATACAGAACAATTGTATTTGACATATCCAGTAACTTCAGACCTATGGCCCTTAAACTTCATATCAGGTATATCTTACCAGGCTGCCACTAACATTTCCAGGACCCAGGAATAAGTAAAAATGGAGACCTATATTCCTCATGCCCCAAGGTAATGTGTTTACAAATACATTTTGTTGATTTATATTTTCATCTCATTGGCAAACTGAAATTTCATTTTATCGGCAACTTCAAATTTCATTTCATCATTTTCTTTGGCAAATATATCGCTATAATGGCTTAGAACTCTAGGTTTAAATTTAGAGTTGTCAAAATCACTAAAATTCTGTGCTGGCATTAAAATTCTCCTCACAAGGAGAGTCTCAAGTTCATCTATGTAGCAGTTGCAAGCTGCACATCCAGCTCAGTCCATACTCCTTCCACAACCCCATAACATACAGCATCTGCCTGGCCACCAGTTATGTCTAGGGCTGTTCACTCCAGAGGCATCATCTGTCTTCAAGAGAATCACCTGGAAAGGAGACCCTTTCAGGTGCTGAACCCTGTCTTGGGGCAGGTGTGCAGAGAATGCCAAGGCCCTGGGTGCCTGGAACATGGTATGAAAATAGGCAGATGGGGTAAAGGCTCTGAGTGGACACATACCCTGGGCCCACATACCCTCACCTCCATGGACAGAGCAACTGGAGGACCAGAGCCAAGTGCTCCCAGACATGGGGACCAGGACAAAGGACCCTCTGGTCTCAGGGTAGGACTGCAGTTCACCCCAATTCTTTTCTGTGGAAGGTTTTTTTAAATGGGGAAAACCAGACAATAAAACCTGAAAGAAAGTTGAAAGAGTGGCCTGCTGTTAAAAAAACCATTATCAAACAAATAAAATAAATGACAAGTGTTGGTGAAGATGTGGAGAAATTCGAACCCCCTGTATGCTGATGGTGGGAATGTAGAATGGTGCAGCTGCTATAGAAAATAGTATGAGGATTCCTCCAAAAAAATTGAAATTAGAACTACTATATAATCCAGCAATCCTTCTCCTGGGTGTTTATCCAAAAGAATAGAGATCAGTATTTCAAAGAGATGTTTGCCCTCCTGTGTTCACTGCAGCTTATTCACAGCAGTCAACGTATGGAAACAACCTAAAAGTCCATCAATGGATGAGTGGATACAGAAAATATGGTACATAGATACATTGGAATATTCAGCCTTAAAAGATGTCCTGCCTTATGCAACAATATGGACGAACCTTGAAGACATTATGCTGAGTGAAATAAACCAGTAACGAGTAGGACAAATACTTCAGGACTCCACTTATGTGAAGTATCTGACATAGTCAAACTTAAGAGAAGCAGGGAATACAATGGTGGTGCTAGGGATGAGGGGGATGGGGAAATAGGGTTCAATGGGCAAAAAGGCTCACTTATGCAAGATACATAAGTTCTAGAGATCTGTTGCGCAACATTGTACAGTCAAAAATACCATATTCTGCAGTATTATGAAGTGTTATCACCAGGATAATTTTAAAAATCTGTGTGTGTATGCATAAAGCAGGGGAGATAATATGTTAAGTTGCCTATTAAATAGCAATGCATCAGTAACAAGACATAAAAAGACAAATAGTAAGGATCAATTTGCCATGTCAATGGTTTTATGGCCCTAAATTTCACTGAGGTATCCTGGTGGGAGGTTAAGATTTCTTTTCATTTTCAGGCCAGAAAGGGACCAAAGCTCAGCTCTGCCCTTGCATGAAAATTTTATTTTAATTCCTATTTGGTACACTTCTTCATTTATCTTCAAATCTTTAGTCAACTTTTTATTAAATTTATAACTAAGATTCAACTTTGCCATGGAAATTAAAGAAGAACCTATAAGTGATACAACAGAGCTACAAGGTAGCAAGGTGCCCACTCCCCCGATACCAGAAGACAATAATAATTATAGTCACTAGCAGAGGACAGCTGCATGAACTGCAAGATCGTCAGTGGGAGAGGCAGCCTAGGGATAAATGACCAAACAAGGAGCAGAAAATCCCAAGATGCTGGTTTGAATACATGTGAGACAGGTTCACAGGGAACTTTCCTAAATATCTGAGAGACGTCGTAATGGGCATCTTCCTGGAAACTGGAGTGGGAGCTCCATATAATTAGCATACCAAAAACCAACCTCATCAAAGATCAGAAAAACATACAGGCTATCAAATTTTAACCTATTAGGTTGTCAAGGAGTTGAAAGATAATATCCAGAATATGAAGAGAGGAGTGATTTGATGTCATTACTGGTGGAAATATAAACTGAAATAATGTTTTAAAGGGAATTGACAGTAGTATCAGAAACTAAAAATCAAAGACTTTTAATCCAAAATTCAGCTTCCAGAGGTATGTAATGATATATAGACAAAGATGGTCAACAAAGTACTGCTTTCTGATAAGAAAAGTTAAAGAACAAAGTAAATGTTCACAAACAAGAGAATCATCATAGAAATTAGAGAAAATCCATGAAAATTGATATAGTTTGGCCATGTCCCCACTCAAATCTTATCTTGAATTGTAGCTCCCACAATTCCCATGTGTGGTGGGAGGGACCCAGTGGGAGGTAACTGAATCATGAAGGCAGGTGTTTCCCATGCTGTTCTTGTGATTGTGAATAAGCCTCACAAGATCTGATGGTTTTATAAAGGGGAATTCCCCTGCACACTCTCTCGCCTGCTACCATGTAAGATGTGCCTTTGCTCCTTCTTTGCCTTCGGCAATGGTTTTGAGGCCTCCCCAGCCATGTGGAACTGTGAGTCAATTAAACCTCTTTCCTTTATAAATTACCGCATCTCAGGTATGTCTTTATTAGCAGCATGAGAACAGACTAATACAGTAAATTGGTACCAGTAGAGTGGTGTGCTGCTGTAAAGATACACAAAAATGTGGAAGAGACTTTGGAACTGGGTAACAGGCAGAGGTTGGAACAATTTGGAGGGCTCAGAGGAAAATAGGAAAATGTGGGAAAGTTTGGAACTTCCTAGATACTTGGAGGGCTCAGAAGACAGAAAGATATGCGAAAATTTGGAACTCCCTAGAGACTCGTTGAATAGCTTTAACCAAAATGCTGACAGTGATATGGACAATGAACTCCAGGCTGAGGTAATCACAGATGGAGATGAGGAACATGTTGAGAACTGGAGCAAAGGTGACTCCTGCTGTGCTTTAGCAAAAAGACTGATGGCTTTTTGCCCCTGTCCTAGAGGTATGTGGAACTTTGAACTTGACAAACATATTTTGGGGCACCTGGAAGAAGAAATTTCTAAGTGGCAAAGCATTCAAGAGGAAGCAGAGCATAAAAGTTTGGAAAATTTGCAGTCTGATGATGTGATAGAAAACAAAACCTATTTTCTGGGAAGAAATTCAAGCCAGTTGCAGTAATATGCATAAGTAACAAGAAGCCCATTGTTAATCACCAAGATAATGGGGAAAATGTCCCCAGGGCATGTCAGAGACCTTCAAGGCAGCTCCTCCCATCACAGGCCTGGAGGCCTAGGAGGGAAGAATGGTTTCTTGGGCCAGGTTCAGGACCCCCCTGCTGCGTGCAGCCTAGGGACTTGGTGCCCTGCATTCCAGTTGCTCCAGTCATGGATAAAAGGGCCCAAGGCACAGCTCAGGCTATGGCTTCAGAGGGCACAAGCCCCAAGCCTTAGCAGCTTCCACATCATGTTGAGCATGTGGGTGCACAGAAGTCAAGAATTGAAGTTTGGGAATCCCTTCCTAAATTTCAGAGGATGTATGGAAACACCTGGATATCCAGGCATAAGTTTGCGCCAGTGGTGGGCCCACATGGAGAATTTCTGCTAGGGCAGTGCAGAAGGAAAATGTGGGGTTGGAGCCCCTGCCAGAATCCTCACTGGGACATTGTCTAATGCAGTTGTGAGAAGAGGACTACCATCCTCTAGACCCCGGAATGGTAGATCCACCAACAGCTTGCACCGTGCGCTTAGAAAAGCCACAGACACTCAATGCCAGCCCATGAAAGCAGCAAGGAGGGAGGCTGTACCCTGCAAAGCCACAGGGGTATAGCTGCCCAAGACAATGGGAACCCAACTCTTGCATCAGCATGACCTGGATGTGAGACATGAAAAAAAAAGGGATCATTTTTGAGCTTTAAGATTTGACTGCTCCACTGGATTTTGGACTTGCATGGGGCCTGTAGTCCTCTCATTTTGGCCAATTTCTCCCATTTGGAACAGGTGTATTTACCCAATGCCTGTACCCCCATTGTATCTAGGAATTAACTAAGTTGCTTTTGATTTTATAGGGTCATAGGCAGAAGGGACTTGCCTTGTCGCAGATGAGACTTTGGACTGTAGACTTTTGAGTTAATGCTGAAATAAGTTAAGACTTTGGGTGACTGTTGAGAGAGCATGATTGGTTTTAAAATGAGAAGAGATGGCATTTGGGAGGGGCTGGGGTGGGGTGATATGGTTTGGCTGTCTCCCCACCCAAATCTTATCTTGAATTTTAGCTCCCATAATTCCCATGTGTGGTGGAAGGTAACCAGTGGGAGGTAATTCAATCATGAAAGTGGGTCATTCTTGCACTGTTCTCATGATCGTGAATAAGTCTCATGAGATATCATGGTTTTATAAAGGGGAGTTCCCTTGCTTGCTGCTAAGTAAGATGTGACTTTGCTCCTCATTCACCTTCTGCCATGATTGTGAAGCCTACCTAGCCATGTGGAACTGTGAGTCCATTAAACCTCTTTCCTTTATAAGTTACCCAGTCTTGGGTATGTCTTTATTGGCAGTGTGAGAACAGACTAATTCACAAATACAACACACAATTGCCATTTCCAAAAAATAGGCTAACTTTACATGTACAGGTGATCCCTAAACAATGCAGGAGTTAAGGGCCCCAACTTGTATGCAGTCCAAAATCCAAGTATAACTTTTGACTCTTCCAAAACTCAACTACTAATAGCCTACTGTTGACCAGAATCCTTACTAATAACAGTTAACACATATTTTATATTTTCTATGTATGATGTACTACATTTTTATAACAAAGTAAGCTGGAGTAAAATATTATTAAAAAATCATAGGGAAGAGAAAATATATTTACTATTCCTTAAGTAGAAGTGAATCATCATGGTCTTCATCCTTGCCTTCTTCACATTGAGTAGGCTGGGGAGGAGGAGAAAGAAAAGGAGGAGTTGGTCATGCTGTCTCAGGGGTGGCAGAGGCAGAAGAGGTGGAGGTGGAAGCAGAGGCAGGCATAATTGGTGCAACTTTTATCAAAAAAAAAAAAAATCTATGTGTCAGTGAACCTACACAGTTCAAACCCATGTTGTTCAAGGGTCAATTGTATTGACTTTCATTAATGTCACTTTAGCCTGGATGGGAAAGGAGACATGAAATGGTGTTGTATAAATGAGCCAAGGGCAGCAAGAGTGAGAGAAAGAAGCTGTGAAATAGTGTTATATAAATGAACCAAGGACTGCCCCTGTGAATTGGCCTCTAGGTTGCTTACTTCTTCACAGCAGGCTGAGACCTTGGTTCAAAATCCTCCTAGCACCAAACTCAAAATGTTCCATATTCAACTGTTTTAGACACAAATCAAATATGCATATTTTTAGCCATTTAGAGCCTACCTGCTTTGTATGCCCACAAAACTGTGCCCAGCATGTGCTAACCACATATAAGATAAACTCAGGGCTATAAAGATGCCAACTACTGCTGCCCTTTGAGTTCTCTGACTCAGACTCCCCACCAGGCTGCTCAGCAACTTCACCTACACATCTGAGCCCCCCTCTAGTCCCCTCACCCCCTGGGATTCCCTTCCAGCCCTTCCTTCTGAGTGGTGGCCACATCCTGTAGCCCTGGAAGGTCTCCTGCTATAGAGGACTTCCTTCTTTTTCATGTGAACCCATCAAAGCATCACTTAAATAAAGGAAGGAAAGGAGGAAGGAGAAGCCTGTCCTCTTTGTTTCCTTCTATCCTCTGTTTCCAATTGGTGGAAACTCATCTACTTGGGAGTTAATACCTCTGCATACACTTGTTCATTATCTGGTCCCTTTTGCATACACTCAAGATACTAGAAATGACAGGAAGAGTCAGAAATTCTGGGCATGCAGTGCTTGGCCCAGCTCCCTGGCAGCTCCCATGGGGAGGGTAACTGGTCAGCCCACACAGCAGAACCATGTGGGTCCAAACAATTGGTAGGCAGTGAAGTGTGGTAAGCATCTGTAGATTCAGGAAGCAAACAAGGAATTCTAAGAAGATCCAGCAAATGTATCAGGTACATTTTTATGATACACTGTTACAGCAAATTGCCAGAAAAAAACAAATTGCATTATATATATGTGTGTGTGTGTGTATATATATATATATATATATATATATATATATATATATATATATATATATATATATA